>NC_049243.1:1212121-1515151 GCF_011100685.1 Canis lupus familiaris | reverse complement strand
AGAGTGGGGGGTTGTGGATATCAAGTTTCAGTTGGGGAGATGACAAGAGTCCCATGGATGGATGGGGGTGATGATTGCCTAACAATGTGAATGTACTTAATATACTGCACTGTACACTTAAAAATGGTTAAAATGGTAAATTTTATGTTGTGTTCTGCATTTTACCACAATTAAAAAAAAAAAATCCCTGCCCTTGCAGGGATCGTACTATAGTTGGTGGAGATGGACAATGAACAATAAACAGATTAAAATGTCTATTATAAACTTTTGTCAGAAGGAGATGAGCTATGTAGAGGAAAACAGAGAAAGTCAAAGAGCAGATTGAGAGGGCTGGGGGCAGGGAGAGACTATTTTCAGTTTTTTAAAAAGGTGGTTTGTCCTATGGTCGTCTTCAGCTGATGTTAGGACATTGTCCGAGAATGTGTCAGCCCTGAAACTGTGATACCTCCCTTGACATCCTAGAAATTTCTGGCTTGTTGGAGTCCTACGTGGAATTGAGTGGGAATTTCAAGTTTTTCCGGAATAACTCTCAGACACCATTGTGAGGCCAGTGGATTTTCACATGGAAACACCCAGAAGGGCTTGTTTTCAAATATGTGAGGGACATATTCAGGAGGGGCGTGTACCTTAGGAAATAAAAAACAGTAAGTGGAAGAGGTAGGAACAGAGGCAAAGAACTTGGCAAAGTGGGTGGTTTTAGGCAGGGCAACAGACTTTAAAGTTGGTAGGCTAGGGGTGTCGGGGGAGCTCGGTTGGTTAAGAGTCGACTCTGGGTTGTAGCTCAGGTCATGGTCTGAAAATGAGCCCCAGCATCAGATGGACGGCTCCTCAGAGTGTGGTCTTCAGACTGGCATCTGTCTGGGGACCACTCATTGGCTGGTGGCATTATAGGTACAGAACATGAGAGGGGGCATTTAGAAACTTTATTTTATTTTTATTTTATTTTATTTTATTTTATTTTATTTTATTTTAGCATTTAGAAACTTTTAAAGTGAGGTGGCTGGTGGCTCAGTTGGTTAGGTGTCTGCCTTCAGCTCGGGTTATGATCTCGGGGGCCTGGGATGGAGCCTCACATTGGGCTCCATGCTCGGCAGGGAGTCTGTTTGTCTTTCCCTCTGCTCATGCTCTCTGTCTCTCTCTCTCAAATCAATCAATCAATCAATCTTTTTTTTTTTTTTAAGCTGGTAGGTTAGATGTTGGTAGGCACAGGATTTTTATGGCTGACTCTCTTTTACCGCATCCAATGACTCCTTCTTCAAGTGTGGTGAGGGCCACTTCTGCATGTGCCCCTGGGCTGGGTGCTGGGGCTCAGGATAGACAGTAGCTCTCTTCAGGGAAGTCCATACTCTACAAGAAGACCAAAACACATGCCCTTTGCAAAAACTTGAATAACAATGGCATATAGTTTATGATAAAATACCCAGATGAGTGATGGAGAAAATAAATGCTGTAGGTGAGAACGACAGTCAAAATATTTAACAGCTGGCATTAGGGATTAGAATGGATGCAATTTGATCAGAACATGCTCCGGGAGTGAATGGTCTGTGCATCACGACCACGAATATCGGTTCTGGTTCTGGGAGCTTCGAGGAGTGAAGGGCCCTGGGGACTGGGGCCACTGCAGGACCCTTCAGGGAGGAGATGGAGCTTAGAATGAGCCTGGAGGGTGGAAAGGGAGAGAGTAGCAGGAGTAATTAAGTTTGTTTCATGATGTAAGTGGGATTCTTGGAAGATTATTCTGACAGCTGGGGTGGGATGCAGGGGAGCAGCAGGAAGGAAGGAGGAAACCCGGTGAGGCTGTCCTAGGAACTGAGGTGTGAGATGGGGAGTGCAGGACGGGATATTGGGAGGAAAGGGAGCGCCGAGGGCAGAGGCTGAGTGACTCCATCCCATACGACCAAGGGCCAGAGCGTTTCTTTCTTAACATGAATTGTTGAGATGTGACTGGGAAATGTAACAAACGCATAAAAAGGTGTGAACTTAAGTTGCTGATGATGCTCCCAATCCCTTCCCTGAACTTCCCCTCTTATGACCCAACAAGGGAGTTGGAAAATAATATTTGTGGAGATGGCTTGCAGAATAGAGCTGGGGCGCCCAGCGGGGTGACCTTGCCGTCAGGGATCACCCCAGGGCCTGCGGTATTTGAGGGCACACAGGTGGCATCTCAAAGTCCGCCTTGGTTTACATCTGGAAGAACATTATAAATTCTTTGAAGCCCCCAAGTTCTGGAAATGCTATCCTGGGAGGTCTCACCTTAGGACTGCGTCTGGGGATCCAGGACCATGGGAGGTTCCCCGACCTGCTGTTCCAGCAAAGCCCAAACTAATCTTGTTAGCAGTGGCCTTTGGGCCCGCAGCTCTCCAGCTCTCCACTGAGGCAAGCCGTGTAAGAATTCAGGGAGCTCCAAGGGCGTAGGTTTCCCTCCTGCAGTTTTAAAGTTTTAATTTGAGGGCTAATGGAAAACCCTCCAGGCAAGGAGTGATGTCTGCACAGACACCTTTGGAAAGAGGAAGAGGAAGATATCGGACTAGATGGGTTTCAGTTTGCAGAAGACGACTTAAAGAGGATGAGGGATAAGAGGAAGTAGCAGGTGGACAACCCGGCAAGCCAGTAGGATCTCAGGAGCTTTAGCTACGATGACTTCACGAAGCCACTGCATGCGTGACGTCAATCAGAAATACATGTGGGTTACTGTGCTTCCGGAGTCTAGGGTTGAACCTAAAAGCCATCACATTTTATTAGGATGTATGGTAGAGTCGGGTAAGTCACGTGGGGTCGGCAGCTCTCAGGGGATGGACCACTGGGCAGAAAAGACGGGAGTGGGAGGGTGAAGGGGGCTGTGAGCTACAGAGAGTGACTGAAGCAGGCCAGAGGGGGAGCGCCTGGGTGGCTCAGATGGTCCAGCACCTGCCTTCGGCTCAGGTCATGATCTCCAGGTCCTGGGATGGATCCCCACATTGGGCTCCCTGCTCAGTAGGAGGTCTGCCTCTCCCTCTCCCTCTCTCTCTCCCCCTGCTTGTGCTCTCTGTCATTCTCTCAAATAAATGAATAAAAAAATCTTAACAAAAAAAAAAAAAAGAAAAGAAAAAAGAAAGAGGCCCACCCAATGCAGGCAGGAGGGGAGGTTTCCGAGAGTGAGGATGGCGTTGAATGATCAGGTGGCGTGAGGCCCTGGGGAGAAGCGCAGACGGATGCGAGCCCTGATGGACGGACAGGTGGGGGCCCCAGAGACGAAGCAGGTGCCACAGAGTAGTTACTGGGTATAAAAGAGGAATAATGAATAAATAAATAAAACCTTAAAAAAAAAAAAAGGGGATCCCTGGGTGGCTCAGCGGTTTGGCGCCTGCCTTCGGCTCAGGCCATGATCCTGGAGACCGGGGATCGAGTCCCACACTAGGCTCCCTGCATGGAGCCTACTTCTCCCTCTGCCTCTCTCTCTCTTTCATGAATAAATAAATAAAATCTTTAAAAAAGAAAAAAAAAAAAAGAATAAGACAGGCGCCGAGAAATAGGCGAGCCCACGAACGATTTGCACAGAATATTTTTAGTTGGAGTAATTTATACAAACTCAGAATGAAGAGGAGTCATAACCACGAACACCCGCTGGACACTTTGGTGCCAGACACAGTGCTGAGTGCTTTGTGCGCGTCGCTCCCGCCCTGCTCCAGAGGAAGAACCAGGCTGCCCGGCAGAGCAAGGGACTCGCTGTCGCGGGGGGTGGCAGAGCCAGTTGCGTGACACGCTCCCCACGCATTCCAGGATTGTTAATTGTTGATGAGCCGTGACTTTAGGCTGCTGGTGCTCCTTGCCTTCCCTTCCCGGAGAAATAAATCTGGGGGCTAGGAGCTGGATTTTTAAAATTCGTACTAAAAGGTTCTGATAAAGAAGAGCAATCAACATGGACTAGACCTACCAGACATGAAAGCTATGAAGCTATGATAATAATCTGGATGCTGGGATGCTGGTTCTACGGATGAAGAAGTGAGTGACACAGAATAGGGGGGACATATGGAAATGTATGGCACTTCTATGACAGGACCATGGTGTGGGATAAGGTTATGGTATGCACATGACGTCCGATGGAAACACCGTTTATTCTGTAAAAGGCAATGAGAGAACTGGGTAGGTATTTGTAAACACACGCACACAACATACAGACTACTTTGTGCATCAAGCGCATCCAAGACTTAAATGTAAGATAGTCACACAGCACTGTAGGGAAACATGGCAACATTTTACAATAATTTACCACAGGAAGGGGTTTCTAAGCATGAAACATTCCTCTGAAGCTGTTAAAGGAAAGGTTAATAAAATGAACAACATAAAAATATATATTTTTTAAGATTTTATTTATTTATTCATGAGTGACAGAGAGAGGCAGAGACACAGGTAGAGGGAGAAGCAGGCTCCATGCAGGGAGCCCGATGTGGGACTCGATCCTGGGATTTCAGGATCACGCCCTGGGCCAAAGGCAGACGCTCAACTGCTGAGCCACCCAGGCGTCCCCATAAAAACATTTTTAATCATTAAAACACCATAAAAAAGTCAAAAGACAAACAACAAACCGGCAAACGTATTTGCAACGCACGACCTAGACAAAATGTTTTTATTTCGTTCTTATATGATGGCACAAGATATTTATGTGTTTAGAGTCAAAGGAGTTTTTAAAATGAAACTTTTAGTTTTTTAAAAAAAGGTTTTATTTATTTGAGAGAGAGCGAGAGAGAGCACGCACAGGAAAGCACAGAAGAGCCTGGGGAGAGGCGGGGCGGGGCAGGGTGAGGGAGGAGGACAAGCAGACTCCACGCTGAGCAAAGAGCCCGACAAGGGGCTTGATCTCATGACCCTGAGACCATGATCTGAACTAAAAGCAAGAGTCAGACGCTTAATTGAGCCACCTGGGCACCCCAAAATTAACCTTTTATTTTAAGATAATTGTCTGCTATCATCACAACCTTGTTCCAAGCATATTGTTCCAAAGAGTAAGATTTCATTCCTTTCATGGCTAAATAATATTCGTATGCACATGAATATTCATATTCATATACATATTCACGAATATATGAATATTCATATATGTGAATATTATTTTTATTATTTACATATATGTATATATTGCATCTTCTTAATCAGTTCGTCAAATTAATAGACACATTACTTGCACAATTTGGCTGTTGTAAGTAATGCTGCAATAAAGGGGTGCATGTGAACCTTTGAATTAGTGTTTTTGTGTCTCTTTGGGTAAATGCCCTGTAGTGTGATCACTGGATCATAGGGTTGTACTATTTTTGAGTTTTCGAGGACCCTCCCCACCTCCTTCCACAGCGGCTGCACCAGTCTGCATCCCCACCAACAGTGCACGAGGGGTCCTATTTCTCTGTGTCCTGGCCGGCATTTACTGTTTCTTGTGTTTTGGCTGCTATAGCCGTTCTGACAGGTGTCCGGTGGTACCTTATTGTGGGTTTGATTAGCGTTTCCTTGACAATGAGTGCTGTTGAGCATCTTTTCGTCTGTCTGTTAGTCATTTATATATCCTCTTTGGAGAAATGTCTTTCCGTGTCTTCTATTTATTTTTAAATTGGATTATTTGTGTTTTTTTTCAGTGTTGGGTTGTATAAGTTCTTTATATATTTTGGAACCTAACCCTTTATCAGATACATCGTTTGCAAATTTCTTCTCCCACTCAAGGTCGTCTTTTAGTTTTATTGTTTTTTTTTTTCTCTCTATGCTGTGCAGAAGCCTTTATTTTGATATACTCCCCTCCCCCAATTTTTTTTTTTTTATGCTTTTGTTTCCCTTGACTCAGGAGATATATCTAGAAAGATGTTATGGCCGATGTTAGAGAAATTATTGCTTGTGCTCTCTTCTAAGATTTTTATGGTTTCAGTTTAGGTCCTTAATCCATTCTGAGTTTGTTTTTGTGTATGGTATAAGAGAGTGGTCCAGGGGTGCCCAGACGGTGCAACTGTGGTTAGGAGTCCAACTCTTGGTTTCAGTCCAGGTTGTGACCTCAGGGTCATGGAATCGAGCCTCATATTGGGTTCCCTGCTCAGCATGGAGTCTGCTTGGGATTCTCTTTCCCTCTCACTCTGCCCCTCCCACTTGTGCTCTCTCTAAAATAAATACATAAATACTAAAAAAAAAAAAAAAAAAAAAAAAAGCGGCCTAGTTTCATTCTTCCATGTAGCTGTCCAGTTTTTCCAAAGCCATGCTTGCATCCTGAGACTCAATTGCACTTGATCATAATGAATGATGTTTTAAAAATATATTGTTGGATTCAGTTTGCTAATATTTTCTTGAGGATTTTTGCATCTATGTTAATCAGGGATATTGGCCTCTAGTTCTCTTTTTTGTTATGTCTTTTTCTGGTATTGAAATCAGGGTAATGCTGGCCTCATAGAATAAAATTGGAAGTTTTCCTTCCTCTTCTATTTTTTGGATTCATTTAAGAAGAATAGGTATTAACTTTTCTTTAAATGTTTTGTAGAATTCACCCTGTGAAGTTGTCATGTCCTGGATTTTTGTTTGTTGGGAGTTTTTTGATTAATTTCAATTTCATTGGTGGTAATTGGTCTGCTCAAATGTTCGATTTCTTCCTGTCTCAGGTTTGGTAGGCTATGTGTTTTTAGGAATATATCCATTTCTTTTAGGTTGTCCAGTTTGTTGGCATGTCATTTTTCCTAATATTCTCACACAATTCTTATTTTGGTGGTGTTGGTTGTTATTTCTTCTCTTTAATTTCTGATTTTGCTTATTTGAGCTCCCTACCTCCCCGAGGAGCCTGGCTAGAGGCTTACCAATTTTGTTGATCTTTTTACTAAACTAGCTCCTGGTTTCATTGATCTGTTCTATTGATCTTTTGAGTTTCTATATCTCTTATTTCTACTCTAGTCTTTATTATTTTCCATCCTTCTGTTGGTTTGGGGCTTTGTTTATTCTTTTTCTAGTTTCTTTAGGTGTAAGGCTAAGTTGTTTGACATTTTTTCCTTGCTGTTTGAGGTAGCCATGTGTTTTCATTTTCGTTTATCTCCATGTGTTTTTTTATTTTCTCTGATTTCTTGGTTGACCCATCCGGTGTTTAGTAGCATGTTATTTAACCTTGGTGTATTCGTGCTCTTTCCAGATTTTTTTCAAATGGTTGATTTCTAGTTTCATAGTGTTGTGGTCAGAAAAGGTGCATGGCATAACGACAATCTTTTTGAAATTATTGAGTCTTGTTTTGTGGCCTAATATGCGATGTATTCTGGAGAATGGTCTGTGTGCACTTGAAAAGAACATGTATTTTGCTGTTTTAGGGTGGAATATTCTGAATATATCTGCTACATCAATCTGGTCCACTGTTTTCTTGTTGATTTTCTGTTTAGATGATCTGTTCATTGATGCAAGTGGGTATTAAAGTCCCCTACAATTGTGTTATCATTGATACATACCCTCTGGAAGTTCCTTTATATTTGTTATATAAGTGGTTTTATGTATTTGGGTGCACCCATGTTGGATGCATAAATATTTACAGTTATTATATGTTCTTGTTGGATTTTCCCCTTTATTGTTATATAGTGTTCTTGTTTGTCTCTTGTTAGTCTTTGTTTTAGAGTCAATTTTGTCTGATCTAAGTATTGCTACCCTGGCTTTCTTTGACCTCCATTTGCATGCATTTCTCCATCCCCTCACTTTCAATCTGCATGTGTCTTTAGGTCTAAAGTGAATCTCCTGTAAGCAACATATAAATGGGTCTTCTTTTTTTATCCATTCCATCACACTATGTTGGGTCTTTTTTTTTATCCATTCCATCACACTATTTTTTTTTTTTTACTTTTGTAATATTCATTTTCATTTTCTTTTTTAATGTAAGCTCTACACCAAATATGGGGCTCAAACTCATGACCTGGAGATCGAGTCACCTGCTCTACAAACTGAGCCAGGTAGGCACCCCACTCTATGTCTTTTGTTTGGAGCATTTAGGAATTTTACATTCAAAGTGATTAGTTTTAATTTTTTTTATTTTAAAGATTTTTATTTATTTGAGAGAGAGAGAGTGAGCACACAATCAGTGGGGAGGAGCAGAGGGAGAAGAAGCAGCAGACTCCTCACTGAGCCGGAAGACCAATATTAGTCTTGTTCCAAGAATTCTGAGATCATGACCTGAGCTAAAGGCAAATGCTTAACTGACTGAGCACTCAGGCACCCTTCAAAGTAATTATTGATAGTCATGTATTTATTGCCATTTTGTTATGTTTTGTGTTGTTTTTGTGAGTCTTCTGGTTCCTTTCTTGCTTTGCTCTCTTCTCTCAGCATAAGTTGGCTTTCTTTTTTTTTTTTTTTAAAGATTTTATTTATTTATTCATGAGAGACACACAGAAAGAGGCAGAGACACAGGCAGAGGGAGAAGCAGGCTCCTTGCAGGGAGCCCAATGTGAGACTCGATCCCAGGACCCCAGGGTCAGTATCTGAGCTCAACCACTGAACCACCCAGGCATCCCAAGTGGGCTTTTTTTAGTGATATACTTGGATTTCTTTCTCTTTACTGGTTTTTGATTTGTGATTACCATTAAATTTGTATATAACCTCTTCTGTACATAGCAATCTATCTTAAGTTGACAGCTCCTTACTTTTGAAGCCATTCTTTACTTCTCTCCTCACATTTTAGATATATGGTTTCATATGTTGCTTTGCAATATTCTGTGAGCCCCTTGACTTGTTTTTATAGATATACTTATTCTTACTCCTTTTGTGCTTCTTACTTTTCTTACTCTTATACATGGTCTTTCCTTTCTACTCACAGAGTCCACTTCAACGTTTCTTATAGGGCTGGTTTAATGGTCATGAACTCCTTTTTACTTTTGTTTCTCAGAGAAACTCTTTATCTCTTCTGTTATGAATGAGAGCTATGCTGGATAGAATGCTCTTGGCTGCAGGATTTTTCCTTTCAGCACTTTGAACAGATCATCTACCCCCTTCTGGCTTACAAAGTTTCTGCTGAGAAATCTACTGATAGCCTTATGGGGTTTCCTTTGTATGTAACTTTTCTTTTCTCTTGCTGCTTATAAGGCTCTTCTTTTTCTTTTTTATCACTGCTTTTTGCCATCTTGATTCTAATATGTCTTGGTGTGGATCTGCTTTTGTTGATTTTTGTTGGGAGATCCTGAATCTGAACTTCTGTTTCTTTCTCCAAATTTAGGAAGTTTTCAACAATTATTTCCTAAAATAAACTTGCTGCCCACCTTTCTCTCTCTCCTCCTTTTGGGATCCCTATCATGTGAATGTTATTATGCTGAATGGAGTCACGGAGTTCCCCAAGTTTATTCTCATTTTGCATATTTTTTTTCTCTTACCTGCTCAGCTTAATTACTTTCCATTACTCTGTCCTCCAGATCACTGACTCCTTCTGCCTCATGTAGCCTGATATTTATTTCATCCAGTGTATTTTTAATTTCAATTATTGTTTTTTTCATCTCCAATTGTTTCTTTTTTTATCTCTATAGTACAAGGGATGTCACTGATGTCTTCCACTCTTCTCTCAAGTCCAGTGAATATCTTTATGGTCATTACTTTAAATCTCTATAAGGTATATTACTTATTGCCATTTTGCTCGGATCTTTTGCCATGATTTTGCTCTATTCTTTTATTCAGGACATATTTCTCTGTCTTCTTATTTTGCCTCTTTGTGTCTGTTTCTGTGTGTTAGTAGTCAGCTGGTCTCTTATTCTTGAAAGTAGTGTTCAGGGCATGCACTTTTAACAAAGTGGCACTGGTCCTTCTCCACAGGGGACACCTAGCTGGTGTTGAGACCAGGGTGGCTGAGGCCACTCTGCAAAGTGTGTACGAGTTGGGGGTATAATTCCAACAAGGTGCGCACCTTCTCCCTAGGAGGCAACCAGCCACCACTGATGCAACTGTAGCCCCCAACATGTGAGGTCAGAAGGCATGGTGTCAGCAAAGCATTTGCAGGTCTAGGGGAGGGGACCCACAGTGCTGGTCTGAAGCAGGACTGGATAGAGGTGGCAGGATGTGGTGTAGGCAAGTTAGTGAATGCCAGGTGCTGTGCTGGTTCCTGCAGGTGGCCATGTGTTTATTCTGGGGGACAGGGGAGGGAAATGGTGACTGCCAGCTCCTTTGTTTCTGGAGATGTCCCTCAGTGAACTCTGAGATTAGTAAATAATTCTCCTATGTCCCAGGCATTTTTCCAACTGCTGCTTCTATGCTGTATCTCTGTGGCTATTTGCTCTCCTGTCTTTTTAAGGGCAGGGACTCAGCTTCCTATTTCCTCTGGGCTCTCCTAGAGCTAAGCCCACTGATTTTAAAGCTCCAGGCTTTAAGTCCCTCTGGTTATAGGAGTTCATGAAATTCAACCCATTGTTTTTCAAAGCCAAATGCTATGGGCATTCATCTTCCCTGTGCAGGCTCTGTGGTATGATTGTTTCAATCTCCTTTTCACCCACAACTCCCTCCCTCCAGAGGCCAGACCTGCAGGATGTAGCTCCCTACTGCATCTCAGCCCTTCCTACCCTCCTTGATGTGGCCTCTTCTCCACATTTAGTTGTGGAATTTGTTCTGCCTGTCTTTGGGTTATTCTGTGGGTTATTTACACTGATCTGAGTGCTACCTAGTTGTATTTGTGGGACAGGGTGTGCCTAGGGTCCTCCTATTATGCCCTCTTCCCCAGAATTCTCTCATCTCTGGAGACATTTTTGGTTGTCATGACTGGTGAGGAGGATGCTACTGTCATCTAGTGGGTAGAGGCCAAGGACTCTGCTGATATCCTATGAGACATGAGGACAACCCCTATGACACAGAATTATCTACCCCCAAATCAATAGTGCTAAGGTTTAGAAACCTTGGTTTAGGGGGCCTTGATTAAAAAATTTCAACTGGACTACTCTGAAATGGTGGAATGCACTCGTGTGTATTACCAGTGTTTCATAGCCTCGACTTTTTTCCTTCTGTAGCATGTGAGCTAAGATCTTCCGAAGTGCCAGCTGCTGAGGAAAGACTAATCAAACAAGAAGCTCTCATCAGCTTCCTTTTACCAAATTCTTTCTGCTGGTTAGAAAAAAAAAAAATGACTTTCTATATTTTAGCAAAAGCTCCATCTGTATTCGAACATGGTCTTTTGGTTTTAACAAATAATGTGCTTCAACAAATGGAAAAAGTACCATAAATGGCAACAGATGTAGCTTAGTGCTGACTTTAGAAGGTGGCAAGGCCTCCTATAGGACAAGTATTGCTACACACTTCCCACTCAGAGCCATCGAACAGAATGCTTACAAATTAGAAAGTAATGACCATTGATTTGCTTGTTATGATAAACCAGAAAAACAGGCTTCAGCTTATTGAATCTATTATTGAACCCTAATTAGCTGTGGTGTTTGGATATTCTGAGGCCTATGGTAAGATAAATAATATTTATGGTTTCTTCAATGTATCAAATCATTGTTTACGAAATGCAGTGTAGTATGAAATGCTCTCTTCTCTCCGAGTTTAGACCACAGAGTGACCAGGCGTTCATTCTGGGGTTGTGATTGAAACACTGGAGCCCAGCATGGGTAATCTTCACGTAGACACTCTAACCACAGAATGTCAGAATGCTAAGCAGTGCCTCAGGCCCACGCAGACTCCTCGACGGGTTCTTAACCAATGCCCTTAACATCACCATGTGAGCTTTGGGTGGAATTGAGGAAGGGTAGCATTAAATACACTGAGTAATCTGAAAATGAAGGGTGGGGAATTAAAAGTGAGTTCATTTGGGTTCAAGGAAATTTTCTGAGGATGTCAGCGTTTTCTATTTTGGGGAAAAATGTCTTTTAAAACTTTTCTGTAGGAGAATTTGCTAAAATTTCATCAGTCTATATGTGAACTGAAATGGTATGGAAAAAAAATTTTAAACCATTAACCAAAAAAGTAAAGTATTGAAGACTCAAACTAAAATACCAGGATAATATATCAATGAATACAAATAAACTTGTTTCCTTATCTATCAAATAGGGAGAAATAGTCCCTTATCTGAAAGTCCTGGAGCTAGATGAGTTTCACAATTGGAGATTTTTAATATTTTAGAAAGCTAATAAAGTACAATATGTCATTTATTGTAAGAACCCTAGGAGGGATTCAGGACATTATTCTCTAGTGAAACATATTAATATTTCTGTAGTGAAATGTGCACTGAGTGGTTTAAATAAAGACTACAAGTAGCTTCATATTAGATCAAGTCAGGTTTTGTTACCAAATGCGTTTGCTCTAGACTTATTAAAAACTTTGGGTTTTCAGAACTTTGAGATTTAGGAATTACAAATGAGGAGTTGGGTATCTGTATCTGTCTCAAAGAGGTATAATAAGAAGAAAATGCTATAGTGGATATGCTGTATAGTGCTGTGTATAATAAGCATGCAATAATAGCAGTTATTATTAGACTGAGCCATATGAAGTTTTTGTTTTTGTAGATAAAAAATAATCAGATGCTTTAGTTAAATATTATTAAATTATTGGAATTCTTTGGATTGATATATATTTTGGCTCCATTTCCTTTCTTTTCCTCCTTCTTCCTTCCCTCTCTCCCAAGAGCTTACACCTTAAAACCCTTACCTATAAAAAAGTGATGTGAGTGGTCATCTTTGACCTGGTTTGATTACTGAACAGGTTTGTTCAGCTTCATCTACTTATACATGGGTAGAAGGATTTTGCTTTAAAAAGATAAAAACAAAAACAAAAATAGCAAAACAGGCAGCAAACATTTTACTTGTCTTATATTTCCATGCCCTTCTTTCTCAGCAAGACCTAAGTGTTCTAACCACAATGATTCTGGTGACTAGGAATTTTAGCCCTGGCAGTCTGGGCTGAGTCAGAGGGATCGGAGTTGGATCAGCAAGGAGTCCAGGCCAAAGTCATGGTGAAGTGGCAAAAAAAAAAAAAAAAAAAAAAAAAAAAAAAAAAAGAAAAGAAAACAAGCAAAACACAAAGCAGCCAGCTGCTAACCACCTCAGAATTGCACCTAAATAACCTGCTGCTCGTAACTCCATTTCCTGGACCCCATTTCTCTGTATTCCTCTCTGACTGCAGACCCTCTGTCATTCTCTCAGATCAAACTAGATCTTAGATAATGTGATGGACCATCCACAAGGGCAGAAAACCCAACAAACTCATCAACTGCACTCTGTTTACAAGTTCGTTTCCAAGGCTGATTATTTATTTGTTTAATTAAGAAGTTCTGTATCCCTGAGAGGACCTTAGTAATTGAAAGCTGCTTTTATTCTACTGATATGCTTAATAACTCCTGATTTTTTTTTAGTAGGAATGAATCTAGGTTTGTCAAATATTTTCATGGCGTTCATGCTATTTTGTGTTCTTTTACTTAACTATTGTAAATATCTCCTTTTTATCACAATATATTTGATGGTTAAGCCTTAATTTGTTGTCCGTACAAAGTTTATTTAATTCCCAATGTTAGACATTTTGGTTGTTTATTTTGTTGTTAATATAAACACTTAGATGAGAAATAACTTTGTAGCTAAATATTTGCACACATATATGATAATCTTTCAGGATAAAGTTCTAGAAGTGGAGTTATTGGATCAAAATGTATGCAGTTTTAAGGATTTTGATTCTTAATGGATAAATTGACCTCCAGGGACTCTGTACTGATTTACACAACAATCGAGCAGTCTGTTAGTCAAGCTTTACTTTCTGTGGCTTCTCTTTCCAAGCTTTCCATAGCTTTTGGAACCAAATCGCTTGTCCTGAACTTTCAGTTCGAGCTCTGGCCACTTTGTCTCAGAATACTACTCCACTCTTCTTTCTTTTTCTGCCATTGGATCTCCTTCTATTGAATTGGTTACCAAGCAGTACAGGAGAAAAGTGTGCCTAGAGTTTTTTGCACCCCATTCAGCCTTGGGGAGGCAGTAGTAGCAGCAATTTAAACTCGAGACTTGCAAGATTTGCTTCCATTGGGAAATGAAAGACCCACAAGGTTCAGGAGCCCATTAGTGGCAAGTAAATTAAGAGCATAAACCCAAAGAATTGCCTGCAGCTTGCAGCTTGGTATTACAGGGTTGCTTACGATTCATGTGATGTCTTGTTGCTGAAATGTGTTTAAAACACAATGACAACTCCAATTACATTCCTGATATAAAAGCTGGGGCCAGCCACCTGTGGCCCTAGTCAACAATCAAAGATGGTTGTGACAAATGTTGCACAAGATGATAATAGTTTAGAGGGGAAGAAAAACATCAGCACTGTTTTGGTTTTGTTTCTTTAATTGTTTAGCTTTTCATCTTATGTGTTTTGGGGAGCAGGACCTGAGAATCCTACTTATGGGCTGTATGATTCTTTCTTTTGCCCTTGGTAGTCAAAAGGGCATTTGGGGAATTTTGTACTGGCATTTCCAGTGTAGCAAGCAAAGACAGGCTGACAAAACAGTTATTTTTTACTGCCTGTTTGCCTCTCTTGTAAGAACTTCTGAAACGTCTGAGAAGTTTGAGGTTACCCATTAATTGTGTAGTTGGGCTTTTGCGAATTACCTGTTTTAGTTGTTTATGTTCTCTCTAACCAAAGTAGTCCATGCCATTGAGAATAAACTGTATTTTTCATACATTTACTTACTCACTTGCTCTTCCCTTGTTCAAAAAACATCTACTGAATCTCTATTATGCTGCATGTTTTGCATACATTTAAAAAAATTTGTATATATTTTATTTGGGAATTTAAGACTCATCAAAAACAGGGGTTTACAATTTTTAGATATTATTATGCCTGGTTTCATTACAACTTAATCTACTTCCTGGAAGCCTTCCAGACCTCTGCTCTTCTGCGTGGCATGGGAGGGTTGAGAGACTGCTCTCTAATTAAGTAAAAAGGGATGAGGCATGGCAGAAAGATTGGAGCCTTACCCAGGGTTCCCAAGAAGGATTTTCTGTGAGGTTGAGTGTGGGTCCTTGTGCTGTGACCTGTGACTCTGCTGTCACTAGCTGCCATAGTGTCTTGTACGTCCTGGGGCAGAGTTCTTATCTTCCCACTGCTGCCTCCCATACTGGGTCTCACCCCTTTTCAATTCCCCCAAAGTGCTGTTAAAATAAGACTGTTTGCACGAAGTAGATTTTCCTGAGAGTTTTGGGGTAATGCAGGATAATTACAGTGGAGTTTGCTGAACTTCAGGGCCTGAGGGAGTGCCCTCATTTCTAATTCCAACTAGAAGTTCAGGGGCTTCCCCAAACTACCCTCAGTTTGGATAATTTGCTAGGAGGAGTCCCAGAACTCACTGAAAACTATACTCATGGTTTTTACAGGGAGAGGATACAAGTTAATATTAACCAAAGAAAGAGACATGTAAGGCCGAGTCAAGGAGAGGTCCAGATGTGGAACTTCCAATTGTCCTTCTCTCTTGGGGTCATGGGTGGCATTACCTCCTCCTGCCCATGATATGTGACAGTGTTGAGAATATTGGTGACCAGGGAAGCTCACCAGTCTTTGGTGTCCAGAACTTTTTTAGGTGCTTGATCATACAATGTCCATGTGACTGACCTGTACTGTCCAGACCCTCTCGGAGATTCAAGCTAACTCCTTTAGTCTCCATTTTTCTGAACATGGGATTTACATAACATGGCCCAAAGCCTCCATTATAAGTCACATTGTGAGACCAGTCAGTGGCCCAAGGCCTCAGGGCAAAGAAAGATATCCTATCATGTAAGACAATCCAAGGGTTTATGGATCACCTTCAAGTAGCCAAAGGGCAAAAAAAGACAGACCTCTTTGTGCATAAGGTCAATTCTTTTTTTTTATTTATTTATTTATTTATTTATTTATTTATTTATTTATTTATGATAGTCACAGAGAGAGAGAGAGAGAGAGGCAGAGACACAGAGAAGCAGGCTCCATGCACCGGGAGCCTGACGTGGGATTCGATCCCGGGTCTCCAGGATCGCGCCCTGGGCCAAAGGCAGGCGCTAAACCACTGCGCCACCCAGGGATCCCCATAAGGTCAATTCTTAACCACATAATTATACTAACAGGAAATTTCTAGAAACTTATTGGTCATTTTTAATTTCACTGACTGGGTCATACACCTTTTCTGTTATGTTTTTTGAGTTTCTTTCTTTAGATTTTCTTAATCTTTCCCTTTTACCTAATTTCTGGAGGCATATGCTTCCTTTGTAAGGCTACCCTTAGAAATGCAAAATTCTCATTTCATAATGCAGAGCAATTCATCTTTCTTGGACTTGTCTTAGTACAACCAGACTGAGCCCAAGAGGCCTGCCTTGATTTGTCCTAAAGGCCCATCAAAATCCATAAAGTATTTTCTTCAATTAAAGAACCATCTGTTCTTAACTCAGGCTACTCCTTTAGAAAGCAAATACTGAGTGAGAGTAAGCATCAACCACATGTTTCTATACCTAATGAAACTATTTGCAAAAATGAAAATAAAGACTGTTTCAAACAAAAGCTGAAAGACATCCACTATTAAAAGTTCCTTCCTAAAAGAACTTTCAGAGGATATACTTCAGGAAGAAGAGAAATGGTCCCAGGAGGGACATCTGAGATACATGAGAAAAGTGGAAGGAACAAATAATCAACAAACAAAAAAGTAAATGTGTGGTAAATATTTTAAAAATTGTAGCTGCAGTTGTTTTTTGTTTAAAATAAGGGGTTTTCCCCCCATTGCATGTACTACTTTTATGATTATATTACTTTTATAACCATCTGTGACCTTTTCCTGATATTGCTCACAGTCACCTTTCCTTAGAAAAAAAAGAAAAAAAAAGAAAAAAAAATTTTCAAAGAATCTGGCCCTTTTACTTTAGTTGTCAAATCAAATGTTTCTTATTTTTCAGCTTAAGTAAGGAGACAAACCGGTCTTTTATGGATTTCATAGCAATGATAGAATGGTACAAATCAGAGATTATTAAAATTGAACAGAAATGAGTTAAAAAAAATCCATGTCCAACTGGAACATTCCGTTAAATATTTCTCGTCAGTGATTCCTTGTGTAACTGCTTAAATTTTAAGTTCAAGAGAACTAGTATGGATGGTAAACTTCTCTGCATAATGTTGTTTAGTAAATGAACAAATAAGATCACAGAGATCAGGCTCTATGTAGAATTTAGTGTTTTAGAGTCCGAAGAACACTCAGAGCCTTTCTGGCCCAGGTAGAAAAAAATAGAAAATCGGGAAAGTATGATAGAGTAGTTATGATCTGACATAGCAATGGGACCATTCGAGAGCTCTGATGGGTAGAGGGCTGCAGAGCATTTCCAACTGGAAAAGCTGACCTGTGCTTCTCCAACCAGTGCTCTTCCACTGGGGAACTTTAGCGAAAGCCTCTTTCATTTCAGTGCATGTTGCTCATTGCTGCCAGCAACAGTGGTGCAGCTCTTTTCATTGCCCTTGTAATACTTTGTTCTTCCAGGAGATTTTGTTGTCAGGTAACCATCATATCTGGACAAAAGCAATTGGGAAAATTTGAAGCCAGGGCCAATTCACTTAAGATTGTTATTGTTGTTTTAAAACAAGTGGTCAGCCTTGCAAGTTTATGGATTGGTGTCCAAAGTCTGTGCTCTGTGATGGCTTTTTCTTGACAGGTTAGCAATGGAGAGACAAAGGCCACGCCATAGGAAGGAAGAGCGGTAGGCATGCTGAGAGGTTGAGGGGTCTGTGCGTGTGTGTGTTGTGGGGTGGGTGGGTATTGTTGGAGAAAGATGACCACATGTAGGAGAGAAGAGACTGGTCACCATTCTTTTATATTTGAAAGAAATTTCAGAATCTCTGTAGAGATTTTCTTTTGCTGTGCATGGACATAACTGGGAAAACCTCAAAAAGTTGAATGCCTTAGACGCCCAAATTTCATTTTCTCCAAGAGAATGCCTATTTGGCTATGGCAAGCAGCCCCTGGGTGTGCAGAAGTGTGGATGTATGTCCTTCTTCTCTTGGACCTGGAACGGGCCCTGAGCATGGGAATGTCTGCAATTGTGGATGAGTGGTGCAGGGTTTGCACCAGTGTGGGAGACCTTCATGAGTGACCCAATCTCTGTCATTTCTAAAATGTTCGTATAGACTCTGTGTCCTTTGCTTTAAACCAGCTGCTGTTGGGATGCCTGGGTGGTTCAGCGGATGAACGTCTGCCTTCAGCTCAGGTCATGATCCCAGGGTCCTGTGATTGAGTCCTGATGGGAGCCTGCTTTTCCCTCTGTCTGTGTCTCTGCCTCTCTCTCTATGTGTCTCATGAATAAATAAATAAAATCTAATAATAATAATAATAATAATAATAATAATAATAATAAACAACAACAACAAAGAAACCCAGCTGCTGTCATTTGTCAGCAATGCTGTCTCTTTACCGGTGCAAAGTCTTAGGCCTGTCCACCACTTCCTCAAAAACTTTTTTTTTTTTCTTTATAAATTGAAATATAATTGACATTCCTGGGGTGATTTTCCAGGCCACTTGTATTGTCTCATTTTGGGAGACAAACTTGTGAGTTGTGTGGTCAAACTGAGCTGTTATTACTGACTTAGGGGTATTTTATTCAGTTGTCTCTATTTGAAAATGGAGATTGCGGAGGTCTTTTTTCTTGTTTGGGGTTATAAACACACACAGATGAGGAAAAACAGAGGAAAGCAGTCTTTTGGAACTTACACAGGGTGCACAGATTCCTAAAACATCAGCCAATCTGACTGACCGAGGCATAACCAATAGAACACCAGGAGACCTAATTAAAGAAATGAATAAATGAGTAAATAATGCAGTATGAATCTCAGAATATTTAGTGACTTCTGGAATTAAAAGATATCTTAGCAATAGTTTTATCTTACTAATTGTCTTATAGATAAGAAAACAATGAAGATATCTCCTCACAAATTCCTGTTTTCTAGGTTAGAAAATCTAGAATCTAGGTTGCTAGATTGTCTGGGAAACTGGCCTTTAATCTAGGACCTCTGACTCTAAGAGATCTGGGTTTGGTTAAGAGCCTTCAGCTTTGTACTCCCATTTTGGGGACATCTTTGTTTGGCATCATTAATGATGTCATTCTCCTCAGGGAAGAACTTTTCCAAGTTCTCTGCCCAGATGATCCCCTTTATAATGTATCTTCTACTCTCTGTAGCTTTGTCCCTATGATATTCCTATATATCTAACTTTTTATATAATTAAAACACTGTTAAGTGTGTTTTTGCATTAAGACTGGTTTGTTATGATGATTTAAGTCCCTCTTCATTTTTTCCTTTAGAATTCTTGCCCAGTATAGTGTTATCTTCTCTTTGTTTTTTTTCACCTATACTTCAGGTTTCTTGTTATAAGTTTAATTTTTCAATATCTTTTTTTGTGGCGATGATGATGATAATGATAGAAAACAGTTACATAGCAATGACTATGTACTGATCATCGTTCTAGGACCTATTGTTACTCCTCATTTATATATGTACGTGTATTCAAATATTTTCTTTTGATTAAAATAGATTTTAATTCTGATTTTTACCTAGTTTTGCACCTTAAGTTTCAAATCTATCATTTTTTAAAAGATTTATTTATGTATTTTAGAGAGAGAATGCGCGCAAGGAGGAGGGGCAGAGGAAGAGGCAGAGAGAATCTCAAGTCGACTGTGCGCTGAATGCAGAGCCCGAAGTGGGACTTGATCTCATTGCCCTGAGATCACGACCTGAGCAGAAACCAAGAGTTGGATGCTCAACCGACTGTACTACCCAGGTGCCCTCAAATTTATCATTCTTAAAGTTTTATTGTTAAAATTTTTTCTAGCTTAAGCTCAACTATCCAGTACTTTCCATTTTCCTCTAATTTTTGTATTTTACTTGCTTACTTATATTTAATAACTATTTTTTTGCTGCCTTCAATCGAATATTATTTGTATATTTTAATCCATCTTTTAAAAATTCTTCCTTTCAAACAAGAGATCGAGAAAAAATTAGACAATAGCAAGAGGATATATTTAGACAAATGCAAGAAACATCACGGAGGGGAAAAATAATGAGAGTGTGTCCCAGATTAAATAAAAGATATCAAAAAGAATTAACCATATGTCACTTGTGAGCCTTGATTAGATGCTGGTTCTAAAACAAAACAAAACAGTTAGCAAAGGCATTCTTAGGACAGTTGTGGAAACTTGAACATGGGCTGGAATAATTGTTGATCTTCTTAGGTGTGATAATGGTAAGAGGGTTGTGGCAGAGAATATCCTGGGGGCGACTATCCCTTAGGCCATACATGAGAGAGATGGGTCAAGCAAGTTTCACAAAATGACAATGATTCTTGAATCTAAAGAAAAGATAAAAAGGTATTGACTTTACTATTCTTCAGCTTTCCTGTAGATTAGAAAAGTTCCATGATAAAGGTGAGAAAATACAAACAAAACCAAACACAGAAAAATTCTTCTACCTTTATTATCTCTTATTTTTTAATTTTTTATCTCTTATTTTTGTTCATAATTTGAGTATTATTTTTATTTACATTATTATTTGGCTTCCTGCATTTTTAATTTAACACTTTCAATCATCATTATCTTATTCTACATATTCCTTAGGGTCTATTTTATCAAATCAGGTAATGGCTTTGGGCCTACATGGTGGTTGGGGGAAAGGAATGGCGTGCCTATGTTAACCAAGATAATCAGGTGAGGGTCGGAGATCATGTGCTTTCTCTGGCCTCCTAATCAGATCACCTGCTCTTCACAGTTGGTTTTCCCGAACACATGTAATGAGGGAAATCACAGGTTTACATCTTTCTCCTAAGTTACTGGGTGACCCCAAATGGAGAAGCTTCATTTTAGGAATTCCATCTTCCCACTGCAATTCTCATGAAAACAACAACAATAACAAAGGCAAAGTGCAGCAAGCAGGAAACCTGCAGGAGCAATTTCCAATGGCCTGGATGTAGGAGCAGCTCCGCGGGAGGACAGCAGCAGGTTTCCCTCCCACGCTCCTGGGGCCAGAGGGCAAGCTGGCCCAGAGCTGCCCCAGGTGTACGTGCGGTTCGTCCAAGGGAACACAAGGCCGCAGGCAGGACACAATGCAATTTCCTTAAGTGTGGATTTCACTTTAAGATTTGAGGGAAGTTACTTTTATATTAACATAAACACAAGTCTAGGAAAGTAGACCTTAAAAGTTCTCATCGCAAGAAAAAAAAAATTTAACTACACGTGTTACCTAGACTTTCCATGGCGATCGTTTTTGCAATATATGCAAATATCGAATCATGATGTTATACATGTGAAACTCGTATAATGTTATATGTCAGTTATGCCTAAATAAAAAATAAGGAAACTAAACTAAGCTAAACATGGGTGTATTGTGGACTAGCTTGCAAAATAGTGATTCCAACGGACTTTCATGCTTATTGAAGACTGTTTTTGAGATATCCTTTAAGATTCCCAGGAGTAGAGTGGAAGGGTTTGTGAAGCTCTGTATTATGGTTTGTTATGGGTAGCTTTGGTTAAAGAAGGTTTTATAGGGAGACATTTTATTGTGGGCTAATACTGAATACATATATATTTGGTATTTTCATATATGTTATATATCAATATTTTATATATATATTTATATATATCTATAATCGCATACCCCCCAAATTTATATTTTGAAGTGGTTACTCACCAGGCCTGTATATACATATTAAATTTTTCTGAGTTGTTATAGCAGCTGTTGCAATTGAAAATAATTCAGCAAACAGGATCATTTTCTGTGTAGTTTATGGGCTCGGGAACAGGCCAGGAGCATTGCAGCTTGAGTTACCGTTAGCCAACTCAGCCAATCTCCACATGTCACAGGCTGGTAATTTGACCTTCAGCTCCCTTGAAGTGAGTTTGCACTGAACACAGAAAGCTCTTTTTTTTTTTTTTCTCCCTTTTTGCCAAACATTAAATGGACTTTTATGTGTGTCTTTTTTTTCCCCTTACAAAATCATGATTTGATTCAACAAAAATATCACGCACCTTCTTTCTGAGGGTTTTGTATCCTTTCCTTGGCCCCGCAGCCCTACTTTTCCGGCAGCTTTCTGCCCTCCGTTCACCAGAGAGACTGGGAGAGGCAGGCCTGGACTTCGGCGGCGCCTAAGAAAACACAGGAGGCAGGGAGAAAAGAGCTTCCAACCCCCTTTCTTTTCAAGACTCAGGAAGTCTGCTGCTTCTCAGGGCCCTTATCGTTGCTGCGGGGTTTTGATTTTTCCAATCTCTAGTGTGTGCACATTGGAGGTACACTGGAGCAGAGGCTCAAGAGCTTCCTGTATTGCAAGAGTCTGAGGGACTCTCCCCAGGATGCAGGCAGCGCCCCGGTCTCTCTACCTCCCAGAGGCCAGGGCCCGGGGTGTGCCTGATGCTGGACACAGTTGGAGGCCCTGCAGCAGTGGAAGCTGGCGCCCGCTTATGACATCCGCTGGTGCGTGGATTGTGGTGGGCAGGGCAGCATGCCCCGTGGTACCACGGCCTCACCACTTCGCAACAGGCAGCCCGCCTTCCAGCCGCTTTGCGTGACAGCCAGCCTTCCTGGCAGCGAGGCTTGGCGGGTCCCCGAGCCTGAGGCAGCACCACTGAGCTCAGTGCCTCCCATTCTTCAATGATGCCCTAACCAGTGGTTGAAACGCCTAAGGTAATCGTGGCCACGGTGATGTGCTATCTTGGGTCACTGACAGTGTTTTTTGCTGAAGACTGTCTATCAAACAGTCTAGTAACTTTCATTTTATTTTGTTTATTTATTTTTTTAGTGACTTTCATATTAGTAATACTAGGAGTCCTGTCTGTCTTATCAGCTGGTTGTACTATGAAGGAAAGAGCAAAGTCTTCAGAATCACTGAAGTCATTATAATATTTTAAGTTAAACTCCATAGAGCTGTCTAAACTTATTTGATCCAAGATTTCAGAGTCCTAAAACCATTGTGGCTTAGATGGTACCCGTTTATGATTGATGCAAATTGTCACAAATGTACAAAATCTTGAGTTGTGGAGTCTTGCAGTCCGTCTGATCGACCATCTGCACACAGCAGAAATCTGTGTTTGCTGGAATGTCCAAGAGGAGGAAGGTGGAGGTTCAGATTTGCGTGCGTGAAGTGCAGGATTCAAACCGCATGCACGCTGTACTTCAGGGAACGAATCCCAACTGCTGCAACCTGCTTCTAGTTTTTCAGAACAGAAACCGGTTATGAAGGAAGCAAACAACAACAGAAAACCAACCAAATGTTGGATTATGATATTTATTTTTTGTGGCCATTTCTATTTGTGAGCATGTGAGAGATATTTATTAGGTTCTGATTCTGCAACAGGCCACACTTTGGCCTTGAACCCAGCTCTGTGGGATAATGTCCCCCAGGAGTCTCTGCTTCTGCACTGACAGCCAGCAGCTGGGGAGAAAGCTACCCTGAAGCTTTGCACAGGCAGGATGGACTCCGTGATTTTGGCCTTGTTCATGCACTTACCAAGAGGAAGATAGACTGGAGCCCCCCCCCCACACACACACACACTTAGTGCAATTCTAGGATACAAGATTTCAAAGGTCAAAAAACCTTTAAAGGGGGGATCCTTGGTCTCCATGTGGAAGATGAACAAATGCTATTAAAACATTCCCATTTCTGGTCAATAAATCCGTTTCCAAATACTTACGGAATGCCTTGCATGGTCAAAATCTTGATCGAAGATTGTTCATTAGAGCACCTCACCTACATCAAATGTCAAGGTTATAACCATGTACAAGGGCAAACTGCATAGCCCAAACAGCGACATGCCCTTTTCAACTCATTGGTGGGGGTGTGGGATGGGGAACATCCTCCTATCCAGACTCTATACTAAGAAATTAGGTGATTCAATGACAAGAATACTTTTAGCTAAAGTTTAAGGGAAGTTTACAGCTGTAAAACAGGAAATGGAAAACAATAAGTAAGAAACTATAAAATAAATTGAGCACACAACTTTCTGTTTTATTTTATGACTAGTGGTAGATAGCTTTTACTTTAGGGAATGATAGGCTTATTTGGAGGGCCAGAAACTTCCAGAATCTCTTTCTTTTTAATTAAAATGGAAGTGGGAGAAGTGTTGGTTTTTTATTTTAATTTCTTTGTAAATTTCAAATTGTGTCTTTTATATGTGTCTAAAAGGATTTTTCTTTTAATATTTATAGGCCATCTTACGGCAAAATGAATCTTTGCCGTAAATTAGTATCTAGGTGTAATTATTAGTTACATTTTATTGAGCAATTACAGTAAGCCTGGTCCCACATTAAGCACTAAAATGCATTAGTTTTTATTTTATTTATTTATTTATTTATTTATTTATTTATTTATTTATTTTAATGCATTAGTTTTTAATAAACAAATGCATTAAATCTTATTTAATATTATGATGCAGGTATTATTATCATCTCCATTTTATAGATGAGAGAAAACTGAGGATGAGAAAAGTTATACTGCTTGCTAGCAGGCTACTAGCTACTAGCAGGTTTTGTACCAGGACCTCTGATGTGCCTCCAGAGCCCGAGGTCTTAGTCTATTCTGCTGACTTTAATTCACTATCATAAATTTAGGAATTCTTGGGGAGCTGTGGGTTCATGGTAAGGAGACATCATTAGATGAGTTGTACATGCGACAACCCCCATATTGTATTGAAGTTTCTTTTACAGTTTTTTAAAAATAAATATAAGAGGAGTCTCTGACCAATGAACTCAGATCTCTAAACTGGCTCAATTTGCCATGTGCTATTTCCCCAGGATTTGGGTTTTAACAAACAGCAAAGCTGGAATGACCGCTCCCTTCCCTGGGCTTCAGAGACTTTAATGTCCGGCCCCGATGCTGGAGAGCTCTGAATTTCAGCACTGGTGGCATGTGTTGTCTGAACGGGAAGGGTCTGGGTATAGTGGGAGGTTGGTAGGACTTGTAGTCCGAGGGAGGTCAGAAATCCCAGTGACTCCACTCTGCCTTAAAATTGCAGTTTTCTTACCTTTAATAGAAGTGGTATCAATACCTATTCAACTAGAATATTAGCATTAAATATAATGATAATAATACATATAAATGAAATTTATGAGTTACTGTTTTTGGAGGCAGTCGAGTTCTCCTCCACTGCTTACCAGCATGTGGGCTGGTATTTTACCATCTTCTGTTTCCAAGGACCTGTTACAGTCACTTTTTTTCTGAGAATCCTCTATCTGGTGCGATCTGGCTGGAAACAGATGGTGCACTCTCCCACTGGGAAGAGTTTGGCAAAGGAGCTATTAGCCAAGATGTGCGCTGGATTTAGGAGAAGCAGCAATGGATGTGATGGGACCCCAGCCGTTACCGACGCTTAGCCTGGAGGGACAAGGAGAGGAGTGTTTACCAGAACCCAGAGTCTTTGGAGAGAGCCTCCTGACAGAAACCGTGGCCTTTGGTGGAGGGATACAATCTACCCACAAAAACCTACTTGGGAAATCCTGTGGAAAAAAGTTTTTTTCTGACCTCACTTATCTTCCCTCTCTTTGATCTCCTGCAGATACTCACTACTGGCTGAATTCAAATGGGAGCCACAGGGAAGGGGGCTCTTGATGAAGCCCACGGCTCATACAGGTTGGTTTTTGGGGCAGAGAGCAGGTGCAGAAGAGTGGAAAGTAGCTCTGGGCAAGTAGAAGGTATTGAGCACAGCCACGTGGCCTTCCAAATATGTTAACCAATACTGTTTATCACTTTAGCCAGATTTGGCCTAGTCAACCCTAATTCAACGTCAGGTTGTCTTTCATGGCTATTCCTCCCCTTCGGTGTTTTCTCCCTTTCTAGAGACATTCACTCTTCACTTCTAAGCTGTCTTGTGCTCTTTTCCTCCTCTAAGTCTTCTTGTCATGAAAGAAATGAATATAAGACATTACCTTGCACACTTTAATGTCTTATGCCTAAATGTTATTTTAAAAATGCATACTGATTTTCACTCCTGTGATGGCTACATGTGCTACCAAACTGACGGCAGATGAAAAGTACAAAGAACAGCTACCTGAAAGCACTGGAAAGTGAATAAATGCAAACAGATTGTGGAGGGTGGTTGGCACTTGGATGAGAGGACAAGACAAGGAATTCATTCCTTATTTATGGTTTTTAGCTGACGTATAGGCCGGAGGCAATGTCCATAGTATTTTTGACCTGAAGAATTAGAGGAAAGAGATAGGGGTGCCTGGGGGGCCAGTTGGTTGAGTGTCTGACTCTTGGTTTTGGCATGCGTTGTGATCTCGGGGTCGAGGGATTGAGTCTGAAGCCTGGCTCCATGCTTAGTGCAGAGTCCACTTGGGACTTTCTATCCCTCTTTCCATGTCCTTCCCCTCCGCACTCTCTCTCTCAAATAAATAAATAAATCCTTTAAAAAATCATTTTGGGGCACCTGAGTGGCTCAGTTGGTTAAGCATCTGACTTTGTCTCAGGTCATGATCTCGGGATCCTGGTATGGAGCCCTACTTCAGGGTTGCTGCTCAATGGGGAGTCTGCTTTCACCTTCTGCCCCTCCTCCCCCCCTTGTGCGTGCTTGTGCATGTGCTCTCTCTCGCTCGCTCCCTCAAATAAATGAATAAGTACATCTTTAAAAAGAAAGAATTAGAGGAAAAGAGTTGAAAGCAACCACAGCCATTGAAGAAATCTCTATAAGGAGGCAGCCAGAGAAGGGAGCCCTAAATTCTATAAACTTCCCAAATTTCTGCCTGGCCCCTGGCTCATGAATGTATGTGGCACACTGCAAGCAACTCAGTAAAAGGTAAGTAAATTGAACTGAAATATGAACTATTGCCCAAAATATAAAGTACTTAAAATTTTTTTTTGTAGTTTTGCCAAAACAAAAATAGTGTACTCTTTGGGAGAAGTATAATAGAACCCAGAGTCCTCCCAAGAAAAAATTCACAATGTCCAGGATACTATCTAGAGTTACTTGACATACAAAGAGCAAGAATAGGGTTCTTGATATTAAAAAAAAAAAAAAAAAGATTTACTTATTTGGGAGAGAGAACACGAGAGAGGGAGGGGGCAGTGGAAGAGGGAAAGAGTCTAAAGCAGCCTCTACAATGAGCACAGAGCCCGATGTGGGGCTTGATCTCCCAACCCTGAGATCACAACCTGAGCTGAAACCAAGAGTCAGACGCTTAACTCACTGGGCCATCCAGGCACCCCTTAATATTTCTCAAAAGAAAATATAATCGGTGTAGATCAATCCTGAGGTTACTCAGATGTTGGAATTAGCAGATATATGGATTTCAATCCAACTATCATAACAGTAATTATGGGAAAATTATATCTTTAAGGGCTTATGTTATAAAAGAAGAAAATTCCAAATTGATAACCTAAGTTATTATCTTAGAAATCTAGCAATATTAGAGCAAGTTGAATTGCAATTCAGCAAAAGGATGGAACTAATTAAGATAAGAACAGAAATTTAAAAAATAAACATTAGAAAAACTATGTTAGTTACAAGAGTTGTACTTTAAATATACGTGTACGTAGGTAAAATTGGTTCTTGAAAAGATCAATAAAATGGACAGACCTAAAATAGCTAGACTGATTAAGAACAAAAAAATAGAACACAAATCACAAATATCAGGAATGAAAAAGAGGATGTAACTACAGAGATAATAAGACAATATGCTGACTGTTCTTTTTGCCTGTGATTCCAAGACACTAGGAGACCAACATGTCCTCAACAGTCAGAACTTAGGGTTTAATGGGACACATTAATGTGTCCTCTGGCAAGAATGTACCCTTTTAGGGTCAAGGCCTCCATCTCTGCAGAGCCCAGAATTGTGGGGACAGGAAGGACTCAGTGGATCATTGGAGGTGGTGGCAAGTTGTGGCCTCTCCTGTCACACCAGAGCATTTGGGTTGTGAATTTTGGGTACAGAAATACTGTCATAGCCTTCCAAAATTCCTTCCACAAATATGAGCAGTCTCTCTCATCACTATGACCTGACTTCCATCTTTCTATTACCCCTGTCCATGTAACACACCTCAAAGCAGACCCTTTGCTTAAAAAGTATCTTTTTATTCTCCTACCATTTCTGGAGGGGAAGAGGATGTGGAGTGGGGGAAAGAACTAGGTTTATCTGCAGGAATATAGGTACTGCTCACTACGCACTCGCTCCTCTATGTTTCCTACTTTCCTTTGGAGTTAGTCTCCGGCCATGTGATTAGTTCTCGTCAATGGATTGTGGGTGGGTCTCCTGAGTTGATGCAGTTAAGAGCCAGTGTAACTCCTTCATGGCATTCTATGGCACCCTTGACCTAGTATGACATCTTCGGAGGCCACAAGTGAGAGATAACATAGCTATGATATGAAGGACTGTTACCCAACACATCAACTAACCTTCGTGGTGCTAAGCCTCTAAGATTTCTGGTTTACTTGTGGTAGCAAGTGCTAGTTACCTTGGTTAATGAATCTTCTCTCTGACATCCACTAATCAATAAAATACATTTTAGGAATCTAATTATAAGTGTATTTACACTTGGAAAAAGATGGGCCAATTAAGACATTAGTGTAGGTTATATGCGCTTAGTACTATGCTTCGTGTTCTGCTGTGGAGCGCCAACTCTGGGTAGATGGAACCCTTTTTCCTGGCAGTTGTGGCCTTTCTTGCATAACCAGATAAATAGAGGCTCAGATATATGAAAGCATGCCATGCCAGCTTTATCCAGTTCTTACCAGGGCACGGAGAAAGTTATCGGCTGCCCAAATATGCAGGGATGTACATTGCCGCACATTGGCGCTTCTTCTCTGGATTACTTTGTAATCCTTTCTAAGTCTCATTCCTAAAGCTGGAGCATCACTAGATAATCTCTTAATGTAAGTACACCCAGCAGTTTCTAACTATGTGTTCTCTGTCGAGCCATGAGAATTAATGCTTCTGCTGCAGCAGCACCTCATTCGGTTATCTGAGTCGTGGGGTTAATTCACGAGCAGTTCCTACTGCTGTGGTCATTGGATCCTTCATTAGTCTCTATCTTATCAGTTTAGGTGTCTTTTGCTTTGAATCTACACATTGTTGCCTCATCCTTATAATTCCTCTATTTTCCTCTTTGTCTTTTTATGAAATAAGATGTATTGGCCCTATCAGCAGACCAGTAGCACTGTGCAACAGCCACAAAGGGTAGTTGATTTACATGGGCAGTTTTGCGTCTGACACCGTGAGGTAGATGTTTCTGTTCTCTCTTTACAGATGAGAAAACAGAAGTACAGGGAGGACACAAGAGGAATGTTAATATATGATTCTCTGTGATAGACTCAGGTGGAGAAATAATATGGACATGGAGGAGTCATTAAAATAATAGCACTCTCTGTGTACTCTGAACAACTGAGCTTTGCTAAGAGAAATTAAGGAATATATAAATAAATAGAGAAATATACTAAATCCCTGGGTTGGGAGATTCAATATTGTTGTCAGTTTTCCCCGAATTGATCTATAGATTCAAAATAGGCTTTATTTTTATTTATTTATTTATTTTAGAAATTAAGAGGCTGATCTAAAATTTATATAGAAGTGCAAAGGCTTTAGAATAGCCAAACAGCTTTGAAAGAGAACAAAGTCGGAGGACTCCTATTACCTAATTTCAGGACATTTTATGAAGCTACAATGATCAAAATAGAAAGGTAACAATGTCAAGATGGACAGATGTCAATGGATACAGTGGAAAAATTAATTCATATATCTACAGTTAATTGATATTTGATGAAGATGCAAAGGCAATTCCGTGGAGAAAGGGTAGTCTTTTCAACAATAGGTGCGTGAAGAAATTCTTGGGGGGTGATGGGTATGTTCATGACTTGATTGTGGTGACAGTTTCACAGGTGTATGATATGTCAAAACATAGACTGTACATCGCAAATATATTTTCCACTTACTAGTTGTATGACTTGGGATGGAATAGCTCCTCT
The DNA here is from genome assembly GCF_011100685.1 of Canis lupus familiaris. NCBI lineage: Eukaryota > Metazoa > Chordata > Mammalia > Carnivora > Canidae > Canis > Canis lupus. The sequence goes on along the minus strand of NC_049243.1, from coordinate 1,485,311 downwards.
GAACCTGTTTTTCTGTATGTAAATTAGAGAACACAGTTCCTACTTCATTTGGTTGTTGTGAGTGGTGTTACTTTATTGATGCAAAGCCCTTATGGTATTACAGGAAGTATTAACAAATGTTAAAAAGTAATGTGCTGGGAATTATGCAGAGTGCATTGTAAGAATCATCTTACTTAAACTTCTACAATCTTATGAAATAAGTACCAATATCCTTATTGTACACATGGGAAAACTGAGGTGTCAGGAGGAGGTATAACCTATCCTCTGGTTGGTATAGCCAACCTGTGCTGTTGGTTGCACAGCACACAAGTAGCAGAATCTGGATTGAAATAAAGGCAGTCAGACTCCACACACTTTAATTCTATGAATAAGTGTTAACAGATGAGGCACTGACTCAAGTGCTAGTAAGAAAATTGTCCAGACAGTGCCCATGTTTTCTAGGATGTTACTATCTGAGATATGTGAAAATATCAACAACCAACAAGTTTGGGCGGCCTTCTGGGAGTTCCTTTTGTAATTACTCCTGGCATCTGGCTCAGTGTTCACCAAACCTGTTTCTTCTTCCTGGGCACATTAGTCAAAATATTTCCCAGGACTCTTATATCTAGAACTTATATCAAGTTCTTGCCAATAGAATGTAAGAAAAAGTAGTTTTATATCCTTTTGAGGCAAAGAAAGTAGGAATAGATGGACTTTCTCCATTTTCCACTCCCATATCCCCCTCAACTGGTTTGAGTTTAAGACGAAGGAACCACAACATTGGGAGGAACTGGTTCCTGAATGACCACCTGGAGCAGAGCTCTTACTGTTGACTGAGTTGAACCACCTTTGATGTGTAAAGCAACTAGAATTTTGAGATTTGAGGTTATTATAGCAATTAGCATACTCTGACTAATGAATGGTTCTTATGTAATTTTACCTTTGCTGACATATCCCATCTCTAGAAATTTTGACCTATAGATCAAATATCTAGACCAACTCTATTGTGAGGGGATGGACCACAGAGGAGTTAGAATAGAAGTTTAAGGGGATCTCTGGGTGGCACAGCGGTTTGGTGCCTGCCTTTGGCCCAGGGCGCGATCCTGGAGACCCGGGATCGAGTCCCACATCGGGCTCCCGGTGCATGGAGCCTGCTTCTCCCTCTGCCTGTGTCTCTGCCCCTCTCTCTCTCTCTCTCTCACTGTGTGCCTATCATAAAAAAAAAAAAAAGCTTCAAATGTGTATTTCCTTTAAAAAAAAAAAGAATAGAAGTTTAATTAAGAAATAAAATCTGGGGATGCCAGGGTGGCTCAGTCAGTTAAGCATCTGACTCTTGATTTTGGCTCATGTCATGATTTCAGAGTCATAAGATCGAGCCCCACATTGGGCTCCATTCTCAGCACAGTCTGCTTGTCTCTCCCCCTCTGCTCCTCCTCCCACTCATGCTCTCTCACTCTCTCTAATAAAAAATAAAAGGAAATAAAAGGAATAATATTTAATTAGTAGGAGATAATATATGAATAGTACATGGAACCTAAGTGTTTCAATACTTAAATTCTTCCCCAAATTCTAATATTTAAATATCCTTCATTCTCACTCATGGTGGTTGAGTACTGGCATATGTTCATGGTTCAAATTCCCTACTGGCTTTTGCTATATCTGCTTCCTGTTTCTTGGGGCTTCAGTTGTGGGCATCAACTTTAGGTTTTCCAAGACCCACAAGAAATTGAATCATCTCTGGCTGTCTTAGATGTATAATTGTTTCTCTGAGTTGTTTTGAAACCCTCCATTGACTTCTCAAAAACCTATTTGATGGGACAGGTTGATACCATCTGTTTTTCAACTATCGTTTTTTCCCCCTCCTTCTTGCTCATTGGAAGGTTTGCTTTCCACTCAGTTTACCGACTTCCCAATCTGTGGTGTGTCTTCTCTCAGAGTGTACCTTCTCTCAACTCTGACAATTCATGGTTTGCTGACAGACCTTTGGTTCCTGGCCAATTACAGCTGGGTTATGACTCCAAAAATCTCTTGGCACAAGAGGATTCTCTTGGTTTTCTAGGGCTTCTGAGAGAGAGAGAGAGAAAGAGAAAAGGAACACTTGCTATCCTGGCTTGAGGACCATATATGACAGCCTGAACATGTAGTACTACTCTTATGTTTCATTTCTTCCTTTTCTAGTTCTAGATTGAAAAAAAATCCCGGAGGCAGTACAATTTTTGCAGTTTGAATTAAAGAAATTTTGGGAGAAATAGCTGTTTATAAAACTGAACAGTGCTTACCTTATGCTATTGTCATGGAGAAGGGGCTTGGTTCTAGACACCTGGTTCTGAGCACCTATTGTTTTGCAAATGGTGATCACTTATAGCATTCCAGAAGCTATCTGTGAAGAAACATGAGATCTGATCATCGGGTCCCATGTTTTCCTTTACGCATGAGGAAAATGGGCCCTAGCATCAGGTGGACAACTCCCCAGAGTATGGTCTTCAGATGGGTGTCTGTCTGGGAGTCACTTATTACTGGTTGGTGGCAATACAGGCACAGAATGTGAGAGTAAGCATTTAGAAACATTAAAAAAATATATTTTATTTATTTATTTGACAGAGAGAGCGAGAGAGAGAGTGAGCACACAAGTAGGGGGAACAGGAGAGGAAGAAGCAGGCTCCCCACTCAGCTCACTCTCTCCTCTCCCAAATAAAGAAATTATTTACTTTTACTCATTAAAAAAAAACAGGCTTATGTATATTTTTTAAAAAATTCATTTATATTTAATCTATTTTTTATTATTATTTTTTAATAATAAATTTATTTTTTATTGGTGTTCAATTTGCCAACATACAGAATAACACCCAGTGCTCATCCCGTCAAGTGCCCCCCTCAGTGCCCGCCACCCAGTCACCCCCACCCCCACCCACCTCCCTTCCACCACCTCTAGTTTGTTTCCCAGAGTTAGGAGTCTTCCATGTTCTGTCTCCCTTTCTGATATTTCCCACTTATTTTTTCTCCTTTCCCCTTTATTCCCTTTCACTATTATTTATATTCCCCCAAATGAATTTATTTTTAAAGATTTTATTTATTATTTACTTGAGAGAGAGAGAAAGAGCATGAGGGCAGGGAAGAGGCAGAGGGAGAGGGAGAAGCAGGCTCCCTGTTGAGCAGGGAGCCCCATGCAGGACTTGATCCCAAGACCCTGAGATCAGGACCTGAACTAAAAGCAGACACTTAACCCACTGAGCCACCCAGGCACCCCTAATTTATTTTTTATAAGAAGCTTTATTTTTTAGAACAAGTTTAGATTTATAGAAACATTGAGAAGGTAATGCAGAGAATTCTCATAGCCTCTGCCAACAAGTTTCCCCTATTATTAATATATCACATTAGTATGGTACATTTGTTATAATTATTGAACCCATAATGTTACATTATTATGAACTAAATTCATATTTTACTGATATTTCCTTAGTTTTTAACTTGACATCCTTTTTCTATTCCAGGTTCTCATCCAAATACCACATTATCTTTAGTTGTTGTGTCTTTTTAGGCTCTTCCTTATTGTGATAATTTTCTCAGATTTTTGTTGGTTTGATGACTTTGACAGTTCTGAGGAATACTAGTAGGGAGTTTTATGGGATATCTTTCCGTTGGGATTTGTCAGATGTTTTCTCATGATTAAATTGGGCTTATGGGTTTTTGGCAGGAAGACCAGAGAGGAAAAGGGCCATATTCATCACATCATATTGAGGCAACGTATTGCCAACATGACTTATTATTGTTGATGTTGACCTTGATCATCTGGGTAAGGTCATGTTTGTCAGGTTTCTCTGCTGAAATATTATTTTCCCAGGTCCCCCTTTTATAGTGTACTCTTGAAGGAAGTCACTATGTACAGCCTACACTTAAGCAGGGAGTTATAATTTATTTTATTGTACTTTATAAAAATATAGTTTATAATATATATTAAATGCATAAGCGTATATATATTTTTGGATATAAAAATACTGTTGGTATGTGATAGACTGAAAATGACAAAGGTCCTTCGCCACTGATCATTTGAGAAGCATTGCTCTAAAAAAACTTGATTAAGGGCACACTGAAGAAGCTCTGGGACTGAACCCAAAACGTGTTGGCTCTAACCCAGCTTTCTTATTCCCCAGAGCTCAATATCCCTCTCATTGTGGAGCAAGTTGATGGCTGGCTGTGTGATACCAAAGATTACCCCATGACCATTTCCATGGACCTTAAGGAGTACGTCAAGTCTTGATGGAAGTTTCTGAAATACCAGTTTCACTGAACCTTGAAATATTAGACTGACTGGGCTACTGTTTTAGGTCACGTTCGGAGAGTGAGACGGATTTGCACACCGGAGTTTATTGGGAGCGAGGGGAATGGGGTTGGGCAGAAGGAGTTGAAGTGCAGTGTAGTCCAAGCAGAGGCCCTCACCAGCCTTATGGGAGTGCGGGGCCTGAGACGGCCATTCAGAATCGCTCCCCACTTAGGGAGATTCGGCTTTGAGGCCCCCATGTCGGCCTGGTATTGGATGCTGTCTGTCTTTGGGAAGAAAGTATAAACTTAGGAGAGGCGGCTTCTTAGCTTAAGGACCTAGCCCAGAAAGGGACTCCGTTGTGCCCTCAAGAGCCAGCATGGTTGGCAGCTGGGGGAATGGGCTGAGGGGGAGATCTGGATGGCACCCCATAGCACTAGCTGCAGATACTATTTCTTTGGAAATTTCTTTTGCTTTTGTGTTGTGTCTAGATTCCAGGAATCAGGAGGTTGTTTGTGCCACTCTCCCTAGCCTTGTTAGCTGTCTCTAGTGCTTGAATGCACTAATTGTACTTTGGGTATGGATGAGGTAATCAGAGAAAGGGATGCTGGGAACAGAGGCCGTATGAGAAGGTTAGTGCGGGCGTAAGACACAATGCGGAGGATTTGTATTTGTGCAATCTGGCTGCTTCTATGATTCATTTGGGTCTGTGGACCCTCATAATCAGCAGGCTCCAGTGAGCTGAGTGTTGCTTTCTAAAGGAAAATGCAAGCTGGGACTTGGGCAGGGAGGAGTGCACATGCCCCACAGTGAGGGGTGCTCTCACACAAGCACAGGGAAGCCGCGCAGAATGAAGCTGCAGGGAGATTCTTGTGATTTTTTTTTTCCAGGGGCTAGTGATGCAAATGGCAGAATTACTATGATTGGTCAAGGATTGATTTCTCTTGTCCCTTGTCCCATGTGGGATTTCGAGCTTACTTTTCCCCACCCATTTTGTTTCCGAGTGGGAACAGGGAATTTCAATTTCCAGGCAAGAGGTGGAGTTCCAGAGGAGAGCAAATTTGCCCAAAGTAAATTCTTATACAGAAAAAAACAAAACAAAACAAAACAAAACAAAACAAAAAAACATCTTTCCTGTGCTCAGCACCTTGTTTCCCTGACTTTGCCTCATGGCCCTTTCTTTTGTTTATTGCAGTTTGAATTCACTAATGAGTCTTTCCTTTAAGCATCAGCCCAGATTGGAGGATGTTTGGTGTGAATTTGCTCTCCCTGGTCGATGGGAGAAGCTTGTACTTAGCAAAGAAGCTCCAAAGAAGGAAAGCCCCTTTCCCTCATTAGCCTTTTCCACCCGTGGCCTCAGGTCTTGGCACCCACCGTTTGGATTGTATGTAACTATGGGGGCAGAAAAAGGTTAGACGACTTAGAAAGCATTGAAATGGATTTCGTTTTCCTATTGAGATTGTGAAGTTTGAATGAGAACCGCCATTTTTGCGTAATAACCGCAGACATAATAATAGCTGACGCTGAGCTCTTTCTGAGTGCTGAGCACTGTGCTAAGCACCTTGTAGGCATCGTCTCATTTTACGTATAATGATTCCACGCTGTGGATACTATTACAAACTGTTCAACACAGATGATGTGACAAAACTTGGAGAGATGAGGTAAGTTGCCTGTGTGTGGCAAGGGGACTCAGATCAGGTGCTGACACCTTTGCACCACTTCCTATCCTGCTTTATTGGCTGTGGGATTGGGACAGGGGAGTAGTTTGAATAGGAAAACAGGAAATGTGCTCAGACTGGCTTCTTTGGGACAAGACCTTCTGAGGAGCAACCTCCTGTAGGCTCCTTCCTGTAGCCTAGGCCTTCTTCTCTTGGACCTAGAAGGAGAGCCCAAAGGGACAATTAAGATCTAAGGGTTAGAATCTTAAGACTGAATTTGGAACTCTGATCTTTATTTGGGAGTCTGTGGTCTGAAGTTGATAGTTGAGGTCCCAGGTACGGATATAATAGCCTGAGGAGAGAAGGTGCAACCAAGAAGTCAAAGGGCCCAGGCTGGATTCCTGGAAACCAACATGTAAGGGAAGTGTAGAGGAAGATGAGCCAATAGGAAGGTCCAAGAGAAGAGTCAGTTTTGCTGTGATCATCCAGGACAGGATGGTGTGTGGTCACCCAGGACCGGGTGGTCATCCAGAAATGAGAGGAGCCATCAGGGAGGAGTGATACAAAGCTGTCAGGTTAGGTGACATCGCATTCTTAAGAAGGGAGAGAAGAAGGGAAAGATGGAAGGAAATGCAAACGCGTCAGAGAGTAGAGAAAGGGCAAAGTTAGGGAAGGTTATGTCAAGGCCTGTATATTCTTAATGAAGTACAATGTTTTTTAGGTTTTTCTGGCCCAGTTGTTTCTTTCTCAAAGTATTCTGTTCATGACTCCTCTCCCGTGGTGCTCAAGGAGGAATATCTCAACCCAAGGGTAACCTAGCTGTGGGCCATGCCAAAATCATGACAGGGAGAGGCATATCTGAGCCTCTGCTAGGTCACTGGTGGTAGAGATTGTGGTTGCAGCTCTTAGGTTGCCCTATTGGGTGGGTTTTCACCTCCTAATGAGCATCTCTAGACTTTCTTGGAAAACAAACTGGACAGTTTTACCTTTTGTCTCTTTATCTTGGAGAGACCTCAGTTCTATCCAGGTTATCAAGTATTCTCGGCTGCCTCCTGCCAGGGGCATCCAGGGAGAGGGGTCTTGGGGACACTTAGCCCACTCCTGTTTTTTTTATTTTTTATTTATTTTTTATTGTTATTATTTATTTATTATTTATTTTTTTATTTTTTTTTACCCACTCCTGTTTTTACTGAGAACTTGGGGCTGCAGCCAAATTACTTGAGTGTCAAAGGGGTCAAGGATTGGCAAATTCAGGGTAATCGCTAAGGTCAGACTCCAGTGAGACATTCAAGATCTGTGCTTCGTAGGTGCTCACCTTGCTCTTCAATACTCTGGTGCCGGCGTTTATGTGCACCATAATGCACATTTATGCTGAATTTATGTGACTGTTAGTGGAAAATTCTGTACTTTGAAAAGATATGAAAGCCATGAGTCAATGCAATAGGATTTTAGCAGCCTACATCATTCATTTTATGGGGAAAGTGACTGAGATTCAGAGAGAACTGAGTTGTCCAGTTATGGCTGGCTGGGATTTGAACCCAGGTCTTCGGGTTCCTAGTCCGGTGCTCTTTATATACTGCATCCTCATTATGTAATAAAGGGTAGCTCATTACAGGAGTGTAAGGGGATGTATTGGTGGCTCTCTCCTTTCCCGTAATTCTCCCTAGATTTTTACCTCTTGCTCTCAGTTCTTTAGGATATAATGGACTTTGTCTCTCTGGGGAAGTGTAACCATAACTCATCCCCATGGCTAAAACCAACTCAGTCCCCTGAATCTTTCCTGTTTACAATATGCTCCTTAGAATTTTAAAATTAGTGAATAAAACTCTTCTTGTCATAGCTAGGGATAAACCCATAAGGTAGCCCTGGAGAAGTTTGACTTAAATTTGAACCAAATCATCAAATATTGGTATAAGACGTTTTCTGGGGAGCAGGCGTTTAGTGAAGGTGGGAGGAGATGACGCTCGTGGCTTCAGTGCTGGGTATTTTGCACAGTCTATTTGAAGTTTGTAACCATACTAGGCATTATCCCACTTTACTGCATGGGAAACCGGGTCACAAAGACGTTAAGTAATTAAACCAGGTCGCCAAGGGTTGGTCATGTCAATTAACTGTCCGTGCCAGATTTCAAATCTTGTTTTGTCTGGCTCCAAAATATGTGTTCTTTCTACTACCCCGTAATTTTCTAACTTGACAGAAAAGTTCCCTGCAAAAGTGGTCTAAAAAGCAGATTTCATCCAATCCAGGGATTTGAATTCAGCAAGACCGAGACAGGGTCAGGAATCTATCTTTTTCAAAAGTGCCCTCAGTGATCCGGGCATATGGCTCGTTGGAAACACCAGAGGGAAAAGACGGGGCAGTGGCCTAGAAGTCTCGCGCCCCTCCTGGGCAGGTTGCAGAGAAGCGGCCACCCTGCCGAGGCTCGCGGCCTCTCCCACTTGTCCGGTATCTTCTGACTCAGAAGAGGTGGCTTTCGGCCAGCGTCGCTAGAGGAACTCGCACGTAGACAAGGCTTCCCTGCGTGAAATCTACGGTTCATCCAGAAGTTTCCAAGGTGGGATTGTAGTCCCGTTACTTCCTCTAAGGGAAGAACCATTTGCCACCACACAGGGAGCTTTCCAGAGATGGGCCCCTCCCGTCCCTATCCTGACACCCGGCACAGACGCCTGGCGCACGGTGGGCGCTCCGGTTCCCGGGCCACCGAGCCCGGCGGGCCTGCTAGTGGTCCGCAGGCCTGAGGGCTTGGGAATCTCCCGTTCGGAGCCTGCGCTGTTTGGGAGCCCGTCCGTCGGCCGTGTAGCTCCGAGGGCCACGGCCAGACGCAGCCAGCTCTCTGAGGCGCCAGCGATGAGTGTCGGGTGGTCCTTTTCCTTCATAATGTTTTATAAGCTGAGCCTTATTTGCTTACGGGAAAGCACTGTGGGGATTACATTTCCAATCTAGTCCGCCCTGTAATCATTTCTTTACTGCGGTGGCTACTACGATTTCAGGGGGCGCCTCCCGGTTCCATCAGCAGCGTTGTTACCTTGCCTCCCAGCCTTCCTTCCAGATCATTAGCGGGAGATGAACAATCCGGAGATTCCAAGAGTCTGAAGCTTAATCAAAGAATCTGGTCTTCTGGCCCGGACAGAGCATCACACGTTCCAGGGCTCCGATTGCCCAGGTCCACGGACCCTGGGAGCCCAGGCGAAGGCCTCTGACGGTTTTCAGTAATGCAGTTCTGCATTCCAGAGAATTCCACTCCTGCTCCCCCGCTCCAGCCATACCCTACATTGGAAGCAAACCACACGTGCACGGGAGGCGTAAGGTAGCTCAGCGACCTGATATTCAGATTGGTGTCCTTTACGTGAGTTTCAGATCTGCCTCGTGGCCCACGTCGTCCAGATAACTGAGTATGGTTCAGGCACAGGTGAGTGAAGGGGGTGGATGCAAGGCACCTGGACGTTGTGGTAGCCTCAATGAGCTGGCCGGGGCATGCTGGCCCCAGAGGAAACTCAACATCTGCTTTTCCTTCCTCCCTCCCTCCTTCCTCGCCACCTCCCACAGTCCACCTTTTCCTCCCGCCACGGATGCTTCTTAAGCTGCACCCTTCCTATATCCCAGCTATCGCAGCAGGCCCCCGACAGTACAAGGCAGCAATGATGTGGCTTTTGCCTGTTAGGAGCGCCAGGCTCACTAGAGCTCGTGATTTGTCCAAGTGGAGCTGTGATTACGTGTATGTCTTCTGGACCATTGTTTCTACATCCCTGACCCTGGGGGCTTTGCAGAGCCTGCTGGCTGCTTTGATGAAGGATCAGGTGAGAAGGTGCTTAAACGCTGCTGTCCTGTAGCAGAGCCTCCTCCCTGCTCTTCCGGTACCCACCTCCCCCCCCCCCCCCCCCCCCGCTCTGTCTTTTCCCACAATCCAAGCATTGCCCCATTTGGATCACAACGGATTCTGGGTTTGTGGGGGGGCGGGTGCCAGGGGGTCAGGAAGCATGGAGCCATCTCCGGGCATGTTGGACAATGACTGCCGTACAACCGAAACAACTCTGATTTGGAGTGGTCTTGGGTTTGAGGATTTGTAACTGTTGCTTCTGTAATGCGGCTGCTGGTAGCTGGTGGTGAAAAGGACAAAGAGAGAAGTAACCTTCACGTTGGAGAAACAGAGTATTTGTAAGGAAAGAAACGTTATAACATTTCTAAGAAATATCCAGATCAGTAAAATATTCACCAGACCGTCTGCAAGTTTGGGCGACACAATGCTCAATTGCTCACTCACCCACTCACCCATCCGTTGTATCGGGCGCTGGGTGAGGGGCTAGGGATACACATGAGCTGCAGCCCTGCTTGCTCTGTGGTTGAGAAACCCGTGTTTCCAAACACTGGATCTGACTCTCTTGGCATCATGAAGAGAAGGACTTGTGGCTGCATATGTCTGGTGGGTAGAGTGGGGGTCTCTTGGCATTTAATCTATGTTAAAAATACCTTCCAAACTCATTTTACCAGCACCTCGGAGCTGTAAAATATGTTACGAAGTTAAAAGAGAAAAATCAGAGAAGCAACTATTAAAAATGTAGAGTATTTCAGCTGAAAAACTTGGACCTAAAAGAAAAAAAATGTTCTACTCGGGACCACTTTGTCTCGAAGGAGGTTTAAAAAAATCTTAAAAATAACAGGAGCTTTGTCACTTGTGGTATTCAGGGCTGAAGGATGCTTAAGCTCCTAATGTTTAGTGATTTTTAAAATGCAGCTACAAGACATTATTTTGGGGTAGAAAAAAGTCTAGTTGTTCCTCAACTCCAGCCACTGCAAATCAGGGAATGGATTCTGTTCCCATCTTCCAAACGCAAGTGAGTTTCCATTGGGTTGAGACCAAGCATGGACAATTTCAGCCTGAAATGATTACTTTCTGGAAATTTTCGGTGAGTGGAAACAGTCATGTAGAGGTGTGGATCTTGCTACCTGGATCAATAACTTTAGCTAGTTAAGGTGCCTGCCAAGAAAGGCAAGGGAAGATCAAATTTCATAGACCTAACAAACCACTGGAAACTTCTTGCACGCGTGTGTTCAAGGATTGCTTTTTATGATTTATAGAAACCAAAGCACTCATTGGAATATGAATAATAGCTAACATTTACTTGTCATTTATTACGCTGGCTACTAGGCCGACTCTTCTATGTACGTTGACTTATTCAATCCTAATGACAACCCCTGAGCAGGTACTGTTGTTTTTCCTAATTTACAGATGAGAACGTTGAGGTTCAAAGAGGCTAACTTGATGGGGATCCCTGGGGGGGCTCAGCGGTAGAGTGTCTGCCTCCAGCTCAGGGCGGGATCCCGGGTCCTGGGATCGAATCCCACGTCGGGCTCCCGGCATGGAGCCTGCTTCTCCCTCTGCCTGTGTCTCTGCCTCTCTCTGTGTGTCTCTCATGAATAAATAAATAAAATCTTAAAAAAAAAAAAAAAAAAGAAAGGCTAACTTGCAGAGAAGGGTCAGTGTGTCCTTCCCTTAGAAGAGGAGTCAGGCTCCGTATGTGTGGATAAATGCGAGCGTTTCTACTTCCTTGTCATTTAGTTTTCTCTCTCAAGTTTGGGGTGGATATTGGTAACTTCTTAGTCCCTGGGAGAAGAGTAAAAATTTGAATTCAGAAGGGCATTTGGAAACCCACGAGATGAATGTAAGAAGCTCAAAGCAAATCTAAGTCCACCAATGGGATACGAACACCTTGGAAAAATCCATTGCCATCTCAGGGTTCGGTCTGGGGAGGGGGGCAGCGGGTGGGGGGGCTCTGTCTTTCCCTCCAAGCACCCCTCACGTTTCCCTCTCAGGTAGAGGCTGACAACAGGAAACCAACTGACTCGTTTTCCAAGTGAGCCACGCATTCACCTACTGCAGGAGCTCGGAGCTGTCAGCAGTTTGCAGATGCACAGGCCGCAGGAGATCTCATTTCTCTTCCTAAAACGCTCGGCCTTCTCCAAAGCGCCTTCCCACGGCATGTCCGGCCGTGCCCACAGGTGTGCCTTCTGTGCACGTTCCTGGACGTGCCTGGGCCTCCAGCGGTGTGAGAAGCCAGGTAGGTAGTGGCGGCTGGGTGACCACTGGCAGGGCCAGGGCCGTTGGAGGTCACCTCCAGGCCCCATGTCACCAGGGTTGTGGAGGTCACCTCCAGGCCGCATGTCACTGGGGCTATGAAAGTCACCTCTAGGCTGCATCTCACCCAAGCAGGTGGTGGCGCTGGGGGACCTGCTCCGGGCCACAGCCCCCCCCCCGCGCTGGTGTGAATGGAAGGAGAGTGATTGCAAGTGTCAAAGGCCGGCAGCGTTTGCCAAATCATGGGCTTTTTAAAAACATATCCATGGACTACACGAAGAGTTTGGCCTTATAAAAAGGATCGTGTAAGTACCGTAGTCTTTTATCCAGAATGTTGTTAAGGACTTTTTATTAAAAATTAAGATGCTTTAGAAACCACATAAAATTTTAAAAGGCTCTACCTCTCCACTTGGCCCTTGCCAGGGCACCTCGGGGGGAGACGGTGCGATGCCCCAACAGTCGGGGAGGCCCGCGGAGGGACGCTGTGCGCTGCAGTCTGTCCCCAGAGTGGCCGCAGTGGTTCCCCGGCCAGGCGTCCCCCTCCTCCCTGGCTCACCCGGCCCCCTGGGGGCTCTCCGGGGTTGGCGGGGTGCTCCTGTAGACCATGCACCCAAGTCCAGATTGGACCTCACGTCCGTCAAGACCAAGGGGCAGGTCTCTTGGTTCAGGTCGACTCAGCCCGGGGGCGGCGGTTCCTTCCGTGGGCTCCAGCATCCGCCCTGGCTTCCTCCCTGCCGGGCCTGCTGACGGCCGCGGGGCCTGGGCTTGTCCTGGATGCACTTCCTTTTACAGTCAGGAGGTCCTGTGCCATGCTGGGTGCTGTTCTATGGCTCGGAGCTGGGTAGTCCGCCCCCGCCCCCTCGGACGCCCCGTCCTGGCCCTGCCGTGATGCGGGCCTTGGAGCGTTGGAGCGCTCACCATGTTGGGGGCCACTTGCCACCATCACTGGAGTCCCCCTTCTCTTGGATGCCCTTCCATCTCTTTTGTGTTTCTCTAACTCCTTCAGCAAGACCGCAGGCCCAGGGTGTAAAAGCGCATCTTCCCCTCCTCTCTCTCCCTGTGATGGGTTCAATTTCCCTTACCAACAGCTCTCGAGTTTGAAAGACCTGAAAACTCTGACTTTGTCCTTTGCTGAAATTCTCTTTTTTGTTTTTGCTCGTAGGGAACCAAGGGATGCTTTTAACCATTCTGACACACTCAGGAATTTTCTGGCTTGCTGCTGCTGTGTGTGTGTGTGTGTTTCATTCAGTAAATTAGAGGAATCTCTTCCTTGTAATTGAGGAGCCCTTCTTTGTGCGAGATAGTGTCCTAGGTGCTGGTGATTCGGAGAAGACCCAGGTCCTGGCGGGAAGAGCTTGCAGGCCGGTGGGGAGACCCATAATGACACATCCTCCACCGCGCTGGGGGGATGGTGGGGAGGAGTCGGAGGGAGTTGTGCGGGATGCTCCGTCTCGTCTCGTACCAGAGAGCAGGTCAGTGAATTCAGCAAAAGGTGGGAGGTGAGGGCAAGTGTCACCAACAAGTGCTGGTTGACCTGAGTTCCAGAGCATGATGAGGCATCAGCCACGGCATCCGTGGCGGAGAGAGCAGCACGGGCACCGGCCTGGAAGCGTGAAAGAGGGTTGATGGTGTCCAGTCTGCTTATGAACCTTGTCCAAGATCCGATCGCCTGGCCTTTACGCAGTTTCTTGCCCGCCGTACAAGCAGAATGTGCTTTGAGCGGGTGATCAGGGGAGGTCAAGGCCTGCCCGGCTGGTGTGAGGGACTCAGGGGCTGGGTAGGGAAGGGTTAGTCACTTGAAAGTTTTGTGTGCTGAGACAAGGCTCTTAAAGGAGCTCTGGGGTTTTTACAGGGGAGAAAGTGCTTAAAGGCAGATTATGCAGCCAACGGTGAGCCAGTAAATGGTTTCACTGGGGCCAATACTGGGATATTTTGGCAGCCCTCTTTATTGGGCGTGGGGCTCTCTGGCTATTCAATACCATTGTGAATCTCCTTGCGAATGCCCATGAGGGGTTAGGGTGAAAATATAGAGCTTTTAAGTATTTTAACGTGATTTCAATTGCATTTTAATTTTTAATAAAACTTTTAATAAAGTTCTGCTTTAGGAGCCACAGAGATCAAACGTTTCTACTTAATAGGGAGTCCAGTATTGTCGTACTGGGAGATAGATGGGCTTTACCAGCCCGCGCTACGTCTCTTTCAAGTAAATGCAATAAACGGTTCTATTGGAATGGGTAAAAAGGGAAGATGCGTGCACGCATACATGCATATATCCTTTTTTTTTTTTCTCCATAGCCAATAATTTCACTCTTTGGAAGTAAACTCTGAGCTCCTGGCGTCTTTGACCAATACCCCGCTCATGTGATAGTTACACCGCTCCAAAGACAGTACGGACATCTGAGCCAAATCATTTTCTCTTTCGTTTGCAAGGAATTGAACTGACAGATATACCTGTCTATTTTGGTTCCAAGAAAATGTCTTGTTAGAAATGTGTGATAATATATTATATGACAGTCGCTGAAAATGTTTCAGATGCGGCCGTACATCGGTTGTGGTTTTCAGCCCAGATGTGCACCATGTTTAGAATTTGCTGGGCTTCTTCATGGGCTAGGCTGGCGCTAAGTGAACAGAAAGAGGTGTTTTGCTTTTCAGTGAAACCTCTTCAGTGAACGGATGGCTTTTCTTCTTTTCTTTTCTTTTCTTTTCTTTTCTTTTCTTTTCTTTTCTTTTCTTTCTCTCTCTCTCTCTCTCTCTCTCTCTCTTTTTTTTTTTTTTGTGATAGGAAATTATAGGAATCATGCAGATTGGAGCAATTCACTGTCCTCACACCCCCTGGGTGGCTGAATGGCTCCTACCAAGGCCTCCTTGGTCTTGTCTCCTAGGGTCGGGACGGCTGGCAGGTGACCGTCGCTGAACGGAGCAGCCCTTCCCTGCTCACGCGGTAACTAAAGAAACCTGCTTCGTATCTGACGGGAGTTACTATCTTAGGCCCCTGCCTGGTGACTCGGTGTAAGGCACGAGCTAATCAGAACTCACTTCATTAAAAAGGCTGAGGGGGACGTCTTTGTATTGCACATCCCAGCGAGGCTCCAGGCAGCCTGGGCTAAAGGGGTCAGGGCCGGGACGTCTGTGTCTCCACGCGTGTTCAATAAAAGGTCTTTCTAGGCAGAGAAATGGTCTGTGTGCCCTGACCGGTCGGCTGTCTCATGCTGTCTCGTCTTACGTTTCGATTCTGGTGGCGCGTTGGTTATGAGTGGGGGAGATCTGCCTCCTTTCCTTGCCAACCAAGCTTGTGCTTCCGAGTCTTTGTTAATCCGTGCGCCTTGATGGTGGCCCACGATCATGTCCTGCAGCCTGCGCTGGGCGTCTGTGCACCCAGGGACGGAGCTGCCCTTGGGATAGCAGGGGGGTAGTAGGTGACGGGCAGGACGGGGAGGACAGGCAGGATGGGGAGGATGGAGAGGACGGGGAGGACAGGGAGGATGGAGAGGACGGGGAGAATGGGGAGGACAGGCGGGACAGGGAGGATGGAGAGGATGGGGAAGACGGAGAGGACAGGCAGGATGGGGAGGACGGGGAGGATGGGCAGGATAGGGAGGATGGGCAGGATGGGCCCAATGGGTAAGACGGGGAGGACGAGGAGGATGGGGAGGATGGGTGGGACGGGCGGGATGGGGAGGAAAGGCAGGACAAGGAGGACGGGCGGGACGGGGAGGACAGGCGGGATGGGGAGGACGGGCAGGATGGAGAGGACGGGCGGGATGGAGCCGATGGGCGGGATGGGGCAGACGGGCGGGACGAGCAGGACAGGGAGGACGGGCGGGACAGGGAGGACAGGCGGGATGGGGAGGATGGGGAGGACGGGGAGGGTCTCAGTTGCAGAACTGAGGTGTTTAGAGCCCTGTGAGGAGCTCCCCACCCCCTCCGTGTGTGTGTGTGTGTGTGTGTGTGTGTTGTGCACGTGGACACACACACACCTGGGAAAGTTTTAGAATGTGGAGGAAAAGTGTGCCATTTAATTAAAAGGTGGATTTGGGGGATGCGTGATGTTGAATCTCCCCTTGCGTCCCCTCATGCGTCTTTTCCTACCAGGAAATAAAGTAAGTCAACCTCTTCGCTGAACTGAAAGCGTCGGAGATTTGTCGGCAAAATCAACAAATTCCCTCTGGGTCTTGGTGAGAGGAGGAAACGGCAGAGGGGCGAGGGGCCAAGTCAAGGACGATGTGGGTGCAGCCAGCGTCTGGCAGTGTCTCTGCTTCCCTGGAGATGCCTTGGCGCTAGGAGGCAGGCGCCGCAGATCTGGAGGGAAAGCCCATGAAGCCGGGAGCAGGAGGGAGCATGCAGGCCCCTCTGGGGGTGGGGGTGGGGGGGCGGCTGGCATTGGCAAGGGCTTTACTTACCATCACTCCCAGAGAGCCCTTCTGCATGTCATCCTTGTGCACGAGCCACGCTGACCTTGTCCGTATTGTTCCGATTTTATGTGTATGTGCTGATGAACTGACATAGTAAGACTTTTGAAATGTTTGCAACAAATATATATTTTTCAAATGTTTTATTTATTTATTCATGAGACACACAGAGAGAGGCAGAGACACAGGCAGAGGGAGAAGCAGGCTCCCTGTGGGGAGCCTGATGTGGGACTCGATCCCGGGACCCCGGGGTCATGCCCTGGGCCCAAGGCAGACGCTCAACCCCTGAGCCTCAGGCGTCCCTGCAACAAATATTTTTAGTACGAGGCATGTCGCACAAATGTGAAGACATAAAGTACAATCTCCCTCTTTCTGTTTAAGGGGAGACATTGTGCAATTTTTTAAACAATTTTTAAAGTGATTGGTGACTTGTGATTTTATAATCGGGCAAAAGAAAAATCTAAGATTCGACAAGTGACTTAAGATTCCCTTCTTTGGTAAATCATGGAAGCTTCTCTGTGGATACGAATCCCATTTCAAACATGGAATCTGAGTTTAAGAGAACGGTGCACACCAAAGTCACACCTGCATTTTTCTGGTTTGAAAGGAAGTAAGGGAATTTTGTGGTGGGTTTGCAAGTTTGATATGAAGATTTCAGTGTGCACAGAATCATTTATGTGGCAGACGATCCATCGGATACCGGGGGATCCAAAGAGGAAGTCCCAGAAACGTATGAACTGTTGAAGGCAGCAGAGAAAGAGATAATACAAAGTGATCGGTCCTACAATATACAAAGAGTGGTTACAGAACAATGATTCACAGGCTGGATAGATGAGTCCCTAGGGAGTGGGTTTTGCAGTATAGACAGGAGTCCAAAAGGGAACAGAGAAGTGACATAAAGGAGGAGGGGGAGGGGCGTTGTAAGCCGAGCAATGTGTAAGTAAAAACTTAAGCACGTTGAAGCACACCATCCGCTTAGGGACCTAATAGCCCAGCAAGGGGGCTGTGATGTATAGTAAAGAAAGAATAATAAGATACGGGGTTATGAGAACAGATCAGAGACAGATGGCCACCGCCTTCAATACCTTGCTAAGAGGTTTGAACTTCATTCCTCAGGCTGGTGCTTCTCAGGTTTTTTTTTTTTTGTTCTGCTCTGTTTTGTTCTCAATATCAGTCCGGCCACAAGCTCTGGAAGGGAAGGGTTCTACAGTCAGAAGTTTGGGAGACAGCGGTAACTAGGCATTGTTCCTCTTAGATACGCATACGTGGTCCCTATCCTGATGCATTTCAGCACTGGGGCAGCTTCGAGAATGCCCGAGAAGGCAGCACAGCCCAAGAGCCTACCTTGGTTATACTCGTTGCTTCCTAGATGTATGTTACTGTAGACCTCCTTCCCGCGGAATACCTTCTCGGGGTTCCTGAAACTACTATTCTCTTACCCTAGATTGGGAAATGCCCCTAGGGGAGCCACTGAGTGTTTCAGGAGGAGGGGGATTTGATCTGGAAAGCACTGGAGGAAGGGAGCGGGAGCCCTAGGGGAGGCCGGAAGAAAGGTGGTAGGCCTGGCACTGGGACATCACAGAAGACTGAACCTAATGCTGGCAAGTTCTCTGTTGCAGACCTTACTTTGTGCTGTAGCTTCCATTTCGTCCACTCACCTGTGAATTTCCCGCCACCGTTATTTTGCATCCCATGCCCAGCCCACGGTAGTTTGTGATTATGACTGTGTTGAATGAATCAAGGGAAGATTGAGCCTACAATTGCCTTTGGTTAAGAAATCCTTATTTTTTTTTTTAAGATTTTATTTACTTATTCATGAGAGACACATAGAGAGAGAGAGAGAGAGAGGCAGAGACACAGGCAGAGGGAGAAGCAGGCTCCATGCAGGGAGCCCGACGCGGGACTCGATCCCGGGACCCCTGGGTCATGACCTGGGCCAAAGGCAGATGCTCAATCGCTGAGGCACCCAGGTGCCCCTGTTTGGTTAAGAAATCTATTTGAAGATCTGGGCCTCTTGGGGAAGCTTGGAGAAGACAGCATTCTTTGGGAGCTACGAAATAAGCAGCAAATGCCTAAATCAGGTGTAGATACAACTCTCACTTTTGACGCTGACTCTGAATCAGCAGTATGACTCATTTTTTTAAAAGAATCATAAAATGTGGTATTTTATGTGTCTCTATTGTCTGTAAATCACCAATAAATTATTTTGTCCACCTCGAAATGTCTTTCTTACTCTCACAAGATAAAAAAAAAATATATAAAATAAATATATATAAATATATATAGGAAAGTATTATTTAATATAGTCATAGAGATGGAGGAGCACACGAGGCACGATAGATTGTGGTCCTTCTGGTGTGGAGTGACAGTTCTCTTTACTTTGCTGAGGGAAAGGAAGAGTTCTCTCCATGCCCGTCATAGCTCTCATGGAAAAGGGCAAATCTCCATTTACAATGTACAATTTGCTCCCAGATTTCTCAGCGTGAGACCTGCCGTCAAGGGGAGTCTTAAGGAAAGGTGGCAAAATGGCTCAGGTACGTAAGGTCCATGGTCATACCTGGAGGGGAACGGTCACAGAGGCTTCGGCTCCGTGGAGGGCTGGAGGCGCCCCCCTTCCGCTCGGCCAACAGCACCCCGAGGGAATGCACAGTGAGATCAAGGCCTTGGGCTCCGAGAGCCTAACGGGGTCCCCTGCGGTGTCGTGGGGCAATACCTGAAACATCAATTGAGGATTTTTTTTTTTTAAGTATTTTCTTGGGTCACTTGGTTCTGGCTCCCATTCGGTCAATTAGGCCATCTGGGTTCCTTGCCTTGGGGAAGGTACAACAAGCCCAGGAAACTAAGTCATATTCTGGCTTTTAGGGTTCCGAAGTCCTGACTCCCACGGGAGGGAAAAGGACCCTGGGGAAGTGATAGTAGGTGAGCCTAGAACACGCCGAAGCTGAGGATCGGCTGCCCGGCTTGGGGGGCTGCACTCTGTGGAGAAGGGAGCACCGGGGGGGGTGTAGATCCACGTTTAGGAGTTTCTGTGTGGATGATCCCTGAGGACGGCTGGTGCCCAGGCCTCACCGCGGCCGAGCCGTGGGCAGGGGTATGACCGTCGGGACCCAGCTGGAGCTGTGCGAGTTGGGTGCACACAGCAGCTGCACCCCGCTCTCTGCGTATTCCTCCGAGGAGAAATGACTGTGTGAAGAGGGGGGCCTCGGACACCATCGGGTTCCCATGGGCTGGCTGACGGGAAACATCATGCTCTGAGCTAAGGCAGTGGGCTTCCGACCGGCCCCCGTTTCCTACAGCCCAGCAAGGTGGGGGGCAGGAAATGACCTCCTGGGTACCAGCGAGGAGCACAGGGGAAGCAAAGCCAAGGCACACGTGGGAAGGCGGGCCAGGCCGCGGCGAGGCTGTTGTATGAGGACCGGGCCTGGGTGGGCCTCTCCGTGGATGCCACCGGCGACGGGGAACTCAGTGCCCACCGTCCTCCTCCCCGCTTCCCTGACACTACTCAGCTCCCCCGGCCCCTACACATCTGCCCTCCGCCCCCCATCCCCAGCATGTTCTCTCAAAATAGAAATTGCACTGTGTTCTAGAAAATTCCAGTTGCGTTTGTTACAGGCACGAGCCTGGGGATTGAGAGGCAGGCCTGCTACTGGCATAGGATGGAAAATCCCATTTGATGATGTTGGGTCAAGAATGGGCACTTCTCTTTCCTGCAGAGATCAGGGTGCCTTCTGGCGCAAGCCCCCACGAAGAGGGGTTTGTTGGAAAGGTCACACGGGGACCTCTCAGGAATCAAGAGCAGAGGAGCGTGACGGGGTCCGAGGGGATTCTCGGAAAGGAGAAAACGGGCGGTTTTCACCGTCTTTAAGGGCCTCCATGAGCTCTTTCGGGCCGTCCTGTATGCCTTCCCCTCCTCCTTCATTCCTGGCTTCCCCTGCCCGGCGGTCTGCGGTGCGACGCCCCAGGTCTCTGCTCTCCCGTCGCCCCACTGCGTCCCCTGGGCTGTGGGCCCCACGCAAGCATCCGAGCAGCTCTTTGAGCCACGTGTCTGCGACCGGCTGCGGGCGAGGTTGCATCCGGGGCAGCAGGGGCAGGGCTGCCACCCTGAACGAGTCCAGCAGGTGCTCGGCCAGTATCGCGGCGGGAATGGCTCCAGGCATTTGGACGGTGCACGTTCCGCACGGCCGGACACCGCCGTCCTGGCAAGATGCCTGCTACCCGCCCGTCTCACGGGGGAGCTTAACCGTGGTTGGACTCGAGTGAGAGCCGCCCTCCCGTGCCCCGTGGCCGTAGGGTGTGCAGAGTAGGATGAGGGGGGCTGAGCTCAGCACCTGCGTCAGCCTGGATGGTTGTCTGGTTAGTGCAGTGGTTCACAGGACAGGCTTGGACGCTCAACAGAACCGTGTGCAAACCCCAGCTCTGCTTAGAAAACGTGACGGTGCTCAGGTCACTCGATTTCCCCACATCTCGGTGTCTTCATCGGGGATGATGATTCCCTTCTTACGGGGATGCTTATGAGGATTACGGGGTTTAATGCATTTAAGGAATTTGGGCCAGTATCTGGGCGCCCATGAGGGCCAGATGGCAGCGGGCTCGTTACAGTGATGATAAACCATATGAACTAACGACCCTTTATAAGAAAACCCTTTATTTATCTGCATCCAAGGTGATTGCTGTGTATTTGGGAAAGGTCTGTATCGTTAAAATTGAGATCAGGATCGCGATGTTACACCAAAGTCAATACGAGTGATGATTAGGAACGATTATGAGGACATTGATGACGATGAAGAAATGAACTTGGATAAACTCTGGCCTCGGGCCTGTGTGGCACTGGTACGCACGGATGAATTCTATCGGATTGGGACTTTACTTAAAAATCTTTGTCTTATTGGCTTTTCCCTTCGCATCTTGACCCTGGGGTGACATCCAGCAAGATGTGATCTCTTCTTTCAAGCTACATGTTTCGTAAACAAGCTGTATGTTTATATCCGACTGTACCCAAGCTGCTGATTATGGGCATCTCTTTCTATAGCTCACTATTAATCACTCACGTCTTTAGGGTCATATAGAAAACAATTTATGTTACAAAATAAAATCTTCCCTTAAAAACCTTTGCCCTGGGAGTGAGGAGGGAGGAAATTGCAAACTGTTATTGTTTTCCCTTAGATGGATCTAAATATTAACATTCCCTTAGCTTTAAAGATTATTTTTATGCCGCTCCTTTGTAAACCATCGAAGTACACTAACCCTTCTGTTGTCTGCGGCTCTGTCGACAGCAGACCCAGACAACTGGGCTATGAGACAGAGCGAGCGAGAGAGGGAGGGAGGGACAGAGAAGCAATTCAACAGGTTATCGGGCATTGCACGCACGAAATCATAAGGTCTGAAGAGCTTGGAGCATTCTTAAAAGCAGGGCCTGGAGTCGCTGGGTTCTGAGGCTTCCCAGCAGCCCACGGAGCCTTCCCACGGGAAGGGGGGTGTCCACAGCTGCAGCTCTGCTGACCCCCTGGACCCCAGCAGGGCCATGGGCCGGGATCCCCGGGGGGGGGGTGCAGGGGGAGGACAGGACGACGGGGCAGCAGGAGGCGGCCTGGGACCGTGACTCCAGGCAGCGCCTGGCCTCACGCAGCAGCCCGGGGAGGCCACACCATTACCCCCTCCTTACAGAAGAGGAAGCGGGGACTGAGGGGTGCAGAGACGAAGGAACCGAGATGCGACAGCCCGCAGCGAGGATGGCCCCTGGCCCCCGGGCAGGGGACGCAGCCTGCAGGCCGCACCCACAGAGGCCAAGGTCCCAGGCCAGCGGCCCGAAGCCACAGCTGCAATCCTGCTTCCGGGTGCGGGGCTCACAGGGTGCCCTGCACGATCTGGGGGACGCAACAGTGGCAGAAGGGGCGTCATTGAAGTGGGAGCTGCAGCCTCAGGTCCCCCCGCAAAGCAGGTGCTCTTCCCGGTGGGGCCCTGACGGCCGGCGTCGGGCGAGGCAGTGCGGAAGGGGAGCCAGGCCACAATTTAAGGCAACACCAGAAATTCAATAATTCATTAGTGTTCAATACTATTTAATATTTCACTCTTACTATTAAATGCTATTTAATTGAGTTAAATAGTATTCAACAAATACTCTTGTAGATGGCAGCGCTAAACATCATGTAAATGTTAAACATGTACTTAAATGAAATAACCAACTTAGTCGATATTAAATATCTTTAAAAATCCATGATTTGGACGAAAATATCAAGGACAGGATCAGTCGGGTCCTTGAAGTCGGGGTCTTCTGCGCCAGACCCCGGGGCAGAAGTCAGGCCGCTGGCCCTCCGCTCACGGCCACCACGGGGTCTTCACCGTCCGGGTCGGGGACCCTCGCGCCACGAAGGAGAGGCCTGGGCCTTGAAAAGTGAGGATGGCGTCCTTGGATCCAGTGAGGATGCTACAAGAGTGAAGCCTCTTCCCTTCCTCTCCTTTTCTCTCCAGAGCTTAACTAAGGAGGTTGTTGAAAAGAGAGAGCCAACGCCTTTCCAACTTTAGAGCTGCGTATTGGGCCAGCCTTGGTTTCTCTTTTCTTATTTACTACTCGGGGTGTCAACTTAAGAAAACACTGGCCGTCCCGCTGGCACGTCAGCTGGGACACATGTGTCTTGCTGGTCACTTCCAAAAGCACTGCAGGCTTGTCCAGTCCCTGTGGCCTCAGCCTTTGAGGTCTCAACCCAGCAGTCATGCTGTTGAATATGAATATGACTACTTCCCACCCCAGAAGACATTTTATTTATTATTTTAAAAATATTTTCTTTGGGCTCCTCTAATCCTAGGGGACATTCGCTTGATGAATAGCAAATAAGTTCCCTTAACCAGACTGTTGTTATAAATATCCGTGGCATTAATTCAAACCATTTGCATCGGAAACTTCTTCTTCTTCTTCTTCTTCTTTTTTTTTTTTTTCTTTTCTGGAGGAAAAGGGGTGGCTGACTTAACCTCAACATTTGGGACATGATTTTCCCTAAAATAACCACAACATCCATCATTTTTTTTTTCCTGCTGGTGTGTCAATTTTTTAATGAGAGGCCGGGTCCCTTCAGTACCTTCGGTCTCCGTGGTAACAATTCCGTGTGTTTATCCTGGCTCACAGAAACAAAATGCTGAGGGAAAGGTCAGTGACTCACTTGTGATTGGGGGTTCCTCTAATTAGAGGATGAATATTTAGAAGTTGATCACTATCGCAGAGATGCCGTGTGCCCGAAAGTAAGGTCTGTGGCAAGCATTTTAAACGACAAGCTGTAAAACTTTAGACAGATGTTTGCGAATTCTGGCGGTTTCTTCACAGGTGCAGGTGTTTTCAAGACTATTATTGTTTCATCCATGTATAACCAACCTTGACTTCCTGCCATTCCCTCCTGGTACCAGGATCTGAGTAATGCATTAAGTAATGGATTAAAGTATCTAGAATGACTAATGCAGTTATACGAGTCTACTTGGACTTACAGTGTGTGCATCTGAGATGAGCTCAATCAATACAATAAGTCCTTTGGGGGTGGCCGCGGGGTGGCCAGAAGAGGCAGAAACATTGTTTGCGTCCCCGTTTTCCCATGTCCTCTGTCACTCTACGCTGTGTTTGGGCTCCATGGGAGGCAGAAAGGGGCCTGCGGCGCTCTAGACCGTTGCCTTGGGTTGCCGCCGCTGGACTTGGTCAGTATCATGCTCCTCCTTCCTCATCTGTCAAATGGGAACTGCATCACGGTGTGCTCCGGGGGCTTAAATGCAATAATGATGTCTGCAGTGTGCAAAGCAAGTACACACTCTCGGGAAAACACCAAGTAAGTGCTGACTGTGATAATTACTCTTTTTTTTTTTTTAACTTTCACTTTTAGATCAGCATTTTGGCCTCTGGATGGAGTTCCTCTGCTCTCAAGGGAATTGTGCTAAACTAAGATAAGACTGAGCAGCAAAGGAAATTTCTACTCTAGAAGGCAAGAAGTCAGTTCAAGCAGATGTGGATCTGTCAGTCTGTGGGGAATGTCACCCCTCCATCCCCATCCCAGGGCTCCGTGAAACTCAACTATTTTGTGCCTGGGGAGCCATGGGGCATTTTGTCTTGAGCCCAGGCTTATCTGGACAGACTTTCAGGACTAAGGGCAAAGCTTAGGTGGAGAACCTGCTCCTCGTGCCCTCATGATTGAATCTCAACCAGTCTCTAAAATATGAAGGTGTGAGGACTATAAATACGCCAAGCTCATAGAACCAGAGAATACAACAGGGGTTGCCAAGGGCTGGGGGTCAGAGTCATGGGAAGATACTGGTCAAAGGGTATAATCTTTCAGTTACAAGATGAGTAAGTTCTGGGGATCTAATGCACACCAGGCTGACTAGAGTTAAAAATATGGTATGTGCACGTGCACTTTGCTGAGAGAGTAGATCTTAAGTGTTCTCACCACGCACGCCCATACACAAGGTCACTAGGTGGAGTGATGGATGTATCTGTTACCTTGATTGTGGTGATCACGGGCTGCCCCAAAATGATGATTTAATATGTACACATTGTAAAGTGATCACCACAATCAAGGTAACAGATCTTTACAATGTGTACATGTTAAATCATCATTTTGGGGCAGCCCGGGTGGCTCAGCGGTTTAGCACCACCTTTGGCCCGGGGCGTGATCCTGGAGCCCCGGTATCGAGTCCCACATCAGGCCCTGCACGGGGCCTGCTTCTCCCTCTGCCTGACAGGTCTATGACTCTCTCTCTCTCTTTCTCTGTCTCTCTCTGTATGTCTCTCATGAATAAATAAATAAAATCTTAAAAAAAATAAATCATCATATTGTACACCCTAAATATAGATAGTTTTTACTTGCAATTATAACTCAGCAAACCTGGAAAAACAAAGCACTAAGAGATCCAGTCTCGGCTGGAAGAACTGGAAGTCGGCTGCGTCCCTGCGACCCCTTGTTGAGGTCCTAACTCCGTACGACTCCGTGAGACTCCCTGAGGCCGACGTACACACAAGCTGGGTGGGCTTGCAGAGAAGCTGCAGAGAAAAGCTGATATTTTTTAGGTACAGTTTTAGACATTTGCATGAGGCGATTTTCTAGCTGCTCTTGGAAATCCATCCGTTTGATGGTTCTTGGTAAACTGGAGATCCTAGAAGCCAGGCCTTCATTAGGGAGCTTTAGCATTCACTTACTTCTGTGGCATGTCGGGCAGGTGGCTGGGTGAGCTGCGGACACAAACGGCGTCGGCCTCCTCCCTTGGGGCTCACATTCCAAGTTGAGGAGATAGAAACAAGTGAGAAAAGAAGGAAAATAATTTCAAATGCTAAGCTGGAAACACATGTGCCAGGGGGCATGTGTGTGAGAGCCCAGCCCTCCATGAGCAGCGTGTGCCTTCTGCAGCTAATGAGAATGGAGGTAATATTCCACTTGCTTCCTCTACGGTGAAGAAAGAGTCCTTGTCCTTAAATGTCGATGCCAGCTATGCCTTTCCTCTCGGGCCGTGCAATTGGAACGAGCAAAGTGATACTGCTATTGCTGCTTTTATTTTACTTGTGAATAATAATGTTGCTAGGGCCCTGGGTCTCAGTTAAATGCTATAATTACTATTTTTTATCTTCATTGTCAGAAAATACAGCTTTGCAAACTGATTTGTTCACAAACTGCTTTTTTTTTTCTTCACAAAGCATCTCGTAGGTCTGGGGTTTGCCAGAGCCCATTTTGGGAAACCGTGTTTTAGAAAATGCAGTTTGGGTGGTCCCCCTGCGATATGCATTTCTAAAGAGCAGTGGGTCTTTGAAGAGAACCGGTGCAGATAAGGCATCTACACTGGTTGGCTACCTACGTTTTTGAGTGTCTAGTTAAGGTCACTGTTTTTTAGCTTATGCCCTAGATCTCAGGCACTTGCCTATGATTTCTTGAGATTCGTAACCCATCTCCTTCCCTACCTGCCTATATTATTGCAGAAAAACCTAAAAATAGCTCCCTAAATAAAGCAAAGCAAAACAAAACAGTGGAAAACAACAGGTATTTGATGGCAAGCATGTAAGTGGATCCTGTCTTAAAGATCAAAGCAAAATAGACATAAATCAGGCTTGTTTCTAAAGCTTACAGAGGCATACAATGACACAGAAATTCTTTGGGGGGAAATATTATACATGACAAAAAATGCGGGGCTACTCTTTTCCATTTTTAGATCATTTAGTTCTTAAAAGATTCTCTGAAAATTTAAAATGATCATGCACTTTTTCTCTTGCTTGAAATATTTAAGAATATTATAGATTTAAAAGGAATTCCCATGCATATCCATTAACTTCTTTTCTTTTTTTTTAATAATAAATTTATTTTTTATTGGTGTTCAATTTGCCAACATTAACTTCTTTTCCATCAGTAGAGAACACAGCAGCCTGAGACCATTTATTGATCTGGGGGCCACTGCAGTGTCCGACTTCTCCTGACCGCCTCCAGCTATATGGAACCTGGGTGCTAATCATTTAGGACCAAGTTTGAATCATAGAACCCCAGTAGTAGGTCTGAAGAAAAATTGTAATGCTCTAGAAACTGGTTTAGGTGAAAGTTCTTTTTTTTTTTTTTTTTTTTTTTTTTTTGTCCTTTAAAAGTATTGAGAATTATCCAGAAGATAATAGTGTTGGTATACATGGTCCAGCATGACCAAATGGTTCCATTAGGGGAAACCCCTACTTGCTCTTATCTCCTCTATGGTCAGGACAACACAGCACCTCATAGCTAATTGATTAAAAGTCAAGGACGCCCGGCTCTGGGTAGAGTTCAGAAGGTAGCAGAGCTTCAGAATAGCCAATTTTGCATCATGAACTTCAAATATGTTCTAGAAGAAGGTGCTTATAACTCAGGACACCATGCAGTAAGTCCAAAAGAGAATACTGTGGCTGGGGACCCCTTCTCCTTCTCTAGCCCTATAATTTCCCATTGCTCATGCTACTTCCCATTTAGTTCTTTCTGTCCCTCCCCCAAAGCACACTCTCTTCCCCACATTTGTTAGCTTACCTATTTTTGGGGTCTTCCTTCAAATGTAGAAGTAGTTCTTAAACATTCATGTGCCTCAGAATTAGTTGTAGGGCTTTGTTAAATATGCAAATGTTGCAGTCTCTAGGTAATCAATAAAAGGATAGAAGAGAACAGATCATCTAGGGAACAGTGCTGCTATCCGCCCCTCGGTAATACGAATACTCGGGTTTGGAAAGTACTTTGTCATGTCTAGGCCGCTTTTGCACAATGTGAGTATTTCCCCCATTCCAACCCGTCCATGCACCATTCATTCCTTCGGTGCCCGTTGGGCTTTCAGACCTGATACCATCAACTTCCTTCATCACCTTCCCCTCCTCCTTAATTACAAGAAAGCACATTTAAAAAGTGTACTCTCGTGACTGTCCCTTTCCTACCTCTGGCCCCTTCCCACTCAAGCCCTTCCTCCCGTAGTTTCTGTTTATTCATCCATCTGTTTATTCATCCAGTGACAAACATTTATTGTCTGCACAGAATCAGCCGCTGTGCTAGGGACTCTCTTACATCATCTTGAATTTTCACATAACTCTGAAAGGTAGACGTTTCACACGGCCAGTGTAGACGGTCCACACTATCCTGTGACAGAGGCAGGGTTTGAACCCTGCATAAATACACCTCTTTGTTTGGTGGGCTTCTTCCTAGCTAGAGAGTTAGTGACTCGGCCCTGGAATAATAACTATTAAAGTTCACTGGCTCCCCAGAGAAGCAACAGGAGGGGAGAAAGCACAGAACAAACACCCACCTTTATGAACTACTAAAAGTCGAAAATAACCTTGGAGTGTCTGTTGTGAGAAACCTGTTCTTGATAACTGGTAGGGCACGGGAGGTGGCTTTCATTCTGATTGTGCTGAATTTGCATCCAAAGTTTATTTGGTTATTATGATTGTTGGCACATCCTATGCAATATATCTAAATTGAATTATGGTATCAGATAAAATTATAGATGGGATTAAAGCTTATATATCGTCCATTATCATGTGTAATCAATAAACGATTTAATATTCTCTTGAAAAAAAAAAGTCTCCTGTCTTACTCGAGGGGAGAAATGATAATAAGGCTTCTGGGGAGAGAGAGAGAGTAAGTACATTGTGGATTTTAGGTGATTTGGGCAGGTTTTGTCAAAGTTTCCAGGGCACATGAATTGCCAGGGCTCTTGTTAAAAAAAAAAAAAAAAATCTGATTTTGTAGATCTGGGAAGGGGCCTGAAACATCTGCATTTCTAGCAAGCTCCCAGGTGATACTTGGCACCACACTTTGGGAACCAAGGATGCAATGTGCTTGGGAGCTAACTGCACCCTGACAAAGCTTGCGTCACGGGGGTGCCGACTCTGGGGAGACTTGGGAGATTTGGAATTGAAGCCAACTCTGCTACTTTCTAGTGTTGAGGGAGACTTTCCCCCTAAATGAGGGCAGCTGTTCCGCTGAGAGCGGTAGGTGAAAGCACTTCGCAGACGATGGAGCGTTGGGTTACAATCCTCCCCGGCTGGTGCATCGGGCTGTCACTGTGTGGTCGCGGCCGGATGTTGCGGGAAGGCTGCTGCCACACCTGGGCTTAGCGATTAGTTCCCTAAGCCCGAGGACAAGGCAGGGAATCTCTGACAGGGTGGAAGGAGAGGGGACGGCTGGACCCCAGTGACCGCGGGGCGGGAAGGGAAGTAGATGCCGGCAGGAGGGGGCGTCCAGAGCTCCAGTGCTGTCCGGAGCCGGGGGCGGCTGGGGCTGTGCTCAGCCGGGGTCTGGCAGGCGGTGACCCTACATGAGTCGAGGTGGGCAAACACCTGCAGTGGAATTCCTTTATCCTTGAAAAACACATCGGGATGAAACGTGGCTCCATCTCCAGATGCGGTGTCTCCTCTTGGGGACACAAGACAGGGAAGAATCCGAAAACGAGGGCGGTGACAGGCACCTGCTGCTCCAGTTCCCTGACGGTCTGTGAACTTACTTCGGTGACCGCGGGGTCGGGGCGTCATACCCTTGCGGGGTCTCAGGCGAGGCAAGGCCGTCGAGAGACGAGCCCTGGGGACTGAGCCCCCTGCACGCACCTGCCTGGAGATGAGGCCCTCAGGCTCCTGGCCCGGCTTTCTGGTTGCTCCGGCCCTTCCTTCCCTTTCCCTCGCTCTGCAATTTGTTCAATAAATGTTCATTCAGTGTCTTCTCCGGGCGGCACCCCGTTGTGGGCACCGTAGAGGGCATTCCCATCGTCCTTAGGGCGCAGCAGCTGAGCCAGTGCATTAGGGCCCCGCTGAGTGTTGGGGAGACCGCACGTTTCCATGCACACATGTCGTCTTGGGCCTGGAAGAGTCGTGTGGATGCAGTGAGGCCTCAGCTCTGCGGCCCTCGGGGGGGCCTGGGGGCGCGTCTCCCCTGTCTGTCCTCACCTGTGACACTCCAGCTTGCTCAGTCCGGGTTTCAGGCCCCCCTCCGCAGTGTGGAGCTGCTCTCCGTGCCCCCGGACCTTGGCACGCACCGTGTCATCCTGAGGGCGGCGTTCAAAGCCTTAGAGGCCTGTGCCCAGAGGTGGGCCTTCAGCAGAGGCTGGCTCCTGGGCTCCCAGTCACCCGATGGGAACTGTCCCCTGCACCCACCCTGGGTCTGGTGGCCATTGTGGGCACCTCCACGCAGCCATCGCCTGAGGTGCTGTCTTTGACCCGTGACCCCCGGGGCCTCCCCCGCTCCTGCTGCTGAAGGTCGGAAGCTACCAGCTGTAGCCCGGGCTGACACAATCCTGGGGGCTGCAGCGCTGCTGGCGGGGTCCCAAGTGGCTGCCTGGAGATGGGGCCTCTCACTGAGCCTCCCGTGGGGGTGGCGTCTCTGAGAGCAAGTGACTCAGCCTCACGAGTGAACAAGAGAGTGAAAGACGGAGAGTGAGTCCAGTGTGGAGTCCAATAATGCAAAGGCAGCCCTACTGCCACATGAGCTGTGCATCTGGGCGTCTGCAATGTCGGAGTCTCAGGCCTGCAAACAGAAATTCTGGTTCTTGAGTAATTGAAGTGTTAACTACAAGTTCACTGAGGGACAAGCCAACTTTTCTCTGCAGGGTAATTATTCAAGAGCAGCCACATGTTGGCAAAAGAAACAGAAAGGGCAGCCCCTGCCTCCTGTTCCTTCCAGGGAGAGAGAAGCCCAGGGCTGCTGTGCGGTTGGGGTGCGTCCTCTGTCACCTATTTTCAAAGCTTGGGAAAACTGACTCGGTTGAAAGGCTCAGCTGGAGCTCGGGTCACTGGGGAGCCATTGTTGACAACTGTTTGCTGTCCAGTCAAAGAATACGTTTTCAGGTTACTTGTTCAACTCTCTGCGTCCCCTTTGGGGCCTGGGCTGCTCTGAAAGTTTATGGGAAAGCCCATTCCCCTTTAAAGACTGGCTTCCTCTTTTCTTTTTGTTTTTTTGTTTTTTTTTCTTTTTCGAAAGGTAGCAGAAATTTGGTGCCGGATACGTGGGCCTGTAAGTTTGAACATTACCACTTTCCAGTTACATGAACCCATTCCTGTCCCCTAACCTCATGGAGACTCAATTATCCTGCCCCTCGGATCGGGATACCCGGCTTGCTCTAACAGAAATCAGATGTGTCGTATTTTGGGGACTTCTGTGCATGTGAGTGTGTGTGCATGTGTGCTTTTCAGGACATCGTGATAAAAAGCAGGAAGCCGGGTTTCTTTTCGTCCGTTGCTCATCTTTGCTTGCACACAGAGAGGTAATGTTCGAGGATCGGCAAGGACCCCTGAGCCTGGGCCAAGGGGCGGAGGGAACCTGCTGCCCTACAGGACTTGGCTGCTGCGAACCTATGCTCAGGGCTTGCCCCAGACACTGCTCATGACACCTCGAAAGGAGTGAAGCAATCAGAGGTAAAATGTGCATGTGGTTCGACGTGTACAAGTGGCACTTGTCATGGTCCACTGTCATCATCATATAGACATCACTAGCTCCAGCGACGTTCAACAGACTTGGAGTGAGGAATACCTGCGAAGCAGAGCCAAAGACTCCCTTCCTTCCTTCCTTCCTTCCTTCCTTCCTTCCTTCCTTCCTTCCTTCCTTCCTTCCTTCCTTCCTTCCTTCCCATTCATTCATTCATTCATCCATCAGATATTTGCTGGGCCACCCCCCAGGGCCAGTGCTGGGGGGTATTTAGTGAAGACAACAATGTTCTGCTCTTAAGAAGCAAAATTCCAGTCACAAAAATAAACAAAACAAAACAAAAATTCCAGTCACACAGACAAACCAATTAAGAAATTAAAATTAAGAACCAATTAAGAAATTAAAATACTATATATATTTATTATTTATTATTTATATATAGTATTTTAATATTTTAATTTCTTAATTAAATATATATAGTATTTTATTTTCTTAAATATATAGTGACATTTCTTAATTAAATATATATAGTATTTTATTTCTTTTTTTAAGTGTTTTATTTTCTTAATTAAATATAGTGACATTTCTTAATTAAATATATATAGTATTTTCTTTTTCTAAAAGATTTATTTATTTATTTATTTATTTATTTATTTATTTATTTTTATTCATGATAGACATAGAGAGAGGCAGAGACACAGGAGGAGGGAGAAGCAGGCTCCATGCTGGGAGCCCGACGCGGGACTCGATCCTGGGACTCCAGGACCGCACCCTGGGCCAAAGGCAGGCGCTAAACCACTGAGCCACCCAGGGATCCCCAGTATTTTATTTTCTTAATTAAATATATATAGTGAGATTTCTTAAATATATATAGCATTTTATTTTCTTAATTAAATATATAAATTAAATATATTAATATTAATAATTGTCGCTGGAGCTAGTGATGTCTATATGATAATGACCATGGACCATGACAAGTGCCACTTATACATGTCGAACCACATGCACATTTTACCTTTGATTGCTTCACTCCTTTCGAGGTGTCATGAGCAGTGTCTGGGGCAATCCCTGAGCACTATATATATATATATATTATATAGTGACAAAGTATTTGAAGCAAAGTAGAGCAGGAGAGGGCTTAGAGTTGTTTTCACTAGGGAGGTCGAGGAAGGCCTCTCCGAGGAGGTGATGTTTGCTCAGACACCCAGATCAAGTGAGTGGATGAGCCAAAGGGATATGGGGGGAGGGACCCCATTAGCCATAAACCTGTTGTTCAGGAAAACTAAAACCTACAGTTACCTGTAGGCCCTGGTGAGGACTTTGGATTTTAGTCCAAGTATGAGGAGAAGCCTCCAGGGAGAGACATGATTTGATTTTTGTTTTAAAAAGATCACACTGGCCGCTGCATGGAAGGTAGACCATAGAAGGGTAAGATTGGAAACAGAAAGCCCGGTTAGGAGGACATTGCAAAAGCCCACCCAGAGGGCACAGCTCATCTGGCAGTAGGGCTGGCTTTGCATTATTTGACTCCACACTGGACTCACCCTCAGTCTTTCGCTCTCTTGTTCATTCGTGAGGCTGAGTCACTTGCTCTCAGTATTAAAGACAGTTGGAAGGATCAGCGATTTCCATCATCTCCCTTCCGAGGATGGCACTGGGCTGGTGGATGAAGGCATAGGCCTCCTGCGGTGTTTCAGGTCCTCTCTCCGTTTTCCTTCCCAAGGAGATATCATCAGCCTCTCTACTTGCTCTTCATTTTCGATCATCTTTTGGTTCCAGAACTGAGTGTCTTCTCCTCTTTTTCACTTTCCAACTGTGAATCAAAAATTTCCATTCACCTTCCAAAGTCATTTTGAGCATGCACCAACTGCACCATAAACAGTCCCATCAGGGACATTCTGTATTTCACTGGAGTTGGTCCAAAAGTCATGATATAGGATTTTGGAATTGTCTTTCAGTAGTCCTTGGAAAAGTTTTATTAGGTACGTGGTGGACCTGGGAAAATGTGTTGGAACTTGTAGGTTATGCAACTCTAATAGCTTCATTACTAGAATGCTTGGGACTCTGACTCATGACTTCATTTCTCCTGAATGTGGGTTTCACGCATCTGGTTGCTTGGCTGTTTTCAGAAAGTAAGGGTAATAGTCACATTAATGTATCATCTTTTCCATGATTAGAAAAGAAACCTGAGAATGCTTTCCCAGCAAATATGTAGACACAGTTTCCTCCAACACCTGTTCTTTCAAGTCATGAGATGTTTGCAAAAAACCATATAAGTTCCTATGTCTGATCCAGTCTCTTGAATACCTACTGGGGCAACATAAAAATTTTGCTGGTGTGAGCGAACAAATGTCAACATGCCCCCCACCCCTTTTCTACCCCACACATGGACTCAAGTACAGCAAATGCCTATTGATTTGGAGTGACCAGTGGATGGGTTATTTCTGCTCTGTGTGATTAACCAACAGATGAAAAAAACATGTTTTTTTTTTTTTTTTTTTTTAAAGTAGGACGAACTATACATTGCTATGAAGTTAAGGGACTGGGATTCTGATTCCATATTCTAAATACTCATCCACACTGCTGTTCTTTGAAAAGTTTAAAAATTTTGCAAAAATGCATTCTTATTGTGGAAAATTAGAAATGCTGATGGATTAAAAAAAAAAAAAAACGAACCCCTCCCCCGCCAACCCAAAAAGTCCACCAGTCAGAGATAACCGCTATTAACATTTTGGTTTACTTCTTCGTAGATGTTTCCCTACACGAACATAATTACAATTGCTTTGCAAAGATGACTACTACCTACAACTTCATTTCCCCTTTCAGGATATCTTGTGTTTTGTTCATGTCTATGTCATGAAAATTGTCATTTTCAGGTTTTAATAACTTTTCATTAAAAAAAAATCTCTATGCCCAATGTAGGGAGCTCGAACTCACCATCCTGAGATCAAGCATCTAAAGAACTAGTGACTGAACCAGCCAGGTGTCTCCAGCATTATCATTCTTAAACTTGCATTGTTTTCCGTTTCAGGATGCCGGTACTACTTACTAAACGCTTCATTATTATTATTTTTCTCTCCTGAGTTGGACTACCACTTGATTACCCAATCCCCCTGTTTTGGGACATTTATTGAGTGCTAATGATATTCCAGGCTTATGCTAAGCACTTTACATATGCTATTTCATTTCTTTAATTTGCTTGAAACTTCTTGGCATTACTGACCATGCTTCTTCTGTATGTACATTTCTGTATGACCATGCAGTCATTATTTAAAGGCTTTCAAAAAAGTATCGCCAAAGTATCCTTCAGAAAATGTCTAACAATTTATACTCACAAAGCATTGAAAGTGTTTAATTCTTCGCTTCCACATAGCCACTGGGTGGTACCAATTTTTAAAATCTTCTCTGATCTTTTACGGAAAAATCATATCTCATTATTTTGCTTTGAATTCCTTTGCTTACTAGAAGAGCAGAGTATTTTTCTACCGAGCTATTTTTCTTGAAATATTTTAAATATAATATATACTTTAAAAGAATACATATTGTAACTGTATGTGCCCACATATACATAATTTTGTCAAACGCATACTTGTAAAATTATGAAGTGCTCCTTTTACCGCAAGTTTTTCTTTCTTTCTTTTGTTTTTTTTGTTTGCTTCAACACTCTTCCTTTCACATCAGTCTCTCTGGCTCCCAAGTAGCCCTTAAAATAGCTCTAAATGCATCTTTTTCTGCATATTTTTATATGTCCTCGTATAATCCTCATATAATGTATAATATACATGCCAACACACATAATATGCGTATGTAAGATTTATGTGTTTTTTTAATGAAAGTACAATCATATGTTACATGCTTTTCTGCAGCTTGCTTTTCTCATTCAACACTATCTCATTTGAAAATCCTCTAAGTCATTTGGAGGTCCAATTCGTTATTTTTAATGACTAGAATTTTTAAAAGCTATCCTTCTATTGATAGGCATTGCTTTTGTTTCGAGTCTTTCCTTTTCTTCCACCGCTACTGACAATGTTGCAACCAATATCTTTTTACATTTGTCTGTATAAATAAATACTTCTATTTTTATGGAATACCCAGGAGGAATGCTATTGCTGGGTGGATCTAAGTGTGAGTATGTGTTTTAATTATAATAAATGATACCAGATTGCTTTACCCGAAGGCTATATAGCACTTCGCATTTGCACCAGCAATACACGATAGTATCCTTCTTATTACATCTCCGCCAGCAATAAATGTTGTGGCTTTTTTAAAGTTTTGTCATCCTGATGGGTGATAATCACCTGTTACTGCAATTTGCATATTCATAGTCACTACTTGAAAATTTGTACATCTCTTGTTTACCCCAGATTTGTCCATCTCTTTGCCCATCATTTTACTGGGTTACTCGTCTCATCTTGTCTATTTGTAGGAGGTTTCTGCATATTAGCTAACTTTTGTTATTTGTTACAAATACTTTTTCTCCCACACCTATTTTTTGTCCATTATCTTTACTTATGAGATCTGCTGCCATATGAAAGGTTTTAGTTTTTAGTTTTCAAGATCTTTTATTTAGCCACACGCATTTAGCCATAACTCCTGGGTTTCTAGTCGTATTAGGAAGTAAGGAATTCTAGGCCCTTGTAGATTGTGAGTCGCAGATTTTCTTACAGTTTCTTAATTTTGTTATTTAGAACTGTAATCCATCTGGAGTTTATTTCTGTATTTGTTATAAGAAACGGTCCAGGGGCGCCTGGGTGGCTCAGTCAGTTAAGCAGCTACCTTGGGCTCACTCAGGTCATGATCTCAGGGGTCCTGGGATCCTGCCCCAAGTCAGGCTCCCTGCTCAGCGGGGAGTTTGCATCTCCCTCTGCCCCTCCTCTGGCTTGTGCTCTGTCTCACTGTCTCTCAAATAAATAAATAAAATCTTAAAAAAAAGAAAAAGAAACCGTCCTTATTTATTTTCTTGCAGATATATATCAAGGATATTAGTACCAATTATTAAGTAACCCATAACTTTTTCCTATTGCAAACATACCACCTTTATAATCTAAATAAATTCTGGGATTTATCTCTGGAGTATCTATCTTGTTTCAAGGCTTTATTTATTTGTTCCTATTTGATTACAGTGGCTTTATGATATATTCTGATATTTGGTAAAGCAAATCTTCCCATATCATTTTTTTTAAAAAGATTTTATTTATTTATTTGAGAGAGAGAGATTGGGAGAGGGAGAAGCAGGCTTCCCCTGCCGAGTAGGGAGCCCCATGCAGGACTCGATTCCAGGACCCAGAGATCATGACCTGAGGTGAAGGCAGATGCTCAACTGACTGAGCCACCCAGGTGCCCCCCATATCATTTTTAAATGTGTTTATTGGATGTATGTTCTTTCATATACAATTTAAAAATAATTCCCCAATTAAGGAAATATTGGAATATCAATTGAAATTGCATTTAATTTGTACATTAATTTTTAGAGAATTGACATTTTTTAATGTATCCTTCCTTCTAAGAGTATGGAATGCATTTTGATATATTTTTAGATCATACATTTTATATACATATGTATATATATATTTATGTTTTTAAAGATTTTACTTATTTATTCATGAGAGACACAGAGAGAGGCAGAGACATAGGCAGAGTCTGATGGGGGACTGGATCCCGGACCCCGGGATCATGACCTGAGCGGAAGGCAGACGCTCAACCACTGAGCCGCCCAGGTGCTCCTACATTATATATTTTAATAAGATTCTGTATATCCTGTGTCTTTTTTTATTAAATTACTTTTAAAGTATTTTATGGTTTTTGTGACTATTGTAAAAAGATTTGATTTTTCATTCTTTGATCTTAGTTGCCAGAGAAAAGCTGTTAATTTTTAAAACTTTATTTTTAAACAAGAAATTAGAATTAATAATTTTACTAATTTTAGAATTTTTTGTACTAGAAATTCTTGAGTTTTATATTTACACAAGTATACAGTCATGTTATCAGCAAGAGTTTTTTTCAATGCTGTTTGCTAGTTATTTCATTTTCTTTTAGTATTTACTGTAATACCTATAATAATGTTAAAAATAATGTTAAATAGGTCATCTCTGCTTCAGATTTTAGAATTTGGTGCTAGTTTTTAGAAAATTGTCTTTATTGAATTTGGATACCTTTTTTGTAGTGCTATTTTTAATTAAGACTAGCTATTGAATTTTGCCAAATGCCTTTTAAATATCTACTGATAAGACATATACTTTTATCTCTGAGTTTTTTGCTGTACTGGATTAAGCAGACACTTTTGTTTCCTGATATGAGGCACCTATTATTCTGAAATATAATCTACTTAGTCTTTTGATAGATTGATAGATTCTCTTTGCTAATATCTTATTAGAGTCTTTGCTTTTACAGTAATAAGTTAAATTGATTTGTAGTTTTCTATTTTGCTTCTATTTTTATCAAATCGGAACATGAAAATTATGTTGGCATCACTGGGAAGCTTTATATATTTTTCTGTGGTTTATTTTAAACAGCACAGAAATTTTCTCTTCTTTAAAGGCCAGGTAAAAGCTACGAAGCCATCTAGTCTTGGTATCTTTTTGAACAGTAGATCTTGGTCATTTTATGGATTATTTGGTAATTGATTAAAAATTGTCCACTTTTTATAAAAATTATTTATTTATTTGAGAAAGAGTGAGCAAACGCACATGTGTGTGGAGCCGTGAGTGGAGGTAGGGGGGCAGGGGCAGAGGGAGGGGCAGAGCTGAGTAAGGAGCTGACATTGGGCTCCAACCCGGGACCCTGACATCATGACTTGAGATGAAGGCACTTGCTTAACTGACAGCCACCCAGTGTCCCAAAACTGTCCACTTCTTATTGGGTTGGTTTTGTAATTGATACTTTGCTAAGAAGTAAGTTATTCCTCTGGTCTTTCAAATCTTTTGTCAGAGAGTTGTATTTAGTATTCTTATATTATTCTTTCTTCTCTCCTGACTCAGTGGTCCTGGTTCCCTTTCTCATTCCTGAATCATGTTTACTTTGTACTTTTTCTTTTTTTTATCAAGCTTTCAAGATCTTTATTTATTTTATTGGTTTTTGTAAGGGATGGGCTTTTGGATTTTTTTTTGAACTGTTTTTGTTGTTTCTCATATTGTGAATTTTACCTTTTATCTTTATAAATGCTATTGTCCTAGTTACTTTTGTTAATTTTGTCATTATTTTCTTATTTATTAACACAACATTTCCTTATTTTCTGCCTTTTTAAATAAACTAAGGCATTCAAAGCTATGTATTTTGCATTGAGTATAATTTTATTTGTGTTCTATAGGTTTTGATATGAATGTTCTTTTTTATTTCCCCAGTGATTTTCTAATAGTATGTATTTTTCCATTTCTTTTTTTTAGATATTTTTATTGTTTTTAGCTTTTAAAATATTATCAACTACATTGTGACAAATATTCCTTAGTTAAGTCATAGTTAATATACAATATTATCTCTTCATAATTAATTACTAGAAATTAATAGTCAGATTCAAGGCTTTGGATAGATATTGCCAAATTGCCTTCAGAAAAGTTGCTCCAATTTATAATCCCTGCAGTGTATGAAAGGTCCATTTTCTTAAGCGCTCATTAAACTAGGTCTGCATTTTTTTATTATAGTGAAATTGAATTAAAAAAAATTTTATTGGAGTTCAATTTGCCAACATATAACATAACACCCAGTGCTCATCCCACCAAGTGCCTCCCTCAGTGCGCATCACCCAGTCACCCCCCACTCCCCGCCCACCTCCCCTTCCACTGACCCTTATTCATTTCCCAGAGTTAGGGGTCTCTCATGTTTTGTCACCCTCACTGATATTTTCACTCATTTTCATTTCTTGGTAAACATTTTTGTCTACCTTTTTGTTATTTTTTTTGTTTTATTTCTTTATTTTAATTTTTTAAATTGAGTTACAGTTGACATACATTATATTAGCTTCAGGTATACAACATAATGGTTCAGTATTTATATATATTGCAAAATGATCACAAGAAGTCTATATTTAATATCCATCACCATACCCAGTTACACATTTTTTTTCTTGTGATGAGAGCTTTAAGATTTACTCTCTTAGTAACTTTCAAAAGTGGAGTACAGTGTTATTAACTCCCCCTGATGTGTTCTATAACTGGAAGTTTATAACTTTTGATTCCCTTCTATTTTACCCTCTCCTGGCCTCTGGCAACCACAATCTGTTCTCTATCTCTCTGAGCTTTTTTATTTGTTTGTTTTTTGTTTTTGTGTTTTAGATTCCACATATAAGTGAGACCAGAAAGTATTTATCTTTCTCTGTTTGACTTATTTCACTTATCATAATGCCCTCAAGGTTCATCCATGTTGTTATAAATGGTAAGATTTAATTCTTTTTAATGGCCAAACAATATTCCACTGTGTGTGTGTGTGTGTGTGTGTGTGTGTGTGTGTGTGTATTACATCTTCCTCGCCCATTCATCCACTAATGGAAACAGGTTGTTTTTGTATCTTGGCTATTGTAAGTAAAGCTGATATGAATATGGAGGTGCAAGTCTTTTTGTGTAAGTGTTTTTGTTCTCTTTAGATAGATTTCCAGAAGTGGAATTGCTGGATCATATGGTAGTTGTAGCTGTATTTTTAAGTTTTTAGTTATTTTCCATAGTGGTTGTACCAATTTACAATTCCACCAACAGTGTACAAAGGTTCCTTTTTCCACATCCACACCAGAATTCATTATCTCTCGTCTTTCCAATGGTGGCCATACTAATAGGCATCAGGTGATATCTCATTGTGGTTTTAATTTGCATTCCCCTAATGACGAGTGATATGGAGCATCTTGTCATGTACCTGTTGTGACCTTTCATTTACCTTCTTTACAGTAATGTCTACTTAGGTCCTTTGTCCATCTTTTAATTGGATATTTGTTTTATTTTATTGTTATTTTGCTATTGAGTTGTATGAGTTCTTTATATGTTTTGTATATTAACTCCTCATTAACTATATGGCTTACAAATACTTTTCCCCATTCCAAAGGTTGTTTTTTCATTTTATTGATTGTTTCTTTTGCTGTGCAGAAGCTTTTCAGCTCGATGCAGTCCTACTTATTTTATATTTCATTACTTGTTCTGCAGGTGTCAGATCCAAAAAATCATTATCAAAACCCATGCCAAAAAGCTTTGTTTATGTTTTTTTCTAGGTGTTTCATGGTTTCAGGTCTTGTATTTAAGACTTTAATCCATTTTGAGTAAATGTTTGTAAGTGGTATAAGATATTTGTCCATTTTCATTCTTTTTATGTGAATATCCAATTATTCCAGTACTTTACATTGAAGAGACTATCTTTTCTCCATGGAGTATTCTTGATTCCCTGGTCAAATATTAGTTGACCTTATATACTTGGGTTTATTCCTGGCCTCTTGATTCTTGTGTTCCATTTGTCTGTTTTTATGTCAGTGCCATACTATAGAAATATATATATATATATATATATATATATATATATATATATATATATATATTTCTGCTTGAAATTGAGCAGTGTGATACTTTTTGCTTTATTCTTCTTTCTTAGGATTCCTTTGGCTACTTGGTGTCTTTTAGGGCCCATTTTAAATTTTAGGAGTATTCTTTCTACTTCTTTAAAAAATGCCATTGAAATCTTGATAGGGATTATATTGCAACTGTAGATAGGTTTTAGTAGTATTGACATTTTAACAAAATTAATTCTTCCAATCCATGAAGATGAGATACCTTTCCATTTATTTGCATTTTCTTTAATTTCTTTCTTCAGTCCATTTACTTTTTTTATTTTATTAAAAAATTGTTTGAGTATAGTTGGCATGCAATGTTACATTTATTTTAGTTGTGCAACATAGTGATTCAGCAAGTTTATACATTATGCTGTGCTCACCGCAAGTGTAGATACCATCCGTCACCATACAACACTATTACAGTATCACTGGCTGTATTCCTTACGCTATATCATAAAGTATCACATTACTTTTAATGTGATTATTGATATGGTTAGATTTATATCTATCATGTTGCTCTTTTTTCTGCTTATCCCATCTTTTCTTGTTCCCTTTTCTCTCATTTTGATCATTAATATAATTTCAGATATTAAAAGTTCTGTCTTGGGCATCTAGGTGGCTCATTTGATTAAGCGTCTGCCTTCTGCTTAGGTCATGATTCCAGGGTCCTGGGATGGAGCCCCACGTTGGACTCCCTGCTCCCTCTGCCTGGCATTTCCCCTGCTTGTGCTCTCTTCCTCTCTCTCTCTCTCTCAAATCAATCAATCAATCAATCAATCAATCAATCTTTAAAAATGTCCTGGGTTGGCAAAATTAAAACTTCAGTTTTACTTTGAATTTAAACTCCTCCCCCATCCACCCCAGGTCTGACCCATTGACCAAGGATCCCTTCCTGTTCTTCATCTTTTACTTTTCTTTCTCTACTGTTTTTTTTTTTTTTTTTAATGCTTTTTTCTTCTTCAGGGCCAAGGTAGGGGGAAGCTGGATTAGAGTAAAAAAGACAATAGTCTTTTTATTCAACAGTAGCCACAACAAGCAAAATCTTTGTTTTTACTTTATTTATGAAGTCTCACATGTTCAGCCCATTAGAAGCCTCAAATACTGAGAAGCAGACCCTGGAATCAGTATATTTACAACCTTTGCTAGCCTGTTGGATTGGAATGCTAGAGGCAATGGATGTTAAAGTTTGGTGTACAGTTGAGTCACTCACTTCTAACTTATCCCTCAATAAGAACATTTCTTTGGGCTGGGTTGGGGTGTAGATTACTCATAAACACCAAAGCTCTCAGAAGTGGCTAAACTTGAATTTTTAAGAAAATGTCTTAATAGGACTAACCCTTAATAACAAACATTTAAAATATTAACATTCATTAAAGTCAAGCAGTGATGTCTTCATATCTCCTCTTGAGAGTATTTTTTCTTTTTCTTTTAAAATTAACTCTTGAATATCTTTCTAAACTTACTTGTTATTTAAAAGTGGAACTTAAAGTTCTGTTTTCTGGCATTTTGATTTCAGACAAAAAGGCATTTGTATAAAGAATCTTTTAAAGTGTTTATACACGTCTCTGTGTTTAGTATTTTTCTTACAAATCCCAATCCTCTGGAGTCATGGGGTACTCTGGGCTCAGGGACTCCAGTCTAACATTAGTTTAATGATTTTGACCCCTGCTCTGAAGTGGATTTATACAGAGGAGTCATGCCTTGCATGTCCTCAAGTCATTAGTTTGGCATGAAATGGTCCTGCTGCTTGTGTTATCTTAAAATTATTTCTGAGTTGGGCTTCTGTAAAATGACCATGTCTATTTTAAGACCTGAGGAATTTAAGACAAACTACTTGTGAGGATGATAGCATCTGAGGGCCAGGAACTATATGATCCTATGTTCCAAGGGGTAACTCTCTCTACCCACTTAATTATCTTAGGTACTAACTCATTTAATGATTTGAGTGGCATCCCTTTCCAAAAATGACAAGTGTTTCCCAACGTGGCTATGGAAATGGTTCTGTATGTCGAACAAATCAGCTCTGAGCA
Organism: Canis lupus familiaris; assembly: GCF_011100685.1. Taxonomy (NCBI): domain Eukaryota; kingdom Metazoa; phylum Chordata; class Mammalia; order Carnivora; family Canidae; genus Canis; species Canis lupus. The sequence continues at coordinate 1,442,514 of NC_049243.1, read as the reverse complement.
ATCTGTTGGGAATTTAATATGCTTACTTTATTATTGAATATTTTGCTCATGAATTTGAGGTTCTGGAGTGTTTCTTAGTTTTTTAATAAATGGTCTTTGGGAGTGATAGCTGTTTTAACTTCTGTGTTAGGAGCTAAAGCTTGTAGCCTTATTAATTTGATAACGATTTGCTAAATGCTTACTATGGGCAGGTGTCTAGAATTAGATATCTCTCAAATAACTTTTGAATGACAGAGTGACCACATTCAGACTAATGGGAGGATTTAAAATAAATTGAATAAGTACATTTTGTGTGGTATGTTAAACTTTGGCAAGTGCCCTGGAGAAAAATAAATCGAAATGGGAAGTTTGAGGGTGGTGGATATTAGACATTTCAATAGGGCAATCATGAAGATGACATTGGTTATATGATATTTGAACAAAAACTTGAAGGAACTAAGGGACGAGCATTCCAGACAGAGAGAAAAGCAAGGGGAAGGACTTGTAAACTGATATATTTAAGTTAGCAAAGAGGCCAACTTGTGTGGCAGGCAAAAGTGAATGAGGGGAGCATGATAGGAGGTGAGGTCAGAGAATCCTAGCTCAGGGATGAGTTAGGCACGAGGGACAGAGGGGATTAGGCACTGGTCAGGGCCAGAACCTGAAGTGTGTGGCATCCTGGATGCCAAGTGAAAAAAGCATATCCAGGAGGGAGCGATAAACTCTGCCAACAGATACTAGTGGGTGGTATAAGACACAATGCGAGGAGTGACCATTGGATATACATGTGTGCTGAGTAGTTGTAGTGGAGTTGAGAGTGAAGGAGAGGAGAGGAAATATGGGTATCTCTTTAAAGTTTTGCTGCAGTGCGTGGTAGATAGGGGACGCATAAGAGGTTTTTTTTTTAATTTTTAAGAAGGTAGAAATTACTTCATGTTGAATGCTGATGAGAATGATCTAAGAAAGAGTGGGAAATCGATGACAAAATGAGAGGAAAGAATTAATAGAGATGAGAAGCAGAGTGTCTAGTGCATGAGCAGAGAGGTTGGTCTTAAATCAAAGCCTGGCCGGAGTGTGCATGGGGAGGGCCGAATAAATGGGCACACACCCTGGTAGGGGGGTAAATACAGAGGTGGGAGCATGTGGAGCTCTCTTCTAATTGCTACCATTTTCTCAGTACTGTATGGGGCAAGGCCATCAGCTGGGCGTTGGATGGGAGGACTCTTGGAGTTTTGAGGAGAGTGGAGAAAGTGTGATGTAATTGTCTATGAGAGAAGGAGAATGAATGCAGCAGGGAATGGCACTGTTTTTTTCTGGGTAGCTGTTGGTATAATGGACACAAAGAACTTAAAGAGAGGTAAGAATTAGGGTCTGAGGGACAAGTGGGGGCAGGTCTAGAAGGGCCTTGTAGACTATGTTGATGACTTTGGATTCTGTTCCAAGTGAGATGAGCATAGGCCATTGGAGGCTTTGAGCTGTGTGGTGGCACTAGCTCACTTTCATCACTCGTGTGTAAACTGCTCCACAAACAGGAAGGAGGCTCATTCAACGGTCTAAGGGAAAGATGCTAATGGCTTGAACCACGGTGGAAATGGTGAAGGTGGAGAGAAGGATGGAAGTGGTGAAGGTGGAGAGAAGGGGCTGGATTTTGAAGGTCGAGCTGACAGGATTTACCAGTTAAAGTAGAGTATGAGAAAAAAAAGCATCAAAGATGAGGTTAAAATTTAATCCTGAGCAATGCGTGAATGTTAGTGCCAAGATATCAAGTTTCTTAGCCTCAAATACACGTACAAGATCAATACCAACTATCTCAGCCAAGAGGCGAAATGATCTTGATGTGGACTGAAGCAATAGTCCCATCAGGTTAACATCGCCAACAGCCTCCTAGTTTAGGCAAAAAGAAAGCAGATGACCTAAGAGGTCTAAGATGCATTGTTATCCTGAGTATTTTAGCATATTTTCTTTTAATTTGTAATTCCAAGATTGATACCAATTTAACCTAACTTCTAGAAATGTGCTAGCAATGTCTTCTTTAAAAAAAAAATTACAGAATCAGTTAATAGTCTGGAGCTCGTTAGAGTTTTCCAAACAATAAGGCAGAGTGTGTTTATTTTAATGGAAATCTCTGCTCTGTCCATTTAGTATTTTAATGCTTTCACTTTTTCCTTCTTTAAAACTTAAGTAAAACTATAAAAAAAAAGTCTGAAAAATGAATATGCCATCAACTTCACGAAGAAAGATGACACTTTGCTCCTCCCTTTTAAAGAGCGGCTTGTCTCAATTTTCCCAGCCTCCCTGTTTTTGAAATTTTACTCGCTTTCTGACTGGGCCAATCTCCTATCTTACCTGTTTGCTACTTCATTTCTTTTTCATCAGCACACTTCCTGGACTACTAGGAAACAACGTGCCCACTTCTGTCCTCTTCAATGTAATGACTTCAGAAGTTCCCACAACAGCTCACTAGCCAGAAAAAGTGGAACAAAAGGATGCTGAGATACTTCCCCCCACCCCCCGCCCCGGCCAAGATGCAGTTTTGTCCTTTTCTTTATTGTGTTTTCAAATGATGCCACTGGGACTGAGGGAGGAAATGAATGTATTACACAGGAATCTTTGTTCTGTGGCTTGGGGAAATCAAGAAGAAAAAAGGACCTGGATCTTCCACTCCTGTCTTCACTTTGTTTCTTCTGAACTTCCTTCCTCTCTGTAGGGTGAGGGGCTTAGTTTCAGGTGGAAGGAGGCGATTGCTGTGGTGCCTTTTCCCCTAATCAGGCTCTCGACGTGAACGTGATGGTTTCCATAGTTGGCATTTTGGTGCGCACACGGGGGCAGGCTTGTGGCCTGACGCTGGGTCCAGAACGCCACTTGTCACTGCAGACGTGAAAGCAATGTTGAGCGCGTGGGCTCATCGGGAGTTGCATTTAGGTAAGGATTAGCGTTACCGCCCTAGCTGGCCAGGTCACGTACCCTTTCTGAGGCTCAACTTATGCATGTAAAGATTAGGATAAAAATATTTACCTTATAGAGCTGCTGTGAAGATTAAAATAAGTAATGTGTCTTATGCCACTACCATAGTGCCATTGTGCATAATAAACAACTATTTTTCAGTTTATTAATTTGTCATTTGTGGGGATATCATAAAATACGATTATTTTGGCTGTGTTATTTTATATCTTACTGTATGTTACCTAAAGTATTATGTATATGTATACTATTATATATACATGTGTGTATATTTGAATATATGTATGTGTGTGTATATATATATATATTCAGATTTAAGAAAACAGTACAGTTGACTCTTGAACAACATGGGTTTGAACTGTGTTGGTTCACTTACATGCAGATGTTTTTCGGTCACTACAGCATGGTACTGTACATGGATTTTCTCTTCCTTATAATTTGTTGAGTATCATTTCTTTAGCTTATTTTATCATAAGAATATAGTATATAATGCATATAAATGCCAAACAGGTGTTAATTGACTGTTTATGTTATTGGTAAAACTTCTGGACAACAGTAGGCTATTAATAGTTAAGTTTTGGGGGCGTCAGACGTTCTATGAAGATTTTCGACTTCGTGGTGGGGCGGGGAAGGCCAGAGCCTCTCATCCCTGGATTTTTCAAGGGTCCCCTCTACTTTACTTTCTCCAGGCACCTGTGAAGGTCTAGACAATAGTTGTTAACACGTAGTGTTCAGACCAGTGGCATCAAGATCACCTGGGAACTAGCTGGAAATTCAATTTTTTGAGCTCCACCCCAGAAATTTTGAGAATGGGACTTAGAAATCCATGTGTCCATGAGTCTTCCTGATAATCCTTATGCCCTGTAAAGTTTGAGAACCACTGGAACAGAGCTTGTCACCATTCTAGGTTAATGATTTTCTTTTTTTTTTTAATTTATTTTTAATTTTTTTTAGGTTAATGATTTTCAATGACAAACACCCTTGGTTTAGTTGGCATCTCGTTTCATGGTGACACTTTTAAACAAATGTTTAAATGCTGAACCAAAATAAAATGGTAATATAGAAATATAAACTTTTGGTTCAATAAATGTGCACTGAGTGCTTACTGGGTGCAAGGCATGTGCTAATTTGCTCTGATGTACATTTGGTATCACTGTGTTTGGGTAAGACACAGCAATACCACTTCTTTTCTTCTTGTTTGGAAAATAGCATGATAAAGCTTTCTTCCTCTCATGTCAAGAGGTTGATTGAAAGAACTTGGGGTCAGCACTGTCAGGTTTCCTAAAATTCAAGGAATGGCACACCCACAAAAAACTAATGAGAGTGTCAATCCTGTTGGCATTTATTGACTGGATGGCCAGTGGGCCAAGTGCAGGAGAAGGGACCTGAGTGCCTGTCAGTCCCCCAACCTCCGCGGCCTCCAGGATGACCTCACCAGTTTGCAGAAGTACCCCCTTCTCTGTAAGAAACTTTTATTCAGTGAAATGTAAAACTATTACGACCTCCTGGGAAGACTTAGTTCTGTGTCCTTGTTTCTAGTGTGATTAAATTTTTTTTTATTTTTTAATTTTTTTTTTAGTGTGATTAAAATTATTGATGTTTTCTTTGTGGCATCAGATTAAACAATGACTGTATAGATGAGGGGAATATTTAGAATAAAATAGCATAGAGGATAATTATAACACAACCCTATACAGTCACTAGATCGAACACATTTTAATGCTTTGCCGTTGTATTAGCTCAGGCTATAGTAACAATATCATAGACCATCTGACTTAAAGGACAGAAACTTGTTTTCTCACAGTTCTGGAGGCTGGAAGTCCCGGATCAACATGCCAACTGATTCTGTTCCTGGTGAGAATTCTTTCTAGCTTACAGACTTCTTACTATGTCCTCACTTGGCCTTTTCTCAATGTGTGTGCATGGAGATAGAATGTGAGCTCTTTGGTGTCTCTTCTTCTAAGGACAGTAGTTCTATTGAATCGGGCCCCACCCTTCTGGTTCATTAAATCTTGATTACTTCCTTAGAAGCCCTGTCTCCAAATATAGCCACACTGGGAGTTAGGGCTTCAGCCTACGCATTCTGGGGACACACAATTCAATCCATAGCAGACATATATCTAATTTTACCTCCTTGATTCCCATTTCCCTTCCTTCCTTGCCAGGGATACACTTTTTTGAGGTTAGAATGTTCTTCCTTTCTTTAAATTATACGTTAACTATACACATGCATGCACATATTTACGTCTTAAACACTGTAATACATCACGTGATATACATCATACTTGACATAAATGGTACTTGATTTTTTTCTCTATTTTGTTTCTGACATTTATTCATGTTGGTACTTATGGGTCTGTTTAATTCATTTTAACTGATTGAGTAAATATATTAACAATTTATCCTTTCAGTAGTAATACACATTAAAGAGGATTTCCACTTTTTTCACTATTATAAGTGAGGCTGTAAGGATGAGCATCCTTGTGAATGATTCTTTACAGATCTGTGCTGAAGAGGCTTTAGGGTAAATGTCTGGGCTTTGCATTCCTGGCTGGTGGAGTGTATTCATCACCAATTTTATTAGATATTGCCAATTTACTCTCTCAATAAACGTCACAAATTTTAACTTCCGTCAGTAGAGTTTTCATTGTTACCCATCCCTCATAGCTTTTGTGAGACTTCTTAGTTTTTGCTTATCTCAGAGTATAAAATGCTATTTTACTGTTGTTTTAGTTTATATGTCCTTGATTATTCATGCAGTTAGGCATCTTTCATGTCACATGGCTATTTTGTGAATTGACTATTCATGTCTTTGTCTACTTTCTATTGAATTGGTTGTCTTTTTATGTGCAACTTATTTATATATTTTCAATACTAATATTTTGTTTGTTTATAGTTATTGCAGCTGTCTGCTAGTCCGTGGCTTCTGAAAAATAATGTTCTAATTCTATAGGTTTGTTTTTAATGTAGTTGAATTTATCAATTTTCCCCTTTATGGTTTGGGCTTATTATGTCTTACTTACGAGACTATTTCCTACCCCAGTTTATAAAGATATCTTCTTTGACAAGTTTTAATTTCTGAGGTCTCCATTCTTTTCCATTGGTCTGTCAATTTTTTTTTGCACATTGTTTTAATTATCTCAGCCTTATGGTAGCTTTGGTATCTGATGGAGGACATCCCTTTTTAAAAATCTTCTCTTAGGAGGTCTTGGCTATTTTTGACTTTTGCTCACCTAAATAAAATTCAGGAAAAGCCTGTCAGCTTTCATGGAAAGCTGTAATATTCACTGGAATTCCCTTGAATTTGCAGGTTAATTTGGGGAGGATTGACATCTTTATGATGTTGAGAGCCTTCTGTTAAATGAATATGACATATCTTTCCATTTACTGGAGTATTCCATCTTTCATCAAAATTCTATAATTTCATCCTTTCAGGTAATAAACTGGTTTTGTTAGATTTATTCCCAGGAACTTGACAGATTTTAAAAGATTTTTTTCATTTATTATGGAATGGACATTTTATTTTATTTTTTTTGACATTTTATTTTTTTAATAGGTAGTTTTTGTGCATGGGAATACCATTGATTTTTTTTAATTAATTGATCTTGTATTCAGTGACTCTACTGAACTCTCTTATTAAGTTCTAAGTTTGTGAATTCTTTTGGCTTTTCAGTAGATGATATGTTCTATAATGACAATTTTGAAACCCCCCCCTCCACTTTTTTCTTATTTCTATTCCTGTTTTATGGAATTGGTGAAGTCCTCCAGTTACTGGTTAAAGACTTGTGTTAATAACAGGCATCTTTATTGTATTCCTCTTTTTAAAAAATATTTTATTTATTTATTTATCTTTAAGAGGGAGAGAGAGAGAGAGAGGCAAAGACACAGGCAGAGGGAGAAGCAGGCTCCATGCAGGGAGCCTGATGCGGGACTCGATTCCGGGACTCCAGGATCACGCCCTGGGCTGAAGGCAGATGCTCAACTGCTGAAGCACCCAGGTGGCCCTATTTTATAGCAGAGGCTTCTATCATTGACTACAAAGTAGGAAACTTATTTTTTGTACTTTTTCTAGGTGAACTAAGTTTTTTCTCTTCCTAGTTTCCGAGGTCAGACGAGATCGGGCACGTTCAGGGTGGAATGGCTGTAGACTCTCTTCCTAGTTTACTCAAACTCTTTATTATGAAAGGATGTTGACTTTTTTCATCATGTAATATTCTATATCTTTTTCTAAAATTTTCTGTATCTATTGAGATTTTTTTGTTGGATTTGTTAATGCAGTGTTTACATCAATAGATTTTATATTAATTTAATCATCCTTCCATTCCTGTTTAAAGCTTGTGCAGTTCACTAACTTACACTATTTTCATTTAGTTTTGATATTAACCTTTTACTAGTCTCATAAAACAAATTGGAGAGCCTTTCTTCTCTTGTAGTCTCTGGAATACTTTGAATAAGAGATTATGTAATTATTTAAAGCTCTGCTAAAATATGCCTGTAAGCCTGTCTGGTTCTGGTGCTTTGGCACTTCTGGATGGGGCACTTAAATTTTTAACTACTCTGTTTCACTTCCTTAATGGACATTATGTCTTTTCCAGGTTTCTTCTTCTTCTTGAGTCAGTTTTGGGATATTCCAAGGTTTATCCAGGAAGCTGTCCATTATATTTAAGGTCTTAAAACCTACTGATGAATTTGCTCCTAGTATTCTCTTATAATTTTATACAGTTTTACAAAATATCTTTATTTTGACCCTCTTTTCATTTCTAATATTGTTTACTCTGCATATATTCTCTTTCTCTTCTACTCTGTCACCAGAAATCTATTCCTTCACTTCAAAGAAAGAGCAATTGATTTTGTCGATACTGTTTTTTCTACTATTTGATTAATTTCTTCTCTGACATTCTCTTCCTTTCTCTCCCTTTTCTTGGTTTACTTGGTAGCTCTTTAAATAATGTCATGAGTTGGATGCATTAATTATTGATTTTTAAACTTTCTTTTCTGGATCTGAATTTAAGTCTATTCATTTGCCTTAGGTACCACTTTAGTTGCATACTGCATAAGGCATTGTTTAATTCTAAGTATTTCATAATTTCCATTACAATTCATCTTTGACCATTAAATTATTTCAGAGTGTATTTTTTGCTTCAAGATATATGAATTCTTTTTATTGAGTTCCCATTTTATTGTATTATGGTTAAAATGTGGTCTATATGTTATGTCTTTTTGTTGGTTGAGACATCTTAATTTACTTCAAGGATATTTTTGGAATCATTTCATGTGTACTCAAAAAGAATGTCATTTTGTATGTGATACATGTTTACTAGATCAACCTTGTTTGTTCTGTTGTTTGAATCTTCTATATCTTATTTTTTTTCAGTCTGTTGCAGGAATGTTAAGATCTTTCGCTCTTAGTAGTGATTTTTCAGATTCTCTTTACTCACTGGTTTATGATTTACATATTTTGAACTTATCTTGTGAAGTGAATATAGCCCAGTATCTATGGGGATGGGAAAGAAATAGACCATAACGATTGGCAGATGTTGGATGCCACAGATAAAGGCCAGAGGGGCCAGAGAAGAAAAGCTTTTTTCTCAAGCTCTAAGCCAAGTGTTGACACAAAAGAAGAGCCAGGTTATGTCTACCAGCTCATGGGAAACAGACTCCTACTAGGGTCTGTGTGCCAGATGAGGAACGAAAGCATAAGCAGGGGGCCAGTGGAGTCAGTTGGATGTAACTCACAGCCACTGTTTTACCTGCTGCCTTACCTGCATATTTGTTAGAAAGTGGCTGGGATTGAAAGTTGCTACCTGACACTGAATCCTGGGAGGACTTTTGTTGACTGAAGCATATCAGAGCGACCTCTAATCAATTCCCACCCACATTTTTATTTTGGAAGGAGATTCCTGACTTTTGTATACTTCTTTTTAAAATCTTAATATCACATTTCATATTGCCGTTTGCGTTTTGTGCTCCAGGAGGATGAATTATTCCAATTGTCTTACTTAACTGGTTGTTATTGCCTGGAGGGAACCTCAGAGAGTTCAATTTACCTAGTAGCTTTTCCCTCTGAGATTTTATTTCTGGTAGACTTCACCACAGAGCAGAAATACTCCTATTACAGAGCTCAGTTTATCTGTAGATGAAAACCTTTGCATCTTAAATAAAACACTCAGCTAGTGGGGTCATGTTTGGCTCTGTTTCTCTTCATCAGTGCTTCTAACTGTTTGCCAAGTCTGAGGTCCTGGACTGAGACATCTTGGAGGAACACTGGAGGTAAAGGAGCTTTTCACTGAATGTGAAAAATAGCATTTTGCTAAAGGCTATTTTGCTCAATTGCTCCAAAGTAATTTACCTTGCGGAGCAGAGAACAAGTCTGAGACATTCAAGACTAAAAAGAAACTAGGTTGTTTTTTTTTTTTTTAAGCATATATAGTTATAAGCAATCAACAAAAGGGAGCTTATGATGAAAATTATTCTTCGGTCCTGACAGTGACATTCTCTGTGGTGAAAGACACAGCTCTCTCATAAACATAAGGAAAACGTAACCTCTCCTTCTCATTCCATTATTACATTCAGGTCTCTTAATTTTGGGTGAAGAAAACAAGCAAACTTTATGGTGAGATTTATTTTAGTAAAACAGACAACTACCCAGATGATTTCAGATCCCGCCCTTCCCCAACTCCATACAAACATTTATCTTCTTTATTTAGTTTATGCAAATGAAAGGGCTCATGGGGGGTAGAGAGGGTGTGCCAAATAATCTATAATTACAGTTTTAAATTTTGGTTTCCTAGTACAAACTCAGTACCTAAGACAGTGTGACATTTTCTGTCTCCAGACATCTTATAACAAGCTTTACATATTGTGCAGTTGAGTCTGAGCATTTTCCTCTTTGGTCATTTTCATGCTATTAGATTGTGCTGCTCCAAATTCTACGTGGCACCAGATCTCTTCCATGAATATCCATTACTTTTCTAAATTCAAAAATATGGAATCAAAATAGCTAAATTTAACAGTAGATAATGTGAGAGTTAATTCTTCTGGGGAGGAAAGAACAAGACTCCAATTAGACTGCATTCACTTTAGGACTAATGCTTAATTACACCAATTCCAGAATAATCTAACCCAACTGTAGCCTCCAGATTTTGATTATAAATCTGCTAAATTACTCAGAGCTCATTTTAAACTCAGATCCCTTCTAGGGTAGATCCAAATGGCTGGGGCTTTAGGCCAACTTGGTGTTAAAATTCCCTTCATGTGACTTTTTTTTTTTTTTGGGGGGGGGGGTTATCAGCAAATTTTCTCCTTCCCAGCTGAAGGTGGTCTAGTCACCCTGCTGATGTTGGTAGAATGTGGACCTGCTTCACCAGTTAGTTTGTCTCTATATACTCAGTAGTAAAAATCCATGCTACTTTCTCTCCCGTCTTCTCATTGGACAGAAGGTAAAAGGGCCCAGAGGCTGCTGTACGCTGTCAGTGGAGACCTGACTGGAGGTTGCCCAGTTCAAAAGCAGTCCTTGTCCACTATAACCACAAACAAGAATAGTAGGTCTCCTTTCCCAACAGTCTTTGAAGTTGAAAGCAGGAAATTTACACAAAAACAGAGGTTTACAAAATGTTTTCTGGTTTAAAGATACTTGTTGCTGAGAAACTATAGTTTGCACGGCACTTTGCTCAACGATGTGTGTGATTCCACGTTTTACAAATTAGTAGGAAAAATGAACATACATACTAGCTAGTGACTACAAGCCCAAGCAGTATAGAATGAGAATCCTATGAACAATGCCGGCAATTAATGTTTACAAAGTGATGCTTCCTAGCCCAGGAAGGCTTATGCAGAAAGTTGCCCTCAGAGACGGGTGGGCATTATCAATGGGCAAACATATTTCAGTGATATTAGGACTACCTTAAGTGGAATATGGTTCCAGGCACAACAAACTGCATAAACAAGACCAAGGAAGTAGGAAAGAATGAGTCACACTCAAAGACAAGGAAAGCCAGGGACACCTGGTGGCTCAGGCAGTTAAGCATCTCACTCTTGATTTGGCTCAGGTCATGATCTCAGGCTCCTGCGATGGAGCCCTGTGTTGGGTTCTGTGCTCAGTAGGGAGTCTGCCCGAGATTCTCTCTCTCTCTCTCTCTCTCTGCCCCCCCCCCCCCGCCTCCCTCATGCTCTCTCTTTCTCTCTAAAAGGCAAACAAATAGGGGATGCCTGGGGGGCTCAGCGGTTAAGCATCTGCCTTCAACTCAGGGCATGACCCCAGGGTCCTGGGATAGAGTCCTGCATGGGATCCCTGCATGGAGCCTGCTTCTCCCTCTCCCTATCTCTCATGAATAAATAAATAAATAAATAAAATCTTTAAAAAAAAAAAAAAAAAACCCAAACGACCTCTGAGGTGAGCTTGGGCATCAGGATGTAGTACAGATTCCCTGACAACTTTGCTGGACCACCGGAGTCAGAGTCAGGGTGTGTGGTCTCCGGTGCCTTGCGGTGACCTGGCTGTTAGGCCTCGAGCAACCTGACTTCAGCCACAGGTAAGATTAGCTGAGGAATCTTTGAACGTTCTTCTTTTCTATTGTGTTATTCTATCAAATAAACCATAAGCCATTACTGAGATAGATAAATCTCAAACAGTGAAGAAGATTCCAAGAGTGAGTTGAAAAAAAGAAGACCCTTCATACTCATTCTTAACTATATTAACTTCTTCTAAAGCCTAATCTCTTCACAAATCTCTATTACAGTGGTTCTTGTTACCCGTTGCTGTTTCTCTTCACTGAAACATAAAAGTCCTTCCTGGAGTATTTTATAAAACCCTGAAAACAACGATCCTTCAGCGTCAATGATCACGCACTGAGCATTTCCAGGCATCGGGTCCTGGGTTAACTCCATGAGCGTTACCTCCTTGTCCTTATGAGTCTCGGTAGGAGGCGGGTACACTTATCCCCATTTTAGAGATGGGGGGTGGGTTTCTGGGCTCACATACTTGGTATGAGGCCCAATTTAAGGACGTGCCTCCTAGAAGGGAAGCAGAGTAGGAGAGTGGCGGGGAGCTCCGACACAGGGTCTGATAGACCTGGAAGTTGCTAACCTCTACTCTATGCCTTGGTTTCCTCGTCTATAAAAAAGGGGAAGAAACACTCACCTTGCAGATTCGTTGTAATTGTGAGGGTGATAACCACTGAGGTGCTGAGTGCTCATGACAGCAGCTGCTAACAAATCAGATGTGGGGATGCCCAGGGGGCTCAGTGGTGGAGCATCTGCCTTCTACTCAGGTGTGATTTGGGGGTCCCCAGATGGAGTCCCACGTCAGGCTCCCTGCAGGGAGCCTGCATCTCTCTCTGTGTCTCTGCCTCTGTGTGTCTCTCATGAATGAATAAATAAAATCCTAAAAAAAAAAAAAAAAAAATCAGATGTGTTGCTATGAGAGGGTCCTATTTTTAAAAATATACTATAGGTTTTAAAATAAAAATATACTATAAAATATACTAATCTACTAATATATAATATAAATATAAAATATACTATAAAATAAAAATATACTATAGGTTTTTAAATAAGTTAAAACTTTGTATTTATTATTTCAGAAGACATGCATGTTAATTATAAAAAAAAAGGAAGCCAAGCAAGCAAATATTAAACAATTTTTGAAGCAAGTTTTTAAAGCAAAATTTTTCAAGCGACAATTTTTAAAAATCGTCTTTAATCTTACAACTGAGAACCGATTTAGTTCTTTTCTATCCTTTGTATTTTCTCTGTGCATATACGTACACACATTTAGAATGGGATGGTACACACTGTTGTTTTTTAAATGCCTTTTCAAAATGAGTGGGAAATATCAGAAAGGGAGACAGAACATGAGAGACTCCTAACTCTGGGAAACGAACTAGGGGTGGTGGAAGGGGAGGAGGGCGGGGGTGGGGGTGACTGGGTGACGGGCACTGAGGGGGGCACTTGACGGGATGAGCACTGGGTATTATTCTGTATGTTGGTAAATTGAACACCAATAAAAAATAAATTTATAAAAAAATAAAGAAGTGCCGTTTCATTCAGTAATGTGTATGTTTTCTGTTTTGCTATAGTCCTGCTGCTAGGCTTGCAGTGGATGGTCATGTTGATAGATGTTTAATACCATTAAGGGTCAACCAGGCCCTTGCCCCAGGGTCGTCTATGGTTCAAAAACTTGCTGTTTTATGTAAGATAATTTGCTTTTCCGTGGGAAGGGCGCGTTCTCCTTATGTTACATGGGGTGCAGTCGGCGCAGGTAGCACAAGGAGGGAGGCAGGACACGGCTTGCCTAGAGGAGGCCCGGGAGAGGCCTTGACCTGGCGCCGTTGTGGAGGCCGCAAGTTGGGCGTGTTAGGAGACACTCGGGGTGGGGGGCCGAGGGGTGGCTCTAGGGACGTTTGCACTGCAAGGGGGGGCTGATGTCAAGCGGATTCCTGGGGCCAGGACTTGTGACAGAGGGAATGTGCGGCTGGACAGTTGCTGGACATACATTGAGATAGGCCTGCAGCACCCAGCCCGCAGCACCCAGCCAGTGGCACCCAGCCCGCGGCACCCAGCCCGCGGCACCCAGCCTGAAGCTCCCCACCCAGGAAAGGCACCCCCTGATCTGCAGGAAACATCCCGGGGAGCGGAGGCAGGTGTGCGGGAAGCCAGACCGCCGTCTCTGGTAACCATCCATCCGGGAAGCCGAAGGAGGATCTCTGTGGCCGTCAGCCCCTGGGAGCCAGGCCCTGGTTAACGACGGGCGCTTTCCCCTCCTGTGGTCCCTTCCTCCAACCTAGGGCCGACTGGAGAAGCCAGCTGCCGCCCTAACCAACGACGGAGGAGGCCCTGCGGTGAGCCACCCGCGGCGCCCACCTCGGCTTCTCGGCTTCTCTGCCCGGGGAGGCCTCCGTGGGACTGCGGCCGCCCGCACTGCCGTGGCCAGGCCTCAAGGGGCAGCCTCTGTGGCCTTACCTGCGTGATGACCACGCCAGGCTGCCCCTGTGCGACCCCTGGCCGGCGCGGCCCTCCGTCTCCGGGCCTCCGACGGAATTTTCCCTGCTGCCTGCGTGTGCGCCACAGGCATTTGTCCTGGAAGGCAGGGGTCGCGCCTTCCCGCCCCAGCCCCTCTGCTGCCAGCACCGCCTGACCCCAGCTAAAGGCCGCTGAAGGGGCGCAGCCGTTCTCCTGCCGAGGGTCAGGCCCCTCCGTTGCCAGCGTGCAGCCAGGAAAGCCCGCGTGGCTAGTTGGTCTTGTTCGGACATAATGAGACGCCCCCACACCCTCAGCTCAAATGTGAACTCGAGCTGGGAGTGACCTGGCCGGGCGGGCGTCGGGGAGGATTTTGCAGCCTGCAGGTTTTTGTAGAATCTCTAGAAAACTGGTTTTTAATCTTTTTTTTTTTTTTTTGGCAAAACTTCCCTTGCTTTTTTTTATTTTCTATTTTTTATTTAGCACCTTTCCCTAATCTAACCCCACGTGAATTGGGGGGAAATTTAATTAAAGGTCTTTTTCTCCCCCTCGCTAAGTGGAAGCAGGTGCGACTCCGACGGTAAAGAGAACCATGGCTACGTGCGTCTGGCCTGCTTCTCGTCCCCGCTTCCCGGGGAGATGACAGAAACGTGCCCCGTGGCCGCTCGAGTGTCACGGAGGTCAAGTTTTGTGCGGCTTTTTCCACTGGCAAATCGACAGCAGCTCCAGGCCTTCGCTTTGGGGACAGAAGCACCTGTCTGGCGGCGGCACTGGGGCCTGCAACACCCGCTCGGCGCGCCCTTGCCCCTAACTGGTGCTCCTCCTGGAGATTCTCCGAACTCACACGCGGAGGCGACTTCACCGAGCAGCTGCGACTTCTCCGTGGTGGGAGCAAAGCCCGAGGGTGAGCACCTGGAACCACTCACCCTCAGGAATTCCACCCCGGGCTCAGGGCTCTCGTGAACCCCGAGACCTTCCCAGAGCCGGGTCTACACTCGGGCTCTCCGGGGCACGACCGCATCGGTCTTACTTATTTCTGAGTCTCTTGCACTTGACGTACAATAGCACTTGGAGGGAATCCTGGACGCCTGATGGGAGGGCGGCTTCAGGGTCACCGGACGGAAGGGGCTGACGCGCGGAGACCCTGCGCACGTGCCTGCAAACATCAATAATACTGTGCACCTCTTCTTGCAGAAATAGAGGTTATTTCGGCCACATAATTATTAAGATAATTCGGGACGCCTGGGTGGCTCAGGAGTTGAGCATCTGCCTCTGGTCCAGGCTGTGACCCCGGGGTCCCGGGATCGAGTCCCACATCAGACTCCCTGCATGGAGCCTGCTTCTCCCTCTGCCTGTATCCCTGCCTCTCTCTCTCTCTCTCTCTCTCTCTCTCTCTCTCTCTCTCTCTCTCTCTCTCTCCCCCTCTCCCCCTCTCTCCCTCTCCCCCTCTCCCTCTCTCTGTGTGTGTGTGTCTCTCATGAATAAATAAAAATCTTAGAAAAAAAAAGAAATAGATAATTCTGCTAGTAGCAGAGCCCTGGGATTCCTGTCTGAACCTAGTAAGGAGCCTCGGGATAAGTAATCCGATCGCCTCATTCTGAAGACAAGACTGAAAACCCACCACGTCACCCCACATGGCTGGTGGATGGGGTATATAGCCCAGTGACAGGGGAAGCAACCCCGTGTTTCCCAAGCAAAAGAAAAATGCTTTTTCTGGAACTTTTTTGGCTGACGGAGCGAGCTTTCCCTCGGCTCGGTTGTAACTCCTCCTCCGAAGCGGCCTCATGGAAACAGTCGCCCCAAGTTGAAGCCGTTCATCTGTAGACGGAGTCCTGGCTCCATTCACCACCCCCTCCCCCCCCCCAGCTTCTTGGTGAGCAGCTGGGTATAGAGGAGGGGATGAGCGGCTTCCGGGGTGGGCGTGAGGGGTGAGAGCGCAGACCTGCAGCTGGGTTGTGGGGACATTGGATGCTCTCACCTGGAAGGCTGAGGTGGGCCATGGCTAGGCCCCTGCTGGGGGATCCGGGGGCAGGTGGTCCGTGTGCGGCCCTGTGGGCTCCACAGCTGAGTTGTGGGGGCATTGGACGCCCTCACCTTGAAGGCCAGGCCCCTGCTGGGGACCCGAGGGGGGGCAGGTGGTCCATGCGCGGCCTTGTGAGCCCCACAGCTGGGTGTGGGGACATTGGATGCTCTCACCTGAAGGCCGAGGTGGGCTGCGACCAGGCCCCTGCTGGGGACCTGGGGGCAGGTGGTCTGTCTGAGGCCTTGTGGGCCCTGCAGCCAGGTTGTGGGTGTAGATGGTCACCAGAGGCCACAGCTGGCTCTGCTGCGTGGCCCGGAGCTGCCGCGGGTGGGGCCTCGGGTCTGTTCGGTCAGCACCCCCCCCTCGGGCCCTGCAGGCACTTCGGTGCCGCCATCACCCCACTTCTGCAGTCCCTTGCTGGGGTGACCTCATCCATCTGCCCTGGGCCCCCCTTGCAGACTCTGGAGCCAAGGCCAGACCAGGCTGCAGGCTAGGCGGTCGCTGGTGACGCGCGTGTGGACCGTTACTGTGAAGCCGCAGAGCAGGTGGGCCGTCGGGGCCCGAACTCCTGCCGCTGCAGCCTTGTCCACTCTGTCCTAGGAAGTGTGGGCAGTTGGAAGCCCAGGGTTAGAGGGTTACGATGTTTTGTAAAATATCGAGTCTGCGACACATTAAATTCAGACATGTTTAAAGATTTTTTATTTATTTATTCATGAGAGACAGAGAGAGAGAGAGAGAGGGGCTGAGACCCAGGCAGAGGGAGAAGCAGGCTCCCTGCAGGGAGCCCGACGTGGGACTCGATCGCAGGACCCCGGGGTCACACCCTGGGCGGAAGGCAGCCCTAAACCTAAACCTCTGGGCCACCCGGGCTGCCCTCAGACACGTTTAGAGATGCGTCGAGCCACTAAGGACCCGCCCAGGGCCGTGGCTTAGAGTGGCCGTGCCTGCTGTTGCTGCGCCTTTGCCCCCGGATATCTCCGAAACCTCCGGGTGCCTTTAATATAAAAGCGATACCAATAACTGTTAAAATAAAGCATTATGTTTGGGTCCTTTTTTATGGTTTTTGACAACACGATCCCTTATGTCAGAGTTAAGGGAAGTTACTGCAAAAAAAGTAAAAAAAAAAAAGAAAGAAAATTAAGATTCCAAGAAGTCTAAGTTTTCGCAAGTCATGGGGCACGTTAATAGATAACAGAATCAGGCCAGTTCTAGGTCAGAAAAGCTTATCTTTGAAACCAAGAAAAGTAACAGCTTGATCTAACAGGTTTCCTCCAATAACCAGTCAAGAATAGTCCGAGATATGGGATGCAGCTGGTTCTTCCCCTTTTTTTAAAAAAAAAAATCTAGCTGAAGAAGGTTCTTTGGATGCGACAGAAAGCGGCGGGCGCCTTTAGAACCGCCAGTGTGTGCAGAAGCCTGGGGCCCTGACGGGCCTTGGGGCCTGTAGAGAGAATCCGGGCTCAAGTGGTTCCTTGCAACGTCTGTCGGCTCTGAGGCGGGCTTGGGGCGCAGGTTAGTCCGTAAAACAAGGGTGTGAGAAGCAGCCTTAAGGAAGAGACACCGGGATGGGCCGAGGGGGAGCGCAGGGGCGCGGGTTGACTGCAGGAGGGCCTGGGCCCTCCTCAACTCGATTCCCTGTTGTCGTTCTTGCTGTCAGCTCCTGTTAGTAGAGTCCTCCCAAGAGCGCTGGGGGCTCCCAAGAGAGTGGGAGTGAGCGTGCGGGCCTCCAGGTGTCTCGTGGGCCTCCCCGCAAGTCTTCCTGGACTGGTTCTAGCTCTACTGGTCCGTGAGGAGGTTTCCTCTTGCCGTGGAAGGATCTGCCTGCGGCCCAGTGTGTCACGGCCGAGCCGGGCGGCCTGCAAGCCCTTCCTGGGAGCGGCACCTAGTTCAAGGGCGGGATACTTCCCACCAGGTGGGCCGGCCCTGAACAGTGTGACGCAGCCGGCTGGTCCCAAGAGCTTCGACAGTAGACACTTGGCTCGACGCGAGCAGAAAGACACCCACCTGGGCAATGGCCCGGGTCTGTCTCAGGTGGTGCTGCCACCAGGAACCTAAGCGTCTCTGTTGCCACCTGCTGTCTTGCTTGCCCGTTGGGTGGACCAAGCCGCTGCTCAGTAATGGCAATTGAAGCCTGTTGCAGTGGTGTTGCCCACTGTTCCCCCAGGAGGCAGAGTGGTGGTTGGGAAGAGGGAAGAGCCTAAGGCTCCCTATCCCGTTCCAGGACTTGCCTCAGAAACCCCACCTGGGTGGGGGGACCTAGGGGGCCCAGCGGTTGAGCATCTGCCTTGGGCTCGGGCCGTGACCCCAGGGTCCCAGGATCTCCCTCTGCCTGTGTCTCTGCCTCTCTCTGTGCCTCTCATGAACAAATAAATAAAATCTTAAAAAAAAAAAAAGCCCTTCCTACTCCAATTTGTTCTTCCCTAATTGTCTATTGGTTGTAAGCACGCAGTTTACGTGCAGTGTTTCCATTTCTGCATCTCCAGACCCCCGTATTAAAAAATAAACGTTCTTCATCATGGTCTTGGCAAAGCAGGTAAGTGTCCTTATTTCAGAGGTGGGAATAATGAGGTAAGAGACGCTCGAATGAAAAGGGTAGAGAGAGACTAGAACAGGAGTCCTTCATGTGAAGTGCATGGGCTTTTAACTCCCAGAAAATGAAGACAAAAAACTTTGGGTGCGTTTTGATCGAGAGAAGGCCTATGGGTTGTACCGGACTCTCAGGGGGTTCTGGGCTCCCCTCAAGGCCTTATGAACGACTGTGGTCAAAGACCTCAAATCTAGAGAACTGCTCGAAGGCAGCTTCTGGTTCCCGCGTGTATGCAGACGGGAGAGCGGTGTGAGGCTGGGCTGCCTCAAAGGGCAGACTCCGCAGCCCCAGCTCAGACCTACAGAATCAGAGTTTCAAGAACCGAAGCTGGAGAATCTGGCATTTGAATAATTTTTCCACAGGTGATTTTTATGGCTGTTAAAGTTTGGCATTCCGCTGGTTTGGCCGTGTGGACGGCCTTTGAGGTCAGGTGACACAAGCATGGCCCTGCCACTTACAGCTGTGGGAGTCTGGGCTTTTACTTCAGTTTCCTGATCTGCAAAATGGGGATAATGATTGTACCTTTCCCATAAAACATCCCTGAATATTAAAAACGGGGAATGATGTCTGTCTAGTGTTAAATTAAGGGCTTAATATGATAAATACTCAATACATATTAGCTGAACTGATTAAGAACGATCATTATGAGCGTTATTACCACTATTATTAGGGGAGGTAGGAGCAAATTGAAGGCTCTGACTTTCTGTGGGAACTCAACCGAGCGTTTACTTCAGTTGCTCAAATGAGTCATCCGGTTCAACCACACAACATTAGTCAGTGATCACTTCTAACGAAACAAACAAATCAGTCCCGTTATAAATAATGGAAAATTTTTCTTCTTTCTCTTTACTTGTTAGTTTTCTACTACCAAGATGTCTGATTTTTTTTTTAAAGATCTTTATGATTTCAAAAGAGAGTCTTTTACTATACGATTCGCTGAAAAATAATTCATAGTTTATGATCTGCGACATTGTGGTAAGCTCTTTGGTTAACCGATCACGAATTTAACCTCCTCTGTTCTGTTGCTTGAGAAAACGAGATTGTACCTAAAATGCGTTGGCTTAAAAGGACCATCGTCAGAAACGAAAACACACAGTAGGAGGCCGGAGAGACATGGCATTATTGTTGGAGGAATTAGAGTTCTAGAGGATGTCACCCGATATTGGAATTGTTGCCGGTCTTCAGTTGAGAGTCTTCTTCTGGGAGAGTTTACAAAGTGGCCGAGAAAATCTTACAAAATACTCTCACACATCTCCAGAGGAGCAGGCAATACTTTTCGTATATATTAGGCTTCCATTTATTAAAAAAAAAAAAAAAAAAAGATTAAAAAAAACTAAAAAAAAAGAACTGGCACACAGAACATCATTGCTTAGGATGTAGACATGTATATTATCTATCCAGCCTATGCACACATATTTTCAACTCTGACAGCGATGGCCTGTGGATTGAGAAATCACACAGTTCAAATCAAAACCAGGAGTTAGACCAAGAGAAAAGCTACCAAGGATTAATAATAATGCTACTGTCCAGAGTGGAACCTGGGATTAGTACCAGTTGCCTTTTTAATGAGTTGCCAGCGACAGGAAAAAGGGACGAGGTCTTCGGGTGACAGTGAGCTACTCAGGTTAGAAAGTCGTGCGGCAAAGGAACAACCCAAATCTGGGGACATGAGCTCACCAGGAGGAACGGTTGGAAATTCAAATTTTTGAAGCAAATTTGCACACATCAGAGGGAATGTGTTAAGCAACAGCGCAGAGAGGCTGCATTAAAATTCCTGGTAACCGGTGAGGAAAAATGACGGTGAAGGGGGCAACACAGAAGAATCTGCTGGGAAAAGCCCCCCTTCTTTCTGTCTCGGCCGGTTGTCTTCGGGCTGCCCGGGGCGCCTTTTCTCGGGCTGCTCTTGGCTTCAAGGGTCGCGGCTGGATGTCCCCGTAGCGGGGCTGTGAGGCTGTGTGTGGTGTCCAGACACGTTAGGGGCCGCCTCCGTCCCGGGAACGGCTTGGCAGGGAGACTGGGTGGGGAAGAAATACCCA
The DNA here is from genome assembly GCF_011100685.1 of Canis lupus familiaris. Classification (NCBI taxonomy): domain Eukaryota; kingdom Metazoa; phylum Chordata; class Mammalia; order Carnivora; family Canidae; genus Canis; species Canis lupus. Next base: position 1,421,972 of record NC_049243.1, on the reverse strand, counting down.
GAGGGTGACGGGGAGGAGGTTGGGTGGCTGGACTCCGTGACGGGGGGTCGGTGCGGTCCCGCTGGACCAATGGGACCACTGTGTCCTCCAGCCGCTTCCTCGGCAGAGCCAGAACGTCAAGCCGCCTTCGGGTCTGGGCACTCGGTTGGCTCAGTCGGTTGAGTGTCTGCTGGAGTCATGATCTCAGGGTCCTCGGGTCGAGCCCCATGTCGGGCTCCCTGCTCGGGGAGGCCTGCCTCGCCCTCCCGCTCTGTGCTCGCATGTGCTCTCTCTGTATCTCAAGTAAATAAATAAATTTTTTTTTTTTAGAATTTTATTTATTTATCCATGAGACACCCAGAGAGAGAGGCAGAGACCCAGGCAGAGGGAGAAACAGGCTCTTTGCGGGGAGCCCGATGTGGGACTTGATCCCGGGACCCCGGGGTCACGGCCTGGGCCGAAGGCAGATGCTCAACCACTGAGCCCCCACCCCCCCGCTGCTTCAGGCATCCCAATAAATAAAATATTAAAATAAAACCCCTAAAACCCAAAAGAACCAACTAGCACAGGATGGTCAATGAGCAGGAGCAAGCGGGCCGAGCCGATCCCCGGTCACCTGCGGAGAAAGTGGCCTGATGGGAGCCCAAACTGTTTGTGCCCTTCAGCTCTGCGGTGGGCGGCCGCCGGGCCGGCCTGAGGTCCCCGTGTGCCCCTCGTCCCAGGCCCGGCCTGCTAGCTCGGCGCTCGGCTGTCCTCCAGGGCCAGGCCTGGGCCCCAGCCCCTAGCCTCCAGGAGTGGGACAACAGAAAGCTGCATTTGGGACAATCAGGGAAACTCTGGGGAAGAAAGGCTGCGTGGGCCAGTCAGTGTCGCCTTCCCGTGACAGCCCCCATGAGGCTCCCGGGCCTCAGGCTCGAGCCCCCGTCACAAGCGCACCCTGCACTCAGCTCCTGCTGAGCGTCATCATTTCCCTCGAGTTAATAATGACTTTAGCGCTGGTTCCCATCCCCAGAACCATCGCTCCCCGCTGCCCTAATCCGTTTTCAACGTCGCTAAAATTTGTGGACATGACTTTTTGCATCTCCCCAAATTTCTCTCTCTCTCGCTCCATATGTACATGTGAAATGCGGACAATGAAACGACAAGGGGGCACATCTTCTCTCCGGGGGGTCTCTGGACACCTTAACCTTTGCTCAGCTCTTCTTATAAAGTGACACCCCGCTGTCGTGTGCCCCCAGCAGATGACTTAGTACCTGTAGGACCGAGGAGTGAACTTAACTCATTGGTACCCTTTGTGGTTACCTTGCTAGCTCTTGAACAACTTGTAAACTTTATTTTGTTAAAAAATCAAGGAATGTTTCTAGGCACTGATCTCCTGTTGGAGCATTTTTTTAAATTAAAATTTTATTATATTTAAATTCAGTTAATTAGCATATAGCGTATCATGAGCTTCAGGGTAGAGTTCAGTTGTTCCATTGCGTATAACACCCAGTGCCCATCACGTCGCGTGCCCTCCTCCCTGCCCAGCGCCCCGCTGCCCCACCCACTTCCCCTCCCACAACCCCCAGTTTGTTTCCTAGAGTTGAGTCTATTATGGTTTGTTTCCCTCTCTGATTTCATCTTATTTGACTTTTCCCTCCCTTCCCCTATGATCTTGTTTTGTTTCTTAATTTCTACATATGCGTAAAATCATAATTATCTTTCTCCGACTTGTTTCGCCTAGCATAAAGTTCTACCCATATCGTTGAAAATGGTAAGATTTCATCTTTTTTGATGGTTAATATTCTATTCTATATATATTTTTTCTTTATCCATTCATCTGTTGGTGGACATCTGGGCTCTTTCCATAGTCTGGCTACTGTGGACATTGCTGCTATAAATATCGGGGGGCCTATGCCCCTTCGGATCACTGTGCTTGTATCCTCTGGGTAAATACCCAGCAGTGCAATTGCTGGTTCATAGGGTAGCCCTATTTTTTGACTTTTTGGGGGAACCTCCACACTGTTGTCCAGAGTGGCTGCACCAGCTTGCCTTCCCACCCACAGTGTGAGGGGGTTCCCCTTTCTCCACATCCTCGCCAACATTTTCTTTTCGCGGAGTCAGCTCAAAAGTCTCCTTGTGATGTGCTGAGGGGGGCTGGCACCAGAGCAGGGAATGACCGGGAGCTCCCTGCGTCAAGGCCCCTGCATCGCACGGTTCTGGTCATCAAGCTGGCCTTCCAGCACAGAGCCAGGCGCGTGAGTTTCCCACTGAGGCTGAATACAGCAAATGAGGAAATGCGGGAGGGTGTTGGTTTCCAGCACTTCATCTCCTGCGGCTGGGCCCGCAGGCGAAGCTAGCGACCATCTCCAGCTTGAGTCTCTGCAGCACAGTAGGGTTGCATGAAGGAAAGTAGTTAAAAGTTGGCAACTTAATTCAGAGGCAATCAACCTCATGTCTCAAGGGAATGGTTTGGTGAAGTGGATCCAAAAGTGGGGAGGAAGTTCATAGGCTGAGATGCTGAGATGCTGGTCTTCTTCCCGGCTTGCTATTCGTGTGATGTGCACCTGGGCCTGCGCCTTGTCCTATTTTCCGAGCTGTACAGAAGACACCAAACATCAGCTGAGCTGGTGTAAGAATTTCCTAGCATATGTGAGGTGACTTATCGCCCTCAGATTCGTAACGAGGAGCATGGGATCGTCTCACATTGTTGTACACCGGCCATACCTGACTCGACATAATCTAGTCTAGCAGCTCTTAATAGTGATTAATAAAATATGATTAAAATAAAATATGTTATTAATAAAATATGATTGTATTTATTCTGTGTTTAACTTGTTGACAATATCTGTATTGCCTTGTGCTGCTTTGGTCCATCCATTTTTTTTGAAGTATTTCTTCAACTTAATTATTTACATATGGTGCTTCTTTTAGATTATTTCTATTCTTTTTCCCCCCTCTACCCGTTTGCAAGTGTTAGTCTCTTTAAAATTTTTTTTTCTGCCTTTGCTATCCTAGAATTTTGTTTTGTCCTGGTATTTATTGGACGTCTTCTCCATACTTCCTTAGCATTTTATCCATGGCCTCTCAGGAATCCCTCACAGGCTTCAGCCATTTCTATACTTCCGAAAACTTTTAAGCCTTTGATTAAATAAATACATGCTCCAAAACACATAAAAATTCCTTGGGTTAGGAAGAAACCTTTCAGAAATGATTACAATTCTTACAAACATGTTTATGTGCCATACGAAGTTCAAAATAGTGTGTTTAACATTACACATTTTAGAAATTCTAAGTTTGATTTCTAAAAGGTTGAGTAAATATACACTCAGAAATGCCTACAATTGATATAAACAGTTCCTATCTACCTGTCAACTGTCAGTGTTCACATCTGTAAGTTAACAGATGATCTGCTTTGACATAATCACTAAATCTTTGTTTATTTCTAGAGTGATCATGTGAAAGTCACATCCAGTTGAACCTTGGAAAAACATACAAATTTTATATAGAAAGAACACATAGAAAATAAAGATTTTTCAACAGTGAATCTGTTTAGAAGTCTTGGGTGCTTTGTCCATGTTTAACTGGGCCATGTTTCATCTCTTATGGACAGACCTATGATTCATAGATGGTGGTATTAAATAAAGCTTTCGGTTGCCAAAATACTTTTACTAAATCATGCCCATAGATCAATTGAGACTGTGTGTACACACACATGCGCTCACGCTCACACACACACAACCATAAGAAATGTCAGAATTAAAAGTATGGGGGTACAGCCATTTACCAAGTGACAGCTGGTGATGTACCCCACAGGGAGGGGGGATGTAGGTTAATCTGATTCTGGTGGGTGGACTGCATCCGTGACCCCAGGGAGTGGCTTCTCTGTATTCATACCCTTTGCATTGTGACTCTGTTGCCCCTCCAGTAGAGTTTGTTTCCCTCCTTCTCGGATTTGGCTGGCCTGAAACTTGCTGCAGCCACAAGAAAGCAATGAAAATGATTAGTGGGCCAGGTCCAAGCCTAGGCCTAAGAGGCCATGGGTATTTCCACTTCATCCTTTAGGACCCTGTTTCCATATGAAAATAAGCCTAAGCTAACTAACCTGCTGGAGGACAAGAGATCACACAGAGTCACGTCATCTTAGCCGAGGCCAACCTGGACCCACAAGCTCCTGGCCACGCTACTAGCTGTCTGCAGGCACCTAAGACTTGCCAACACCAGCTGAGCTCCGCAAAGAACATAAGGACTGCCTAACTGATTTGTGAGATAAATAAATATTTATTATTTTGTACCATTGTGTTTTGCAGTTGTCACACAATATTGCTGTAGCAGGTAACCAGCCCACTAACTTACGTTTCCCCAAAGCAAAAGTAGCTTTAGTGTTTATTCTGGTTATAAAAGTAAACATAGGGGGTGCTTGGGTGGCTCAGTCATTAAAGTGTCTGACTCTTGGTTTTGGCTTAGGTCATAGTCTTAGGGTTATGAGATAGACCCTTGCTTCAGGCTCTGTGCTGGGCATGGGGTCTGCTTAAGATTCTTTCTCCTTTTCCCTCTGACCCTCCCCTCTTCTCTCTTTCTTTTTCCCCTCTCATAATAAATAAATAAATAAATAAATAAATAAATAAACAAACAAACAAACACAAATACATAAATACATAAATAGTTAATATAAAAAGGCAAAAAAATACAGTTGTGTTAAATAAGCATTTCATTGCCAAAATATTTTTGCTAAACACTGCCATGGGTCAAGACTTTTGTATACACACGTGCACACACCTCATACATGCACACGTAAGACAATGGAGAAAGTTCAGAGTCACTCTCGACCTCACCACAGAGACAGTCACCTAAATTAAGATTCTGCTCAGACCTATAAACACAGAGAACAAACTGTTGGTTGCCAGAGGCAAGTGGGGCAAGGGGACGGGCAAAATGGGTGGAGAGGAGTGGGAGATACAGGCTTCCAGCTATGGAGCGAACAAAGCACAGGGACAAAAGGTAGAGCACAGGGAACGTGGTCAACGATATTGTAGTAGCGTCATTTGTTGACAGATGGAAGCTGCCCTTGTGGTGAGCACGGCACAGTGTTTGAATCAGTGTCGTACACTAAAGCTAACGTAACGTTGTGTGTCAACTACACTCAAATAAAAAAGAATGTCATGAAAAGTAAAGAATCAGGAATATAGTCAATAATATTAGAATAACGTTGCATGGCGACAGGTGGTGACGACATTTAGCCTGGTGAGTACTGAGTCACGTGTAGAACGTATGGAATGACTGGGCTGTACACCTAGAACTAATACAACATCGTAGGTTAGTTATACTCCAATAAAAAAACATTCTGCCGAGTATGTTAAAAGTTGCTTTTCTGCATGTATGTGTATGTATAACCACATACAACAAGTTCTGCATATATTACATCATATATTCATGTTTCTCCACAACCTTCCTTTTTTTTTAACTTTTTTTTTTTAATTTAAATTCAAGTTAGGGGATCCCTGGGTGGCTCAGCAGTTTGGCACCTGCCTTCGGCCCAGGGCGTGATCCTGGAGTCCCACGTAGGGCTCCCTGCATGGAGCCTGCTTCTCCCTCTGCCTGTGTCTCTGCCTCTCTCTGTCTGTCTGTCTCTCTCTGTCTCTCTCTCTCTCTATGTCTATCATGAGTAAATAAAATCTTTAAAAAATAAAATAAAATAAATTCAGGTTATTTAACCTACAATGTAGTATTGGCTTCAGGAGTAAAATTTAGGGATTCATCACTTACATAGAACACCCACTGCTCATCCCCCAAAGTGCCCTCCTTAATGCCCATCACCCACTTAGTGCATCTCCTGCCCTGTTTCCCTCCTGCAACCCTCAGTTTGTGACCACCTAACAGTCTCTTGAGGCACCTGAGTAGCTCAGTCGGTTAAGCCTCTGCCTCCAACTTGGGTCAGGTCCCGGGGTCCTGGGGTGAAGCCTCAGGATGCTGCTCAGCAGGGGGCCTGCTTCTCCCTCTCCCTCTGCAGCTCCCTCTGCCTGCGCTCTCTCATGGTCTCTCTCCTGCTCTCTCTCTCTCTCTCAAATGAATAAATAAATAATAAATCTTTAAAAATGTGTCTTACAGTTTGTCTTCCTCTCTGTTTTTATCTTATTTTTTTTCCTTCCCTTCCCCTACGTTCATCTGTTACTTAAATTCCATATGAGTGGAATCTTATGATATTTTTCTTTCTCTGGCCAACTTACTTTGCTCAGCATAATGCACTCTAGCTCCATCCACGTTGTTGCAAATGGCAAGATTTCATTCTTTTGATGGCTGAGTAATAGTCCATTGTGTGTCTATAAAAATATACTATTATTATATATTTCTATAATTTGGCTGTTGATGATATTGCCGCTATAAATGTTGGGGTGCATGTTCCCCTTTGAATCAGCATTTTTGTGCCTTTTGGATAAACACCTAATAGTGCATTGCTGAGTTGTAGGGTTTTTCTATTTTTGAATTTTTGAGGAAACTCCACACTGTTTTTCTCAGTGGCTGCACAGGTTTGCAATTCCCACCAACAGTGCAAGAGGGTTCCTTTTCTCTGAATCTTTGCCAACATCTGTTGTTTCCTGAGTTGTTGATTTTTGCCATTTTGACAGGCGTGAGGTGATATCTCCTTGTGGTTTTAATTTGTGTTTCCTGATGATAAGTGATGTCGAGCATTTTTCATGTGTCGGCCATTTGTCAATCTTCTTTGGAGAAATGTCTGTTCATGTCTTCTGCCCATTTCTCCATTGGATTATTTGTTTTCTGGGTGTCAATTTTGTTGAGTTCTTTATTGATTCCGGATAATTGTCCATTATCCGCTATGTCATTTGCAAATATCTTCTCCCATTCCATCGGTTCCTTTTAGTTTTGTTGATATTTTCCTTTGCTCTGCAGAAGCTTTTTATCTTGATGAAGTCCCAGTAGTTCATTATTGCTTTTGTTTCCCTTGCCTCTGGAGACATGTCTAGTAAGAAGCTGCTGTGGCTGAGGTCAAAGAGGTGGCTGCCTGTGTTCTTCTCTAGGATTTTGATGGTTTTCTATCTCACATATCGGTCTTTCATCCATCTTGATTTTATTTTTGTGTGTGGTGTAAGAAAGTGGTCCAATTTCATGCTTCTGTATGTCGCTGTCCAGTTTTCCAAACACCATTTGTTAAAGAGACGGTCTTTTCTTTTCCATTGGATGTTTTGTTGAAGATGAGTTGACCATATAGCTGTGGGTATATTTCTGGGTTTTCTGTTCTGTTCCACTGATCTGTGTGCTGGAGGGTTTACTGGAGCAGTAATCTCGGTGCAAAAAGACAATGTTAGTATAAAGAGGAAAATAAGGGGACATTTTACATGGTACAAAAATTATAAGCAAAACATTAGCAAATGGAATTCGACAACGTATTTTAAAAACACATCATTATGAAGTTTGATTTTTCCAAGAAATATAAGAATTATTTGATATTAAAAAGCCACCGGTGCCACCAACGTAATTCAAAATATTAACAAAGTAAGGAGGATAAAATATATGTAGAAAAAAATGAATAAATACAATTTAGCACCACATGTATGATTTTTTTTTTAAAAAAATGGTCTTAGAAATTCTATCCGTTTCTGCGACTGCTACCACAGATTATTGCAAACTTAGTATTTTAAATCAACACAGATTTATTTTATTTCAGTTCTGGAGGTCCGAAATCCAAAAAATTTTAAGGTCTGTTGTCAGGTATGATTCCTTCTGGAGATTCTAGAGGGGAATTCATTGCCTTGCCTTTCCAGCTTCAGGAAATCACCAGTATTCCTTGCTTGCTTACGACTCCTTCCTCACTCTTCTCTCCCTGCCTCCATCATCACATTGTTTTTTTGGTTTTGTTTTTTAAATTTCTGTAGTCAAATTTCCCTTAATCACTTCTGTAAAGTCCCTTTTGCCATAAAGTTAACATTTATTTATTTATTTATTTTTAATTTATTTTTTATTGGTGTTCAATTTACTAACATACAGAATAACCCCCAGTGCCCGTCACCCATTCACTCCCATCCCCCGCTAAAGTTAACATTTAACAACAGTTCTGGGGATTAGGATCTGGATGTCCTTGGGGCCATTATTCAACTCTCCATAGCAAGTTAAGATTAAAAATATAAATTGGCCAGTGAATTTGCGAGGCCAGTTTTGTCATATCTTATAACACTGAGGATGTATGAATTAAATTTTCACTTCAGGAACATGTACAAGGGAGACAAGGCCAGGGATGTTCATTGCAGCATTATTTATGCTAGAAGAAAAATCCCATCATACTGTTATAGGGAGGCAGTGAAGTGTAATGCAACACAGTAGTTAAATTACATAGTTTTTGGAGCCAGCCAGACTTATATTTTTTTTAAATTAATTTTATAATTTTAATTCCAGTTTAGTTACGATACAGTGTCATGTTATATTAGTTTCAGGCATATAGTATAGTAATTCAGTGCTTCCACACATCAGCACAGCAGGTGCACCTTTACCTCCATCACCTATTTAACACCCCCCCCCCCCCCCCCGGGTCACCATCAGTGCCTATAGTCAAGAGCATGTTTCTATGTTTCTTGCTTTCTCTTTCTCTCTCTTTTTTTTTTCTTTGCTCATTTGTTTTGTTTCTTAAATTCCACATACGAGTGAAATCATATGGATTTATCTTTCTCTGACTTATTTGGCTTAGCAATATATTCTCTAGCTCCGTCTATGTTGTGGCAAATGGCAAGATTTCATTCATTTTTGTGGCTGAGTAATATTCTATTGCGTATATATACACATCTTCTTTATACATTCATCAAATGATGGACACTTAGCTGCTTCCCTGACTCAGCCACTGTAAATAATGCTGAATAAACATAGGGGCAACGTAATAATGTAAATAAACATAGGGGTGCACGTATCCCTTTGGATTAGTGTTGTTTTCTTTGGTAAATACCTATTAGTGCAATTACTGGATCATAGGGTAGTTCTATTTTTAACTTTTTGAGGAAACTGCCTACTGTCTTCCACACTGGCTGCACCAGTTTGCGTTCCCACCAGCAGAGCAATAGGGTTCTTTTATTTCCACATCCTTGCCAACACTCGTTCTTTCTTGTGTTTTTTATTTTAGCCATTCTGACAGGTGTGAGGTGGCATCTCATTGTGGTTCCGATTTAAATTTTTCTGATGACGAGTGATGTTGAGCATCTTTTCATGTGTCTGCTGGCCATCTGGATGTCTCTTGGAGAAATGTTAACATCTTCTGACCATTTTTAATTGGATTTGTTTTTTAGGTACTGAGTTGTGTAAGTTCTTTAATATTTTGAGGACTAACCCTTTATTGGATATGTCATTTGCAAATATCTTTTCCCTCTAAGTGGGATGCCTTTTGGTTTTATAGATTGTTTCATTCACTGTGCAGAAGCTTTTGATATATATTATATATATATGTAGGATTATATTTTGATATAATCCCAACAGTTCATTTTTACTTTTGTTTCTCCTGTGTTAGGAGACATATTTAGAAAGATGTTAAGGGCAGGTCAGAGAAATTACTGTCTATGCCGCTCTGTAGGATTTTTATGGTTTCAGGTCTCACACTTAGGTCTCTAATCTGTTTTGAATTTATTTTTGTGGGTGGTGTAAGGAAGTGGTCCAGTTTCATCCTTTTGCACATAGCCCGTCCAGTTTTCCCAGCATCATTTGTTGAAGACGCTTCTTTTCATTGCATGTTCTATCTCCCTGTCTTGAAGATCAATGACCGTATAGTTGTGGGTCTGTTTCTGGGTTTTCCATTCTGTCCTACTGATCTATGCCATACTTCCATTTTTATGCCAGTACCTTACTGTTTTGAGTATTACAGCTTTGCAATATAGCTTCAAATATATTTGAAGTCTGAGATTGTGATACTTTCCGTTTTGTTTTCCTTTTTCAAGATTGCTTTGGCAATTGGGGGATCTCCTATGGTTCTATACAAATTTTAGGATTGTTTGTTTTAGTTCTGTGAAAAATGCTGTTGGTATTTTGGGAGGGATTGCATTCAATCTGGAGATTGCTTTGGATAGTATAGACTTTTTAACAAAAGCATGGAATGTCTTTCCATTTGTTTATGTCACCTTCAATTTCTTTCATCACTGTTTTAAAGTTTTCAGTGTGCAGGTCTTTCACTACTTTGGTTAAGTTTATTTCTAAATATTCCATTGTTTTGGTGCAATTGTAAGTGAGATTGTTTTCTTAATGTCATTTTCTACTGTTTCAGTATTAGTGCATAGAAATGCAATGGATTTCTATATATTTGTGATTTTGAGTCCTCTCTCTTTTTTGATATCTAGTAGAGGTTTACATATTTTATTTATCTTTTTAGTAAACCAACTTTTATTTTCATTGATCTGTTCTATCTGTTTTATATCATTTACTTCTGCTCTAATCTTTATTATTTACTTCTGTTGATTTTGGCCTTTGTTCTTTTTCTAGCTCCTTTAGGGATAAGGTTAGATTTGAGATTTTCTTGATTTTTGAGGTAGCCATGTGTTTTCATTTTCATTTGTCTTTATGTATTTTTCGATTTCCTCTTTGATTTCTTGGCTGACCCATTCAGGAGTTTAGTAGCATATTATTTAACCTTCATGTGTTTGTGCTCTTTCCAGATTTTTTCTTGTGATTGATTTCTAGTTTCCTAGCATTGAGGTCAGAAAAGATGCATGGTATGACTTCAGTCTGTTTGAATTTGTTGAGACTTGCTTTGTGGCCTAATATGTGATGTATTCTGGAGGATGTCCCATGTGTACTTGAAAAGAATGTGTATTCTTCTGTTTCGGGATGGAATGATCTGAATATATTTGCTAACTCCATCTGGTCCAGTGTCTCATTCAAAGCCACTGTTTCCTTATTGATTTTCTGTTTGTATGATGTGTCCATCAATGTACATTGGGTGTTAAAGTCCCCTACTACTATTGTGTTACTATTAATTCCTTTATGTTTATTAATAAGTGTTTTATGTATTTGGGTGCTCCCATATTGGGTGTATAAATATTTACAATTGTTATGTTTTCTTTTTGAATTGTTCCTTTATTATTATACAGTGTTCTTTTTTGACTCTTGTTACAGTTTTTTTGCAAAGTCTATTTTTTCAGATATAAATATTGCTACCTGGCTCTTTTGACATCCGTTTGCATGATAAATGTTTCTCCATCTCCTCACTTTCAATCTGCAGATGTCTTTGGGTCTGCAATGAGTCTCCTTGTTGGCAGTATATAGATGGGCTTTTTTTTTAATCTACTCTGTCAACCTATGTCTTTGAATGAAGGGTTTAGTCCATTTGCATTCAAAGTAATTATTGATAAGTATGTATTTATTGCCATTTTGTTAGTTGGTTTTGGTTGTTTTTGTAGTTTTTCTCTGATCCTTTCTTCTCTTGTTCTCTTTCATGATCTGCTGGCTTTCTTTAGTGATATACTTGGATTCCTTTCTCTTTTCTCTTTGCATATGTTACTGGTTTTGGGTTTGTGACTACTATTAAGTTTATATATAACATCTTCTGGCTTATGGCAATCTATATTAAGTTGTTGTCATTTAAGTCTGAACCCATTCTTTACTTTTCTCCCCCTACGTTTTAGGTTATATGTTGTCATATTTTACAACTTTCTATTTTTTTAATATCTTGGCTAATTTTTACAGACACACTTATTTTTTAAAATAATCTTATGTTTAAGTAACCTCTACACTCAACATGGGCTTGAACTCACAACCCTAAGATCAAGAGTCTTATGGTCTATGACTGAGCCAGCCAGGCTCCCCAGATTTACTTATTTTTACTGCTTTGTGTTTTCCTACTTTTCATACTCTCACTTGTCAGGTCTTTCCTTTTCACTCAAAGAGTCTCTAATGTTTCTCATTGGGCTGGTTTGGTGGTCATGAACTGCTTTAGTTCTTGTTTGTCTAAGAAACTCTTTATCTCTTCTATCTGAATGATGGCCTTGATGGGTAGAGTATTCTTGCCTTCAGATTTTTCCCTTTTAGCCCTTTGAATATATCATGGCATTCTCTTCTGGCCTGCAAAGTTTCTGCTGAAAACTCCACTGAGACCCTTATGATGTTTCCCTTGTATGTAACAGTCTTCTTGCCCCTGCTGCTTTTAATTTTTTTTCTTTATCTCTACATTTTATCTTTTTAATTATTATGTGTCTTGATATGGATGTCCTTCAGTCATTTTGTTCTGGGATCTGTGTGCCTCTTGAATCTGGATATCTGTTTCCTTCCCTAGATTCAGGAATTTTCAGCTATTATTTCCTCAAATAAAATAAAATTTCTGCCCCCTTTTTTTCTCTTCTTCTTCTTCTGGATCCCTATAAAGAAAATGGAGTCACTGAGTTCCCTAAGTCTCATTTTGTGTGATTCTTTATTCTCTCAGTTGTTCAGCTTGATTACTTTCTGTTACTCTGTCTGCCAGCTCATTAATCCTCTTCTCCCTCTAGCCTGCTATTTATTCCATCAGGTGTATTTTTAACTTTAATTATTATGTTCTCATCTCTGATTGTTTCTTCTTTTACCTCTGTGTTAAGGGTCTCATTGATATTCTCCACTCTTTTATCAAGTCCAGTAGGTATATTTATGATCATTATTTTAAATTCCCTATCAGATATATTGCTTATCTCCATTTTAGTCAGGTCTGTGATTTTGGCTTGTTTTTTCATTTGGGACATATTTCTTTGTCGCCTCATTTTGCCTAAATCTCTGTGTCTGTTTCTGTGTGTTAGGAAATCCAGTCAGTCTCTTGCTCTTGAAAGTAGTGGACAGGGTGTGCGCTTTTAACAAGGTGGTGCCTGTTCTCTTCCACAGGGGACAGGTAGCCTCTGTGGAGATCCAGGCAGCGGGGCTGTTGTACAAAGCACAGGCGGCCAACGAGGTTTAACGAGGTGTGCACATCCTTTGCAGGTGTCAGGAGTCACAGTATTGGCAAATTTTGTGCTGGTCTTCTTGAGAAGGAGACTTGCAGCACTGGAGGGGAAGCAAGCAGGTCAAGCTGGAGGAGTGGAGCAAGGTATAAGTAAGTTAGATGGTAAATAACTGAGCCACTCTTGTTCCAGCACCCAGCTGTGTGATTATACTAGGGGGTGGGGGAGGGAAGTGGTGCCTGCCAGCTCCTTTGTTTTTGGAGGAGTCCCTCAGTGAACTTGGAAATTAGTAACTAATTCTCTCTCCTGTATCCCAGGCATTTTTCAACTGCTATTTTTAAGCTCTATCTTCCTGGCTGTTGTACTGTCTCTTTAAAGGTGGGGGACTCAGATTCTTATCAGTCTCTGGGCTGTCCAGAGCCAAGCTGCTGATTTTTAAAGTTCTAGGCTTGAAGTCCTGCTGGTTCTAAGAACTCATGAAGTTCAGTCCCTCTGATTTTCAAAGCAAAATGCTATGAGGATTCATCTTTTCTGTGCAGGCTCCCTGTTATGAGTCTGTTTCTCAGTCCTATCTGCACCCCTGCTTCCCTCCCTCCCTTTCTCCCTCTCTCCCTTCATCCTTCCCTCCAGTGGCCAGACCTGCAGGATTTAGCTCCCTGCATCTCTGCCCTTCCTACCCTACTTGATGTGACCTCTTCTCTACATTTAGTTGTGGAGTTTGTTCATCAAGTCTTCTAGTTGTTTTCTGGGTTATTTGCACTGATGTGACTGTTATCTAGTTGTAACCATGGGTTAGGGTGAGTTTAGGGCCCTCCTACTCTGCCATCTTCCTCAGAACCCCAGACTTAGATTTGAGTCTTGGTACTATCATTTATAAGATCACATTAATAGTTTATTGTGAGAATTAAGTAAATCCATGCAAAATGATTAATGACACAGTGCTTAGTGCTTAGTACATAATATACTCTAAAAACATGTATAACAACAACTAACAGCACAGTTGAAGGATTGGGCAAGTTCATAGTGGGGCACACGATTAAATGAAGCAAAAGTCCTCTTCAGACTATGTTGCTTCAGAAGACAGCCCCAGGACCCGAGTGGTTATTAGAGGCTGACACATTTTGAATAAATTCAAGAAAGATCCTTCCAACAATTACAACTCTCCAATGATAGAACAGGGAGCTGAGTAAAAACAAGAGAACTCTCTGTGTCTGGACATTTTAAAACAGTCTGGAGGACCATCTGGCAGAGATATTGCCAAAGAGAATCCTGTTTGGGTAAGAGTTGGAAGAAAAAAATTCTAAGGTCTCTTCCAGGTCTAATAATGTAATTATATTTTATTTATTTAAAATATTTAATTGGGTTTTTCTTTCAAACTAGCATTCTTGTAACAAGCCAAACCACAGGGTGACCCAACAACGGGGTGGAGTGGGGATGAGAAGGCCAATCTCCACACCTCCTAATCCTATCCTTCTGAGGTAACCAATGTTGACAGCTTGGTTTGTGTTCTTTTTCTGGGCTTTTCTTTGTATTCGTACAAATTTATGCAAACACACATATGCACACCATCCCTCCACTCACTTTCCCCTGCCCCCAGTGTTTTATTCTGTTTATTAAAAAAAGCGATCATAGATCATGCTGTATATGCTGTTCAACAGCATGACATTTTTTACTTAATATATCATGGATATAGCTGAATTTAAATGTCATATAGGAAAATAAGTGTGCTTGAAACAAAAAGACTTTTAAAAATTGCCTTATAAGATATTAAAATTTGTCATGAAACCACTGAATCAAAATTATGTGGTATCAGCACAAAATAGATACATAAGTCATAATAAAGAGTTCAGGAATAATTCTAAATTCGTACAGGAATTTGACCTTTTAAATTGGTAAGAAAATGATTTCCACCCTTCTCATCTACATACATGCTTACTGTGTACTGTATATACAGACTAGTATATAAAAATAAAAGTAAATTTAAGGAATTAAATATCAAATATTGAAAATATTAGACAAGAACTTAGGACACCCTTTTGTATAATGTTGGATATGTGTGTGTGTATTAGGGTAGACTTCTAAACAACATAAGAAGTCTAGAAGTCAAAAAGATTGACAAATTTGACCATATATAGAATAAAGACTTTTGCTAGGATAAAGACAATAGATAAAGCTGAAAACAAATCATAAAGGGAGAAAATGTGTGTAATACATGTAATAGTCAAGGGGCCAAAGTCCTTATTTTAATAAAAAAAAAGTCGTACAAACTGATAAGAAATGTTTAAGTAAATCAGTTTTACACTGGGCAAAGCATCTCAACAGGTTAGCCAGAAGAGGAAATCAGATGGGCAATAAGCAAATGAAAAGATACAAAGATTACATGTGAGGGAAATACAAATCAAAGCAAGAACAACATGTCATTTTCATGCATTGTATTGGCAAAAATGTCCAAAATTTATAACAACTAGAGGGAAAAGTGTGGGGGGATATAGTTCTCATAAATTGCTCTTAGGAATGTGAGATTTCACTCTTTTGGAAAAGTGATCTGAGAGATTAAAGATTAATAATATTCTTTGACATATCAGTACTGCCTTTAAGCATCTCTCCTATAGAAATAAAATCATCAGAGGGTAAGGCTATATATTCAAGGATTCTTATTATACAATTGTTTGAAGGGGCAAAAAGCTGGACAAATCATCAATGTGTGCAATTAGAGCATATGTTGAATTAAGTACATTCATATGTATCATTTTTAAAAAGATGTTGATTTGATGGGAAGATCACTAATTAAAAGAAACATTTCTAAATTATAAAAGCACAGAGTCAGCATAGAAAATTGAGAAAATAAGTCTTAAAAATACAAACTTAACTTAGGTTTCTCAGAGTTACATTTTGATCAGTTTTCCAATTTATGTGTGTGTATGTGCACATGTATACATACATACTCAGTATATATTTCTATGGTTATACAGTTGATCCTTGAGCAAAATGGGGGTTAGTGGTGCTGACTGACCCCCTGTGCAATCGAAAAACTGCATATAACTTGTGACATCCCAAACCTTAGCTATTAATAGCCTACTGTTGACTAGCAGCCATAATACTATAAACAATTAACACCTATTGTGTATGTTTTCTGTATTATATACTATATTCTCACCATAAAGTAAGGTAGAGAAAAGCAAATGTGATTAAGAAAATCATAAGAGAAAATATATTTACAGTATTGCACTATATTTACCAAAAAAAATCTGCATATGAGTGGATCAATGCAGTTTAAGTCGGTATTATTCAAGGGTCAACTGAATTATTCCTATTTATATTTGAATTTTTAAACAGGCATTTTTAAATACCTTCATAGCAGTCCCTCCTGAGGCTGTGGCATTATTTGCTGCTGCCACTAGGAGTGGTTTACTGTTTTTAGTGTTTAAAATAATACAATGGATCACTCATACATTGCTGGTGGGATGTCAAATGGTATGGGCAGTCTGGAAAACATTTTGGCAGTTTCTTAGTAAACTCAGTATGCAACCACCCAGCAGTTGAACTTTTGGGTATTCTTCCCAGAGAAATAAAAACTTGTGTTCACAAGAAACCTGCATAGAAATAATCTTGGCAACTTTATTCATAAAAGACCCCAAATGAGAACAACCTAGATTGAAAGATACCTTTCAATGGTTGCATGGTCAAACAAACCACAGTATATCTATTCCAGGGGCTACTCTGGGGAATGAACTTGGGTGAATCCCCAAGATTTATGCTGAGTGGAAAAAGCCAGTCTCGAAGATTTAATACATTATGATTCCATTCATGTAACATTCTTGAAATAACAATATTATATAAATGGAGAACATACACGTGATTGCCAGGGGTTAAGGAGGAGGAGGAAGAGTGTAGGAGGGACATGATATGGCCATAAAAGGGCAACTTGGAGATCCCTGTGGTGATGGCATGGAGTTAATGTCCTCATTAAAAAAAAAAAATCAGCATTTTGACTGTATCAGTGTAAATATCCTGGTTGTGGTACCGTATTATAGTTTTGTCAAATGTAAACATCAGGGGACCTGGATAAAGGGTACACAGGATCTCTCTGTATTATTTTATACCACTGCATGTGAATGTACAATTATCTGAAAATTCTAAGTTCAGATTGAAAACATCAATGCAATGAGCATTCCTCTGCGTGTGAGTCTGTTTCCTTGGGCTGTGTTCCTAAAAGTGAAATTTCTCCTACAAATTGTACTGACACTTTTAAGACTTTCGAGGCGCACTGTCAAATTGCTTTTCAGGAAGATTTGTGCCGTTTGTATGAGCTTATGTTCTCAGATAGGCCCGTTGTTGCCTTCACTTTATGGATGAGGACACTGAAAGAGAAGTTGAGGAGCCCGTGCAAGGTTTCATGCTGGCAAGTGGCATCTGATAGGATCATACTCGGTTCATTTAGTGCTAACTAAAGCCAGTGTGTTAACCACTGTACCATCTCTGGCTCTTATTCATCAGACTACCTGTTAATCAGTAGGCGTGCCATCTAAGCATTAAGAGAATATTGTATAGAAATAGGAAAAAATAATTTCTGTTGAATTGTGCTGGCACATTAGAAGACATAGGGTCATGGGACGTGGATGGAATTTCTAGAATCAATATTCACTAAAATCAGGCTTTTCCCTTGTCCTCTGGCTCTACAGAGCTAAATGATGAACCTAAGATTTCATAAGAAATCTCCAGCTTGCTTTTAAAGCATCGAAGTGAGGATGGTTGTCTGTTGCTGATCCATTTCTACTTAGTTTTCAGTTTTTAATCATTGTATCTATGACACATGCAGTTTTGTTCTCAATCATTTATAGACCAAGTGGAATGTAAAGATAGGGAAGGGTACATTACACACTGTGCTATGTATACTTCATTTATGTGGGGCCGCTCATCATTGCTCTCGTAAATGTGCCAAAGCTTTCATCCTTCAGTTGTTCTGAGTAGGGAGTTAATCATCTTTATTAAGTGTTTCCCAGAGAGTGTTGTTTTAGCAAAGCTTCTTTCTTGGTTGTATGATTTTCAGATTTCATTTTATGTACTGGGTTGAGTCCTCCAGGAAAATGACATTTTCATGGCGGTCCTTTGTTTATGTGGGCTCGTGTTTCGCTTAAAACTACTTAATTTGATATAAAAAGAAAAACTACTTAATTTGATCTACTTGTATAGTTTATGAAAGTATAGCTGACAATATTTAAATTAGAGGTTGATAGTTTTCTAGCACAGAAAAAGTCAGAAATCAATTGGTTTTGCTAGTCTTTTAGGAACTGGAGTTGTATATGATTGTACACCAAAAATCATTGCCTTTAATTAATTTTAAATAAATACTATAATAACTCAAATCAGTTAATAAAATTGGTCTAAAAATTCTGAATTATTGTTGTAATTCTGCCAATGTAGGATTTGATTAAAGTGAATTGGTTTTTACATAGTATGGCAATAATTTATTCCTTCATTTGTTTTAATTCATTTTGCTACATCTTTGCACATTATTTCACATTTCTCTAATTACACTTAAGCATTGTGTCCCTTACCAAAAACAAAGTCCTAGGCTTTCTAATCCCTCTGTATGTGAAAATCCTCATTCTGTGTTGCTTCCTTTTTATTGCTCTTTTGTAGAACTTTCCCTTTTGGGAGAAGATGACCCTAAGTGATAAAAATAAGTCATGGATGATTTATGAAATAGAATAATAATATATTCCATAATTTTTCAAATTCTGTTTCTGACTTTTTTTTTCTTGATGACCACTGTGTATTGAGCATACGTCTTCATTGAGCTGTCCAGAAAGACACCTAAGTCTTTTTACAGGCCTGGAACCTCTCCATGTCTTCCTCAGAGCCAATGTTAAGAGGGACTGTAAATTGCCAAGAAAGCAAAAATAAAAATTCAGATGTAATAAATGTCTTATGACAGAGGTGATTGAGTTCTTGGAAGTGAAAAGTAATTGGATCTAATTGTGAAGCCCAATTGTTTATAGTAGGAACATGTGTAGAATTTATGAGTTTGGATGGTCTATTCCACTCTGAATGTAAGGAGTGTAAGCCCCACGTTACCACATAAATAAAGTATATTACCTTAAGTCATGCTCCTTATTGCTGAAGCATGCGGGGCAAACCAGATGACAGTCATACTGTCCTGGTGATGTTTCAGGAACTTCCAGGTTTGGAGTAAGAGTGCTCCATGGTGATTCTC
Organism: Canis lupus familiaris; assembly: GCF_011100685.1. Taxonomy (NCBI): domain Eukaryota; kingdom Metazoa; phylum Chordata; class Mammalia; order Carnivora; family Canidae; genus Canis; species Canis lupus. The sequence continues at coordinate 1,402,910 of NC_049243.1, read as the reverse complement.
ACCATTTTCTTTTTAGTGGCTTCAGGCCATTTGCATGGATAAGGTGCACCTTTCAGTAGTTGTTCTCATTTCACCTCAGTGAGTCTCAACAATGTCAAGAGCAAAGGAGGTGTGGGGTAGGGCACATGAGGAACATTAGCAAAATGTTGGGGCATATGCTCTAAAAATGCCCCTCAGGAGATTATGTTTCATTATTCCCCTCAGTGCCACCTCCCTCTTCCTGTTAAGAATAATATAGCAAGGAAAAAAAAAGAATAATATAGCAAGGAATATAAAGAAAGACTACATTGAACTCTATCCCAATAAAATGGAAATTTCCAAATAAATGTACTCTTTTCTTGGGCAATTATGAATTATCAAGATTGATTCTAAAAGAAAAATGTTACATAGACAAATATCAATAAAAAATGTTAATGTCAGAGACTTACATAAAAAAAAAGGCTTTAGAACCATGAAAATCCATGGGTAAGTTAGTTTGAACTTTCAGGGAACAAAGAATTCCAGTGATATAAATAAGCTATGTTCCTGTCTAACCATGTGTTATCCCAATATTTTTTAAACACAGTGCATATGCATGCTATTATTTTTTAAAAAGCATTGGAAACAAAGATCTCAAAATATGAAAAGCATTTATACCTGGTTGGTGAGATTTGAGGTATTATATTTTTCTTCACACTATATTTTCCAAATTCTCTATATTGAGCATGGAATATTTTATAATTTTATCTTTATAATTTCAATCAATTCAAAATAAATCCATTATCTTTTCTTGAAGAAAGAAAGTAGATGTGAATACAGTGAGTGACAGGTCTTTCAAACACAGGTGCAAAGTCTACGATGAATGTTCACCTTGTATTGAAGAGGTCTCTTTACAGAGTTGTCACCGTTGTGGATGGGACTTGAGTAAACCTCCTAGGCTCATGGCCCTCAGCCTTGACTACACATTAAAATCACCTGAGAGGCTTTCAAAATCCTCTCCCAGGCAAAGAATACTCAGGTGATCTTAATGTACAGCTGGGTTCAAACCATTGTCAGAGGCTCACAGCATATGTGTTCGGGAGTTCTGACATTTTGGCTCATTTCAGCAGCCGAGGAAGTAGAAGCCAAGCAGGATAAACTGAGGCAAGTGAAAACCCATCCCTACCTCCAGTCTGGTTTTTGGCCCTTTGACTGTAGGGGCAGAGCCTGCACTTCACCGCTGTATTTGCCAGGTATCCAGTTTGAGTATCTGTCCTTCACTGAGATGCAATTTGGAATAATAGCTCTCTAGTGAAAATTACTCAGTATGAGGCTATTGTTTACATGAACTCTTCAGTTCAACCCTTCTTAGGGAATGAGAGGTTTAGTTTGGTTTCTAGTGATGTACAATTCCAAGAATTTCCATTACACCTGGCCTGAATGTCAATTCTATTTCTTATCACTCAATAAAACAATTTATTAGGAAAATAAGGTTTAGAAGTGCCAGACTACATACAATACGGCCCTTGCAAATCATAAATGTCCTAAATCTTGTTGGACAGCAAAAGAGGTAACTAAGATATGCCGTTCCTTATGGCTGCTGGCTGGGAGCTGAGGAATGAGACTGTGCAGATGGTCAGGAGCCAAATGTGAAGGGCCTGGACAAAGGTTGCTGGCTCTAGTCTGAAGGCTGGCTATGGGCTTGGGCTTGGGAGCTCTAGATCTACGTGGTTATTATCACCAGTAGGAAGGCCAGTTTCTTGGCAGTAGCCGAAAATGAGGAGCCAGGTGGGCTTAAGGAATGTGACACGGAACGCTACTCTATTATGCAGTTCTTGGTTTTTCCACTGAGCTTGTAAAGGTGGAGGCAGTAAGAATAAATGGTCAGGGAAGGAATGAGAGGGGGAACTTTCCTGTCTTTTCCAAACATCTCCTAAATTCTGGTATGTCCCTGTCCATTTTAGGTGATTTATCTTTAAAATCTGCAGCCCTCTGGAGCGGTAGGATAATCATGACTATCCCTAGCTGCAGAACATTGAAAGCTTTCATAAAACCCAACCTCTCTTCCTTCTTGCCCTCGTCATCCAGTGAACCACAGAGATTTTGTAGATACAAGTATTTTCCATCAAGCTTATGAATAACACCCTTTGGCAGAAGACCCCGCACAGAGAACGAGGCTGCAATGTTTTGTAGCGACTTTACATACAATGTGCCTTAATTACTGGCAAGCCTGTCAAAAGCTTATTCCCACATGTGTCAACACTTTCTTAATACACTGTAATTCATCATGTTAGCATGGCAAAAACAAGGTATTCTCCGTCCTTACACTCATCCTTCCCCAAGTGCTGGTCCTGAGCTGCGTGTTCCCCTGTAGTGTCTTCGTCTGGTGAACAAAGAACAGACGATAGCATTGAAGCAGTGAGATCCCTGGAGTCCATCAACGTCGTACATCACCGAGCACTTTAGCCTGGTTGCATAGCACTGAACCTCCAAGAAGCGCTGCTTTATCGTCAAAAGGATGTTTGCTTAATAACGGCAGTAAATCCTGAAAGGCAGTCTAATTTTAGACAGAAAAGTTGGCTAAGAGGGAATCCTATCATTTACCCGTCTTGACAATTTTATTCATTGAGTTCATTTTCATGCTAGTTGTGTGATTAAATTAAGATAGGGATTTATTTCTTTTTATTAAAAAAAAAAGAGAGAACGCCTTCTGAGTTGAGGGAAGGAGAGCAAGAAGGAAAAAAGTCTGAATAATAAACACTGTGCTTCAGTTGGAAATAGAGTGATTTGAAAGGCTGTGTTATACTTTCTGGATCATTTCTTAACCCTTTGGCTCTTCTGAGTGAATCCAGAAATGGGCTCTGAGCCTGATTTTAGATGGTTTGGGGAAGAAGTGGTGAGTCTGAGTCCTGTCTCAGATGAAAGCTGGCATTGACTTCCGGAGCAGCTTTGCTTTTCATAGTCATTCAGATTGCTTCTTTCACTTTTGTGTTTCATTTTTATAACCAAGGAAAGAGAAGATAAATATACATACCCGAAGTTTCAGATTGTGTGAGACATGCTTCACACGATCTTTCAAGTAATGCAAGCATTTTTGAGAGTTCAGAAAAAAGGAATGGGGATCTGGGTATGGGAAGCAGAAACTTTCTTTTTGGTAATGCTGAGAATTTAAGAAAAGTTCTCTCTGTGTCAATATTATCTTCTCTTAAACCCACTCTTTGATGGCCGTTCCTCATCCTCGACTGTCGAAATACGTGAGTAGGGTTAATGGTGATACTTTGGTCAACAAGGGAGAGACCACCTGTTTTGCATCAATCTTTTATATTACTTTATAATGTATTTTTCAATAATTGTAACAAATCACACATGGTAGATATTTTAACAGTGCTTAAATTTTAATATTTGTCAAATATTGGGCATGTATTTTATTGGGCGTAAGAATGCTGTGGTTCAAACATATAAGTAATAACTACCCTCTCCCCCGTCAGAGCAGCATATCTCTCTCGCTCCCTATGCACATAATCTTGATGCAAATTGATGAAATTTAGGCATAAAAAGCATACATTTTTCTGCCTTTTAGAGACTTGTAATCCAGGTGTGTGGTGCATGGATGGTAAAGTGCCAGTAGGAAGCATACGGATAGTAAATGGCCTGGATGGAACAGATGTGGGATAGTAAGCTTTGGCGCTCGCCACTGAAGTTAGGCCCTGCCTGCTAGGAGAGCTTCTTACAGCAGAAGAGAGCAACTTCCAGGAAGAGAGGAAAAGAATGTACAATAGCTTTTCTGAGGACACCGTACAGACATCTCTGCAGGAAGCTTTCTAACACTGTAGTGAAATGTAGTATGTTTAAATGTACACTGAATGACCTGAAAAGATGATAAAGCTGAATATATAGCTTTTGCTCTCCAGACTTGCTTCTTTTCTTGCATTTCTTTGTGTATTCATCGAACCAACATCCCATCTGTGTTCCAGGTTCTCAATCTCAAAGGAATCTTTGCTCCTTCCCTTTTACTCTTTTTTTTTTTTTTTTTTTTTAAGATTTTATTTATTTATTCGAGAAAGAGAGAGAGAGGCAGGCTCCCTGAGGGGAGCCAATGTGGGGCTCGATCCTGGGACTCCAGGCAGATGCTCAACTGCTGAGCCACCCAGGCGTCCCCTTCCCTTTTACTCTTGGCCACCTCTGAATGCATACAAAAATCCTGGTGATTTTCTGTATTATCTCTGCAGGCTCTCCCTTCTCTCACTGCTGCCTCTTCCTCATCTCAGGCTAACAATAGCCTCTCCATTGGGCTCTTAGCCTCCTGTCTCTCTGATGAATTTATTTTATGCTTAGCTGTCAGGTTAGGCCTTTTTGAAGCTCAGCTCTTACACCCGTCTGCTCAGAGGCCTTCAGTAGTTTTTACTGCCTAGAGGAGACATCCCAAATTACCTATCCTTGCATGCAAGAACCTCTCCTTTTGGTTCTGTAGAGCTTTTTATATGTTGTAATTTAGCTCAGCAGAACTCTAACCCATACTTTCCTCTTTTTGATTGTTCTTTCTGCTTTGAACTCAGTGCCTGTGGTCAACTTACAACATGATTTGTTGAATCAGGATATTTGAGTTTTGAACATGAAAATTTAATACATTGGAGGCTTTTATGAGTTGGTTGAAATACTATTAACAGGAGTTAGGCATTGGGTATTCATAGAAGTCTTACTACCCATATGTAAGACCAACATTTAACTATATTTCTTCCATTTTCATTAAATCAGTGAACCTTTTGATTGCTGGTAGAATTAGAAATTCTTTGAATGTTTTCCTTCCCAATAAAATCATATTCTGATAACTAAAAATCCAGATATAAGATTATAGCTGCAGAGAAATAGGAAGAAGATCAATGCTCTAGAGTAACATTAGTTACTATGTTATATTGCAGTAATGAGATAGACGTCTGTATTCCACGATATATTAGAATAACAGCTCAATTTTTGTCACATCAAGTCCAATGTAGTTCAGGTGATCCTTGAGAGCATTTCTTTTCCAGGTGGATGATCTGAGTTCCTTTTATCATATGATGTCACTATCCCAACTCATGGATGCATAAGCACAATGACCTTTAATTTTACAGTTTTCTCTCATACCTTATTGATTATAACTAGTCACATGGCCCTACCTAACTAGGCATCTGGGAAGTGTAGAGGCGCATATGGGACATCTGGTGTGTACTACCCTCTGTCACAGAACGCAGGTAGTAGAGGTATGCTGGTGGAGCCCCATGTATTAAGAAGATTGTGGTCTACCTATTACCAGCTGTATGCCTTTTGGTTGGTTGTTTAACCCACTGTGCCTCATTTTCATATATATAACATGCATATAGTAATAGTAATAATAATAATAATAGTAATAATGATAATGTCACTGTCATAGGGTTGTAAGGTCTATAATTCCCATAAATCAGTTGGAAGTGTGTCTTGAACATTTTAGGTTTGAGTTGATGCTAGCTACTGTTATTATTAATAAGGAAAACTTGTCTTAAGAGAATCATTGGTTTGAAATAGTCTTGATGGAAAAAATAAAAGTATCTTTTAAGCCTTGACAGACTTTGGGGAAATAGTCATGGTGGCCAAATGGCTTATCAGACTTTCCTGAGGATTTGGGATAAAGAAGAAATATGGTTGTTTTGTTATTTTTATGCTTTTAAGGAAGTCTTTCTGAAAGTTAGGCTCAGCAAACCAGATTTTACACTTAGAGCATGGATACAGAAGACTCCGTTGACAAGACCAGCCTTTTAATCATTAAACAGTAGAACGAACTGAAGGATGATTTTTCTACTCCCTGCAGCAGAGGATGGTGGAGGCATTTATTTATAAGGAAAAACTGCACGTGTGGTATCCAGATGAGCCAAATAGACAATGGAGGCTGTTGATGGCACAGAGGCGGGGTTGCTTATGACATGGTCTGTGGAACTTGGCTGCAGAGATCCACGTCCTGAGTCTCCCTTTTACTAATCATGCAGCCTTAATCCTCCTGTGTCTCAACTTCACTATTTGTAAAATGGGAATCATAACTGTACTCAGCCACCCAAGACAGTTGTTGTGAGGATTAAGGCCTTAATATATTTAAAGTGCTTTGAAAATGTTAGCTCCCTAGTAAATGCCCATGAATGGTTATGGGACAGTCACAATGCTGTGACTATCTAGCTGAGAACAATGGAGAAATATAAATCACCTTTATAAATAAAGGTGTTCAGGAGAGTAGGGCAAAGGTCATGATGAGAAATGAAGAAAAATGTCAACAGCACTCAGCAAATACTGGCAGTGAGGAATATTAAACTGTGGAAAGTCCCCGAGAACAAGGTAGAAACTCTGTAGTTGGGAGATGTGCAAGCTCATATGGGGGGAGTAAGTGAGAACAGGAAGTGTTCTTCTTTGTGTAAGTTTATGGACAGGAGGACCTAATAAGGTACTTTCACCATTAATTTCTCCAATGACTCGGTAAGAAGGCTGGGGAGACTGAGAGATTGCTCTTTTCAGGGAGGGAACTATGCTGAGCATTTATGCCAGGGAAATTTGTGCTGATTTAGTTAGAAATGTGGTTCAGAGTTTAGTGTTGACATGCATCATCACTTACAAAGATAGGGGCTTTTAAGTTTCCAAAGTTAGGTGCAGAACGGAGTCAACCACCTGGCTAATTTGGGCCAAAATGCCATAGCAAAATGAGGGGAAGGAAGCTTTTCAATGTAAATTATCTGGAAAATTACTTTAATTCCCACTATCATTTTTGTGACAAACATTCCTGACTTTCAGATATTTTGGAAAACAAGTTTGTGGATTGATGATTTTCTGACATGCCTTAATGAAGAATGTTTGCTTATTTTGATATTTCTTGGCATCACTTTTAATGTGTCAAACCAAACACAAATGCTGGGTCCATGTTCAGATAAGTGGTCTCTACTTTCAATTTTATTTTTCCTTAGGAGGAGAAAACTTAGGTTCCATTGGCAGAAATCATAAGGGGAAGTTTAGTACTCCCCACAAAGTAACAACAGGATATGAGGGCTGGGGCCTAGTATGTCTTTAAAAAAGCATTTGCAATATCATATTATTTACATTTGAAAATAAAAACTTTCAGTTTCATAACATGAGCTACTTAAAGATCGTCAAAATTTTGGCTGATATAGAGAAGATGCAATGATTCTTAGTGGGTTTTTTTTGGGGGGGAAAGGATGTTATAAATATGTTAAAGGGAGGTGTGTGTGTATGTGTACGTAGATACACATACGTACATGTATCTGCTCATCTTTTAATGAACCAGGTTCAGGACCTCAACAGAAGGAAGGCCAAACTTTTTACTGGGACAATCTCAGTTTATGCACATACAAAGAAAAGCAGGATGGTGCAGTAAAACAATTCCAGGATCAGAAATTCAAGAGCTGGGTTCCTGATGAGCTGGGGTTCCAATTCTCAAACCTTGAGCTAGTCTCTTAACCTCATCAAGCCTGTCTCCTTATCTGTAAAATAGGAATAATAGTAACATCTTTTTATGGCCTCTAATGTTGAATATATGTATAATAAATGCCAAATATTTTTTAAATTGTAAAGTGCTGATACATGGAGATCTTACTGTTATAATACCATCACTCCTGTACCTGAACTTATCTCGAAGTAGGCAACAAAAACCCATTTATTGTCCATACATATGCATATACACACATATTGTTAAATATAACATAATTTTTCTATTTTTGGCTAAAATAGTCAATCTTTTAAAAAAATGTTCTATCCTCATGTTAGAGGAAGGGACAAGAAATACTTTAAAATAGGTGAAGGAAAGCATAGTAACTATCTTTTATTTATTTATTTTTTTATTTTTTATTTTTTTTAGTAACTATCTTTTATATCCTAACTTTATCCAGCCACTCATGCCTGACAGTGAATGATCTGTGCATGAATACTTTTGAGGCCATAAAGAATTATTTAAAAAAAAAAAAAAAAAGAATTATTTTAACTTAAGCCTCTTTTCGAGGGCAATGGGAATATTTAAGTTCAGGTCTAAAATAATCATTTTTCTGAAAATAACATTCTTCTGCTTATCCAGACTTTCTCCTTTTGCTTTTGGTGTCTTTTTGGCATGTAACAGACAGCTGTAAATTCCAGACCTTCCAGGATCTTGTCTCCTCCCTTGGGAATTCACGATTGGACTCTTGACCTTTGATCTCCTCCATATTGCTCTCATGGAGAGCCCTCATCTGACAGTCCTGGAGCAAGAAACGAGAGATATTTATAGAACATCAAGTTATTGTACAAGCTTGTGTCTCTATGGTTAAATACTGGGTTTCTGCCTCTAAATTAGTACTTTAGTATGTTTTCTTAAGTGCTGGAAATTTATGGAATTATCATAGCCGAGTTCTTGTTCCTAAAACAAAAACAGAAGAAAATACCACTTGCTGATTTCTTTCTATTTTTATGTCTTTGGATGGCTTATACTGCCTTGCAGTAAACAAGCAAGAGTGTTATAGAATTGTTTTCCTCAGGATCTGATTGCCTCTTGGGGAGTACTCCATGTATATCTTTTAGTAATGATGCTGTTCTCACACCCAGGAAATCAGTAATAGAAAGGATGATGTTTATATCTTATTAGACCATTAGCATTTCTTTGACTTCTTAATATTTTGTCTGACAATCAATGTAATCGGTGAAGCATTAAATCGTTTGCTGATAATTACCTAGGAAATTTAGAAAATATTTCCAACCATTTAAAACAAGGGAGAATATCGGTGGAAGTGATGGGATTCCTAAAGCTAAGTCACAGTATCATAAAAGCTCAAGTTAAAAAACACTTTGACCCTATGGAGAAGAATTCCAAATAATTTATGTAGATATTCACTCCTTCTTGAGGAGCTCCCATTCCTTAGGTATGATCTGCACAGAGACTTCCTTCCAAAGTTACAGTATGGACTATAAACTTTGGTTATTAGTAATAATTCAGGAATGTATCAATAATTGATTATTAATGATATATCAGTGTTGGTTCATTAATTGTAACAAATGTATTATACTAATGTATGATGTTGATAATATGGGGATATTGGATGTGGAGTATGTGGGAATTCTCTATACTAGTTTCAATTATTTTGTAAACCTAAAATTACTCTAAGGAAGTACTTTAACAACTTTCTGATATTGTTCTAGTAGGCAAAACTTTGTCAAGACTAATGGCCTTCTTGAATTCCTTGAATTACAGGCAACTCACCAGTTCTGAAAGTAATACTTTGATTAATTCACAACACTTGGAGTTTTGTCTACTTTGTTTTTTGATAGGTAGTAAGAGCTACAGAAGAAATTGGAGGTGGCTAGGGTTAAGCTACTGTGCCACAAACTTCCTACATGGCTATAATAAAAATAAGTCTCATAAGAGATTCTTTCTCCATACATTTATTACCCTGTCTTCCATTAGCAAGCAAGCAGGCACAAAACAGTTCTTATAACCTGTTCTGTAAGTCTGATGATGTCTAAACTCTACTTTGGCACTAAGACCACATCTTGGATGAAAGATTTACTCTAAGCAGGCATGATATTTGAGGGTCAGGATATTGTGCCCTCTAGTAGGTACCATGAAATCAGAAATCCTCTTAAACTAATGACTGGAACTAGGACTAATTCCTATCATCCAGGTTGCAAGATTCATCGGATTTTCAAACTCCATTCATGCAAGTGTCTTTGAACTGTTGTGGCCAATTCACATATCTTGGTACTTCTAATGTCACCAATGAAAGCCTGTTTCTAATATGTCACTAGTTTAACCAATAGATCATTTTTGACATTATGGATGCTAATTAGTACCAAGTAGCTTGCTCATTCAGATGCTGGTAAATGAGGGACTTATAATAGATACTCTGGAACATGATCTTTTCTAATAATGTAGGTGACTACCATGAACTCTGCATTCTGGATTTCATAAGCTAACCCTCTTTAGAAATTAAAGCTTTAGCTGGTCAAACATTATATTGATTATATGGAATATTTGATGTAAGTTACAGACATCAGTAGAAGCAAATTCCATTTTTTAAAAACACAAGAACCCAAAAATGTTCTTCTGTGTCCCTTCTATCCATTCTTTCTTTTGGGGCAAATAAAAGTATGCTTAAGTTTATATCTGAGGTGAATATTAGGCCTGAGTATGGTATCTTTGAGAGTGAACTCCAAGTGTTGATAATTCTTGGGACAGTACAGTGGGAAGAAGAATGAGAGAGTGGGTAAACACAGTGACATAGAAGTGCTTTGGATTCACTGTCAGAGAACTACAATGATCTAGTGAAATCTTGTTTTCCTTTAATTTGGATCTTCTAAATTTTTTTTTGGTCAATAATAGAACTGGTTTTGAACACAGTATTTTTAAATGTTACACAAAAGTAATGTTCTCTGAAACACATAGTCCATTCCCTTTTCCAATACTATAGTAGAAGGTCAAGTGGGGAAGGGCTGGAACATATGTTCCAGGGATAAAAAACAAGACAAATAATATTTATCATAATAATAGTAACTAACATTTATGTATTATATACCATATTCTAAGTGTAACTTCTGTTAGCTGTTCTAAATACATTATATACCTTAACTCATTTAATCCTACAACAAATCTAAGCCATTTATTTATGAGAAACTATTACCAATGACTGGGGAGACTATCTCACATTGTATGCTGGAAAAAGTTGCTCTTCTATGACAAAATGGCTAGAGAGTAAATTAGAGAAAATCTAAAGCAACTAAAAAGAATGACCATGTAGAGAAGTAAAGAATTTAATACCATTAGCATTCATTGAGCCAACATTGAACGTATGTCTGTGTACCTAGAATATTCAAAAATAACTAGAAAAATTTAACTCACAGTCATTTCAGGTACAGATACAGAGCATGTTTTATTTAAATTTTTATTATCTTCTAAGTTTTTATTATTCCTTAGCTGTCTCATAGATGCAGAGATGAGATATAATCTGTATAGATGAAAAGTGACTTTATTTTATTTTTTTTTTAATTTTTATTTATTTATGATAGGCACACAGTGAGAGAGAGAGAGGCAGAGACACAGGCAGAGGGAGAAGCAGGCTCCATGCACCGGGAGCCCGACATGGGATTTGATCCTGGGTCACCAGGATCGCGCCCTGGGCCAAAGGCAGGCGCTAAACCTCTGCGCCACCTGGGGATCCCGAAAAGTGACTTTATTTTTAAGATCTGTTATATAAGAAATTAGAGAAATAATAATTCTGAGGAGATGGCAGCAATAGCAATATACTTTATGGCTGTCCCTGAATTCTCCAGTAAGCACAGGTAAAGTAGGAAAACCAAGACTACAAAGATGAAACCTACAACAAAACAACAAAATATGTGCCCTTATACATGTGCACGTGGGGACAAAACCCTGACAGCAAAGAGTTGAGTGGTATCACCAAAACTGCAAAAAGCAGAGGGAAGACATTGAGACTCTTGTTGGATTCTGGGCAGGAGCTTTGCAGGACCCAATTCTTGGTGAGTGCAGTGAGGCTATGGTAAGATCAGATGCTGCTATGGGTCTCTGGCTCTGTGAACTCTTGAAACTAACCAAGTGAAGCTCACTTTCAGAACAGAGCCCTGCACTGAGATGCTGGAAGCAGGACTCAATTTGAGCAGGATGGACACTATAGGGGCATGGAAAGAGAAGATCCCACCAAGAGTGAGGTGGAGGAGCAGAAGAGGCAAATTTCATAGGCCATAATTTGAGAGCATTCATGGAAAAAAAAAGAGAAGTTGTACTAGAGTGTAAATTTAAGCCCCCATTACTGCTGTAAAAGTATAAGCACACTCATTTCACTTTAACATGAGGAACAGAAAAGGATTACAGTAACATCCTATATAGAAGAAAAAAAAAGAGATGAAATAGAGTAATATATCTAAAGACAGTGAAGTCACTCCAGAAAGACTGGCCTACAAGATTGATAAAAATAACCTAATATTTCAAAATGAGGCAAAAGAAATTGAGAAGTCATTAATAGATATGAAAGAACAATGCAAATCTTAATTGTGTCACATCTCTGGTCGAATCACATCAGAGATGAAGTGATTGGAAAACAATGATATTTGGAAATACTGGAGACAAGTTAGGAAGAGTTGGCAATAAAATTAGAAAAACAAGTTCAGTAATGAAATCTAAACTAGAAGAAACTCGAGAGCAATAAGCACCTTAAGATAGATGAAGAAAAGAAGAAAAGATATTATAAAAACAAATGAAGGGATTAAAAGGACTAAAGAGAAGGTGACAGCTATAAAAACAGGCAAAGGAAATGCAACATATATATAATAGGAGTTACCAGGGAAAGAATCAGGTCAATAGAAGAGAACAAGTACTGAAGAGTATGATTCAAAAAAAAATTTCCTCACTTGAAAGTACTTAATAAAAGGTAATACTGCAAACCTGGGGAAATGAACTGAAATATATATTTCACCAGAACTATGGACTTTAAATAAAATGAAACAATCCTTTGGTCATCTAAGCAAAAACTTCATTGTAACACATTTAAGTGAGTCAGTAATTGAAATATGAGCCAAAGATACTATAACTTGTCAAACTGACATTTAGTTATAAAGGTAATAGACTGTTATGACTATGGAAAAAACTCTTAGGATATTGTATTTTTTGAGACTTTATGAAGCATCTACTAAAAAACAAGCTTAAGGCAACTAAGATGACCAGAGAGAATGAAATGAAAGCATTTGATATAAATAAACAATTAATGAATTAAGATTACATAATATTTATAGGGGAGACATTTTATAATACATAATGGCTGTATGATCTGATGATGTAGATAGGTATAATTACAAAGAATTTGAGAGATAACCAGGAAATAATTAATGCAGATAAAATAAGTTCACTTAATGATCTTACAGATAAAATTGGGAATAAAAAGAAATTTTTTCAAGTTAGATACTAAAGAAATATAAAGAATGGTATAAGTATTTATTAGCTAATTTCAATCATATGTAGAATAGGGAACCAATAGACAATAGCAAAAAAAAATTGAAAGAAAGCTACGGATAATAGTATAAAGGTAATCATTAGAATTAAAATATAAGCTTCCTAGATTTTGAAAGATACATAAAAAAGCAACAAAAGAGACAACATATTGAAAGACTGAATATACAGTACATACACACAAAGTACACAATATAAGTTTAAGGCAAGTACGTTGAATACATTGGTAAATGTAAATGGCACACCAGTGAAAAAATAAAATAAATAAAAACGGAGATTGTCTAACAGCAAAATCTAATACTGTTGTATACAGGCAATATACCTAAAAAGTTTTGTGATACTAAAACCTACAATCCACAGTGAAAATAGTCATTAATGTTTATATTTGCAATAATATAGCAATGAAATTTATAAAACAGAACAAGAAGAAAACATAGACAAAAGGATGCCAATAATAGGTGGTTTTGACATACGTCCCTCAATCAAAGATAGATCAAGTGGATACAAATATTAATAAGGATATAGAAGATCTAAATGACCTAATCATCAAGATACAGTTTATAGATAAATCTTCAATTCTGAATCCAGTTAATAAAGAATACACTTTGTTTATAAATCCATGTGAGACATTTACAAAACTTTACTATGTCTAAACATCAAAGAAAACCTCATTCAATTTCAAAGAATAGAAAAATTACAAATAAAATTCTCTGTTCATAGTGCAATAAAATAGAAATGAGCACAACAACCATAAAAATGCTATTAATTAACTTTCAGGTCAAAGGGGGAAAAAACTAAATTGGAGAAATCTTTGAAAATAAGGGTAATGAAAACATGACTTATCTATAGTACACAGTCAATGCAGTTATCAAAGGAAAATTTTTAACTTTAAAAATACCTACAATGATAAAAAGTGAAAAAAAGAAAATAAATGAAAAATCCAACTTAAAACAACAACAAAAAGCAGGAAATAATAAGATGAAGACAGAAATTAACTAGACAGAAACCAAAAAAAACACAAAAAACAAAAAACAAAAACGTGGAACAGCTCAGTAAGTAAAAAAAACAAAACACCACAAACTTTGCTTAAAAAATCAACAAAATCAGGGATCCCTGGGTGGCTCAGCAGTTTAGCACCTGCCTTCGGCCCAGGGGGTAATCTTGGAGTCCCGGGATCGAGTCCCATGTCGGGCTCCCTGCATGGAGCCTGCTTCTCCCTCTGCCTGTGTCTCTGCCTCTCTCTGTCTCTTTCTCTCTTTCTGTCTGTCTCTCATGAATAAATAAATAAAATCTTTAAAAAAAATCAACAAAATTGACAAACCATAGATTAATGGAGTCAAGAAAGAAATGAAAAATACCCCACAAATAGTAAAAATTAGAAATGACAAAATGAAAGAAATATCCAAGTAGACAGTTAATCATAAACTATTTTGTATATTCTATGCATATAAATTTGAAAATCTAGGTAAAAAAGTAGTTTTTAAGAAAATATGACACAGCAGCGTTGACCCCAATAGAGACAAAATAAGCTGATCTATTACTTTAGAAGAAGGAGAAAAGTAGATAAAGAGCTCCCCTACAAAAAAGCCTCAGGCTCTTAAATGTTCACAAGGGAATTCTATAAAAACTTTCAAGTATAAAATGATCCAAATTCTGATAAACTAAACCAAGACATAGGAAGAGAAAGAAGATTTTCAAATTTGTTTTAGAAAATTAGGTCTTCTATATCCTATTATTATTATTTTTATCCACTTGATCTATCTTTGAGAGAATTGTGATCTATCTTTGATTGAGAGAATTAGCATACTTTTATCTGTGTTTTCTTCTTCTGTTTTATAAATTTCATTGCTATATTATTGCAAATATAAATATTTAAATACTGAGCCCTAAGTTTGGCCAAGGGCTTCACCAAAAAAGAGAAAATTACAGAATACTTTTCTGTGATACAGAAATATCACATATGAATAGTGATAAAAAAAATGCATAAATATAATATTAGCAAATAGAATTTAACAGCCTATTAAAAAATAATGTATAATTACCACCCAGGGTTTACTCTAAGACCAAAAAGCTTATTTAATATTGATAAATGCAGAGAAATAAGGAAAATATTATAATTATCTCTGTACCTGCAGAAAAGGTGTGTGACAAAATTCAATGTTCTTTCATGTTACAAAACATTCAATAAAATAGGAATCTGTAATATTTTAAAAACATAGCACTTTGTAAACCTCGGTGTTAAAATCTCTTACTTGCTGGATAAATATAGTGTCTTTTCTTCTAAAAGTCAGAGTTGAGAATAAGACAATGATACTCACTACCTTCACCACCATTTTATACTGTGTTGTGGGTGTCAGCCAATGGAATTGGACAAAAGAAGGCAATAGCAGTAAGGAATTGAAAAAGCAAGATTATATTGGGTTTCACATCTGGAAATCTCAAAATTGTCAATTGAAAACTATTATAAATAGTAAAATAATTTGAGTGATGGATTATAAAATCAGTGTGCAAAAATAAAGTTTTTATATATAAAAATAAAATTATAATTTATATATATATAAATATATTTATTAATATATTGAATTATATATAAATTATATTTAAATATTAAAATATATAAATATATTATGTATATAAAATTTTATATATATAACATGTAATAAATATATATATATATAGCATAAAAGAAAACTTCACTTATAATAGCCGATAAAATAAAATAAGATAAAATAAAATGGAACGAAATGAAAAGAAATGTAGTAAAAGAGAAAACAAGGTGTATATTAAACTAGACATATTAAAAAACTACATAAAGAGAACTTACACGCATTTCCCTCAAAATACAAAAGTAAACTTGAACAAATGGAAAGGCATACTATGTTCCTGGATAGGATGATTCAACGTTTTAAAGCTGTCAACTCTCTTTAAATTAGTTTAAACCTTTAATGTCATCAGGTTTTTAAATTTTTATAATCAATTAGACGAGTTGAACAGTTCACTTGGAATAACATGCAAGAATAGCCAGGGAAAGAACAAAACAGAGAGCGGAGCTAGAACAAGCTGATAATAAAACACATTACAAAGAGAGGGGTTTGGGTACATGAATACGCAGTTGGGCTCATGCATTAGAACATCCAGAAACAGGTTCCGTTACACATGCAAATCGGTGAGGAAAGACATACACTTTTAAAAAGTGTTGTGAATTAAAAAAAAATTAAAATTAAAAAAAATTTAAAAAAAAATAAAAAGTGTTGTGAGAGCTGGGTGGCCTTAGGCAAAAAGATAAACTGCATCCATTCTTCACACTGCACATCATTCAGTGTATTAGAGAGTTAAATTAAGAAAAAAACAACAAAACCAACCAAAAAAACCCCACACCCTACCGGTACCATACAAAAATACAAAGTGAACAAAACTTTTCTGTGACTTAAAACTCAGAAGCAACAGTAGAAAAGATTGATATACAAACAGCATACATATAAATTTTGCCTGGCAGAGAAGATCTACTCTAAGGAAAGCAAGACCCGTATTTTCAAAGTTGTGTCCTGGACAAGAGATTGTTACATAAAGTGAGCTTCTAAAAACGGAGGGGTTACAGGCAAATAATCGCCACTTACAGGGGCACAAGGAACAGCAGGAAATACTCAGCGAGGCCATGGGGATGGGGTCAGCAAAACCCAGAGAGAGGACAGCGGCCGGAGCTTCTCAACCACGATAAGCGGTAACAGCAGCAGCCGGCGAGGAGAGGAGCGGAGCCACCCGGCTTTAAGGCAACGGGTCAACCAGACACCAGGTAAGGACCTTACCTGAATCTCAGTCAGGAGGACAAAGCTCCTTGAAACACTCACAGGTGGGCAGCCCCGGTGGCTCAGCGGTTTAGCACCTGCCTTTGGCCCAGGGTGTGACCCTGGAGTCCCGGGATCGAGTCGCTCCCTGCATGGAGCCTGCTTCTCCCTCTGTCTGCATCTGTCTCTCTCAAGAATAAATAAATAAAGTCTTAAAAAAAAAAAAAAAAGAAACATAGGATGTTCAGATACCTTTAGGAAATCCACGTTACACCTTTTTAAGGTATGGTCATGGTACTGCCTGCAGTTTTGTTTTAAGAAAGGATCTTTATTTCTTACCCAAGAATCCCAGAGTAAGAGAGATTCATGGGTGAAATCATACATTTTCTTGGATGTGCTTCAAATAATCAGGGGAGGCAGAAGCAGCTTGGGGGACAAACAGACGAACAAAAGTGGTGGCAGGTTGATAGTTGTAGAAACTGAGTGTTGGATGCCTGAGAGGCTGTTAACTCTGCTTCTACGTTGGGTTTGAGTGACACTTGACATTTTTTGCATAGGTGATCTTAGGAAAATTAGGGAGTGCCTCTTTACTTAAAACAGGGGTCAGACTTTAGGTTTGGAAGGTGTCAACCAGGCACGTGAGAACTTCTTCAGCGCCCGTTTGGGGGTCGCTGAAGTCCCAGGCGCACCATTCCGAACACCGTCCCTCTTATTTGATGAATCATTTGTGCCTTAAAAGTAATTTGATTTCGATGTTTCTACTTAGCTCGTTCAAATATTGTATGCGAACTATTTGATGTTCATTTTCCACTCCTCTCTCCCTGCTCCCCCCCAACAAAAAAAACCCAAACCAAAAGACAAACAATAGTTGCTCATCTTTTAAGTTGTCTTTCACTTAAAATCTGAAGCTGTCATTTTGCCCAAATAGACAGGAAAATGCCTGTTGAATGAACGCGGTGTCGTTTGTTGGGGGGGGGGGGGGGCCTGCACGTGGCTCCCTCTGCACCTGCCGTCTGGGTTGGAGCCTGGCCCGTGTCTGCAGGAGGCTGGGGAGGAGGAAGCAGCGGCCCGCCTTGTGGCCCACCTTGCACGTGTCAGGGCTTGGAAGGCCACCGCGACCTCCACAGCCGCTGGGTCAAGGGTGCAGGGCGGGGCCACCACGGCCATCCACCTGGGCCTAGGGCGTCTCTGTGTAAGCGAGCATCCTGCCATGTGTGCGCATCTGCCAACGGCACACCCTGTGGCCGCGCACCACCCGCGGCCCCAGGCTGGCTTGGAAGGGAGGGCGCGACTGGTACAGAGCGAGGGGCCCTGGCTGGGCTCAGGGAGCTCCTCTCGGGGTCTTCGGCTGGCCTGGGGTGCACCTGTCCTGGTGGCCTGGCCTGGAGTGCACCTGTCCTGGTGGCTGGCCTGGGGTGCACCTGTTCTGGCGACCTGGCCTGGGACGCACCTGTCCTGGCCACCCGGGGTTCACCTGTCCTGGTGGCTGGCCCGGGGCACATCTGTGCCGGGGCATCCCTTCCCTGGCGTGCCCTCCGCTGCGGGCACCATGACCTCACACCCGCCGGAGGCGAGGGGACAATAGACGCGTTTCTCGGCCCCTTGGACAGGTCATGCGGGAAGAGGGCCCCAAGGCCGCCCTGACCCTGCACGTGGCCTCAGGCAGTTCCGAATTCCATTTGTGCGACATGGAGCCGAGGAGAGAAGCGAACCAGCGAGGGTTTCCCTCAGGAGCTGTGGGCATGGGGCTCGGGGCACACGGCGTGGGGTGGGTGCATGAGCGCAGGGACAGGCCATAGCCGGGCGTCCCCCAGGCCGGGGCGGGTGAGGGGACCAGGGCCACAGGAAGGCCTGGCAAGGCCTCCAGCCCTGAAGGCCGGGGCCCCTGACACAAGTCAGAAGAAAGCCAGCAAGCAGTGCTCTGCAAACACCTAGGAGATCCCAGAAGGTGGCTCTCGCTGTTACCTGACTTTATCTGCCATCATTTTAATGGTTTTCGTAAAAAATGGAATACCAAATCCTTTCAAAATTTTTTTCTTTCTTTTTCCTGATTTACTGGACCCACGTGCTTGCACTGCGTTGGGGCAGGTCGCAGTGGCCACGGTGCACGCCCCCAGGCCGTGTGACCTCCTGCGGGAAGGCCGCCGGGTGGGCCCGCACCAGTGTGGCCCATGCGGGGGACGCTTACCCCGACCTGAGAGTACTTGGTTTTGGCTGGAGTACAGCTGCGCTGGGGAGAAGCTGGTGAGGTTAGATCCCCCTCGGATTTCTGGAAAATATTTTATTATGGTAGATCTGGCCATACATGGGAGGATTGTGATACTTCGTGGATCATCCGGGAGGGAAAACCTGGCCTTCGATGCCATGATTTCCAGAAGCAAACATAAAAACACTTTAATCCGTTTCCCCACAATGTAGGTTTCTAAATTTGCAAAATCCTGCTTTAAGGTTGCCACACATAAACAAGAAGGGGCTTGAATATATGCTTTGCTGTAGAAAACTTCTGTAAAAAGAAAGAAAAATACAGCTCGTGGGGTCAAACAAATGCTTTTGGCGGCTTTATGGAACACATATTGGGAGAGGGGTTTGCTTCTCCAGTAAAAGATACGGGGAAATCAAAAGCCCCTGACTTATGTGTGAGATGCACACACATGAGAATAAATGATAATAAAAAGGTTAAAAAAAAAAAAAAAACCCAGCATGTCTCTCTATCAGGATGGAACCAAAAAAGCAAGTATGCATTGTAAATAAATCATGTCTGAAAGGCTGAGAACTTGGGCAATCTGAATTAAATTTGATGAAAATAGTGCATGGAACTGATGATTTCATTTTGAGTGCACAAGTCATTTTTCTGCTTATGTTTTTTTTTTCTCTTCTTTCCTTCCCTCCCCCCCTGTCCAAGTACCCCCTCCCCCCTCCACTTCCAGAAGAAGAGAACACTGTTCTCAGAACTCTCTCAGGCTTTCTTAATTGAAAGCAACGATTCTGAGTCACTCCTTTATATTAAGTGAAACACTCTTGCACGAATCTCCAGGGATGGAGTGATTAGCACAGCAAGAAGCCGGCAGACTCCAGTTGTCCCTGCGAGTGGTGGAAAGAATCAATACAATTTTGCAAAGATAACAGTGCAAGAACGGTGTTTTCTTTCAAAACACGTCCCTCTCTGAAACATCAGTGCAGACATATGTCAAGATAGAAACCGGATCGTGTTTCTAACAGTTGAGGACTCGGATTTCGTCAAAGAAGACTGTTTGTTCTCGGGCCCGAACTGTATCCTACGCTGTCCCCGCGCCTGGGCTATGATGGAATATAGAACATTAGCCTCGGACAGTGGAGGCTGAGCCAGTGCCAACGTCGCTAATGAACATGTGGTTCCAATAATCCTGTGGCTACTTGCACGTTAGGTGGCAAGGTGCCAGGTACTTAACGTCGAGGGCGCAGCCGTCGGAGAAGGTACCATCTCCTGACATGACGGCGTATCCAGGAATGCTCTGGGCCCAGACGGAGACTCAGCAAATGGGGAGCGGGTGTCACGGTCTGTATCAGAGGGTTTAAGGCACTCACCCATGGGGATGCGGCCTGCAGATGGGGCCGGGGCCTGAGGCACCCCGGGGTGTTGTCGATAATGAAGTGGGTTACACCGCAGGCTGCAGAAACTCAGCCTGGCCCAGGGGGCGGCGGGAAGAGAAAGGATTAGGATCGCTCCCTGCTTCAAGTTCCTGATGTTCTGGACTCTGGGATTTGAGGGTCTGAAAGCTCGAAGACAGTGAAATGAATTACAGTTTAATGATATTCCCACTACACAGACAAAATGGATTCAATTACATAATGGTAGCATTAAATGTTATTAAGAAGGGATCCAGAGTCTTGAGGCCAGACTCTCAGAAAATCACGATAAGCTGCTTAAAACAGCTGAAATAGCACATTTATAGGCTTTCCAGTCCTCGGTTTGTTGAAGAGGGAAAGGGTTAGGTTTGCCCAAACGGTCTGCGGCGCTGGTGTGTTATCAGGGCCTCTCGCGCAGGGAGGGAGCGTGGGGACGTACCTCATTCGATTATTCTATCTTCAAGTACACTCCCTCCCCCTCCAAGAAATGCTTTTGTGACATGCAGAGCTAAATGGCTTCCCCCAGGACTTGGGGATAGGGCCATGGTTTTTCTTGGGGGCAGGACCCCTTCTGTAGGATGACCAGATTTAGAGCAGATCTGAATTTTTTGAATTTTCTTCAATTCGAGCTTCTCCTTGGAATGAAGGACCTCTTATTTTTGTTCCGCTTTTAAGTTTGCAAACTGTAAAATGCACCCTTAGGGACGTACAGATTCAGCAAACACACAGCGCCGTGTCTCTACCACCACGATCCACAGACACTGGGTTCTGTTGCTTCAATAAATGACTTCACGCCGCTGGTCCATGTGCATTCTCTGTCTTCCAAGGGCGGGCAGACGCTGAGCTGGGCTCCATCCTGCAGTTTTGCCTTTTCCCGAAGATCATGTAAAGGGAATGTGCAGCATGCAGCGTGCAGCCTCTGGGGATGACTCTTCTCTTAGCAAAACCCCTTAGAGATTCTTCTGTGCTGTTGCGTGCATGGGTGGACTGGCTGTTCCTTTTCACCATCCAGTAGCAAAACTTTGCAGGGACGTGCCACGGTCTGTGCATCCACTCACCCTTGTGGTTGCTGCGGCGTCCAGTTTGGAGTGATGGTGAAGCAAGCAGCCGTAAAACCTTTGTGCACAGGTTTTCGTGTGAACGTGGGATTTTACGTCTCTTGGGCAGAACCCTGAGAGTGAGCTCCCGGGGCCATATGGTCAGCCCAGGGTGGACTTTGTAAGAAACGGTGAACTTGGTTTCCAAATGGGCTGTGACATTTCGCTTTCCCACCAGCAAGATCCGAGAGCATCTTGTGACACCACTTGGTATTGTCAGTTTATTTGATCTAAATAATCCAGGGTCTTGCCTGGGTGGCTCGGCTGGTAAAGTCACCAACTCTTGATTCTGGCTCAGGCCGTGATCGCAGGGTTGTGAGGCCGAGCCCCACGTTGAGCTCCGTGCTGGGCGAGGAGCCTGCTTAGGATTCTCTTTCTCCCTCCTCTCTCTCTCTCTTTCATTCTCTTTCTCAAAATTGGTCAATCAATCAACCATTTTTGTAGGTAAATAGTGGTATTTCCTTTTTAATTTGGGTCCCTGATGACTAATGATATGAATATCTTTCATGTGCTTATTTGCCTTCGGGGTATCTTTTTTTGGGTGAAGTGTATGTCCAGATCTTTTATCAATTTTTAAAGTTGTTTTCTTACTAAGTTTTGAGAATTTATATACTCTTGATAGAAGTCCTTGGTCAGATATGTTATATATAAATATTTTCTCTCAGTATTTGACTTGCCTTTTGATTCCCTTACAGTATCTTTTATGGAGCAAAAGTTCTGAATTTTGATATGGTACAACATATAAATATATTATTTTACAGATTGGCCTTTCTGTGGTATATCTAAGAATTCATTGGTTAACACAAGGTTACACAGATTTCTCCTATGTTTTCTTCTGGGAATTTTCTAGTTTTATCCTTTACATTACATCAGTTTTGAGTTATTTTTAAATAGAGTGCAAGGTATGTGTTAAGGTTCATTTTTTGCATATATATGTATTTATATATGTATGTATAATATATATATCATATACATACATACATTGCTCTAATTCGACTTGTTGAAAATACTATTCTTTATCCATGGAATTGCTTTTGCACTTTTGTCAAGAATTGGTTGACTATATTCGCATGTGCGTTTTTTTTTTTTTTTGGACTCTATTGTGTCTCACTAATCTGTATTTATCCTTTTATAAATATGAAGTTTTTCTTTTTAACCAAAGTTTTGTCATAAATCTTGAGAACATATACAGTGAGTTTTTCAGCTTTGTGTTTTCTTTTTCAGAATTGTTTTGGTTATTCTATTTGGCATTTATAAAGAAATATTTTTGAGGGCAGGCCTGGTGGCTTAGCGGTTTAGTGCTGCCTTCAGCCCAGGGTGTGATCCTGGAGACCCGGGATTGAGTCCCACGTCAGGCTCCCTGCATGGAGCCTGCTTCTCCCTCTGTCTGTGTCTCTGCCTCTCTCTCTGTATCTCTCATGAATAAATAAATAAAAATCTTTAAAAAAAAAAGAAATCTTTTTGAGATATTGATTGAGTTTGCATGGTATGTATACACCAATTTAAGGAAAAATGAGATCTTAACAATATTGAATCTTCCATTTTATGAACATGGTATATCTCTCCATTTACCTAAGACTCTGCTTTTTTTTTTTTTTTTTTAATCAGTGTTTTGTAACTTTTAGCATACCTATTCTGCATGTGTTTTGTTAGGTTTATACCTAAGTATTTTTGGGAGAAGGGTGTTATAAATAGTATTATTTTATATATTTTGAATTTCAATTATTCATTGTTGGTATACAGAAATATAATGGATTTTTGTATATTGATTTTTATCCTACAACCTTGCTAAACTATTAGTTTCAGAAACATTTTTTTTTGTGTGT
Organism: Canis lupus familiaris; assembly: GCF_011100685.1. Taxonomy (NCBI): domain Eukaryota; kingdom Metazoa; phylum Chordata; class Mammalia; order Carnivora; family Canidae; genus Canis; species Canis lupus. The sequence goes on along the minus strand of NC_049243.1, from coordinate 1,379,647 downwards.
GTGTAGATTCTGTGTTTCTCTTTAGACAAGCATTTGAGCTGCAAATAGGGACTTTCATTTCTTCCTTTCCAATCTGTATGCCCTTCTTTTATTTTTTCTTATTGCATCTGCTAGAATTTTCAGTGTGATGTTGAATCCGAGTGGTGAGAGAGGACAACCTTGTCTTGTTCCTGATCTTTTCATCTATTAAGATGATCATATTATTTTTTCTCTATTTTGTAATATGGTGAATTATATTGATTTGTGTTTGAATGTTGAACCAACCTTACATTTTGGAAAAATCCTACTTGGTCATGATGTACTTTCTTTTAAAATATATTTTTATAGATTGCTACCTTAAATTTGCTAGTATTTATACAGGATTTTTGTGACTATGTTTTATATAAGAATTTAATGCTAACATTTCTCTCTAAGCACTGCTTTAGATACATTCCACAAATTTTTATATGCTGCTTTTTAGTTTTCTCTCAGTACAAAATACTTTATTTTTTATTTATTTTTTTTAGTACAAAATATTTTAAAATTGACCTTGAGACCTTCTCTTTGATCCTTCTCATTTAGACTTATTTAATTTCCCAATATTTGAGGGTTTACAGATATCTTTGTTAGTAATTTTTGAATTTAACTTTGATATGGTAAAAGAACACTCTTACTATGATGTCTTTTAAATTTGGTAAAATTTGTCGATGGAATAAAATATGCTCTAATTGAATATAATAATTACACCTGAAGAGAATATGTATAATGTTATTGTTGGGTGTAGTAATCCTACAAATATCACTTAGGTCAAGTTCATTGATAGTAATGATCAGGACTTCAGTCTACTTGTTCTACCAATTATAAAAAGAGGAATGTTGAAATTTCCACTACTATTGTGGATTCTCTATTTTCTCATTTATGTTCCATAAACTTTTGCTTCAAGAATTTTGAAGCTCTGTTGTTAAGTGAATACACACTTGGGATTGTTATATCTTCTTGGAGAATTTATCCCTTTGTTCAGAGATTATTTTTCTCTTTTTTCCTTGGTAACATTCCTTTCATAGTATACTTCATTTTATACTAATTATGTCAGCTTTTCTTTTAATTATTGTTGGTATACTATACATTTTTCTATCCCTTTACTTTAAATTCATCTTTATATTTAAATTGAATTTCTGGTAGACAGCATATAATCTGGATCTTGCTTTTTTGTTCAATCTGAAAATCTCTGTCTTCTCATTATTTTGTTGAGATTGCTTATATTTAATGTAATTTTTAATGTGGTTGCATTAAAATCTGCCCACGTGCTTGCTATTTTCTATGTGTTCTATCTGTTCTTTGTTTATTTTGCCATTTTCAGCCTTTTGGGGGGATAATTTAATTGTTTATTATTTCATTTTATCTTCAATATTGGCTTATTATTTATGCTTCTTTCTTATTTTAACTTTTTGTGCTTGCCCTACTTACAACATGAGTCTTTGATTAATCTGAGCTTGCCTTCAAATAATACAATATTGCTTCATATGTAGCATAAGGACCTTAAGACAGTATATTCCCAATTTCTCTATCCTGTATCTTATGCTCTGCATTTTATTTTTGCTATGTTATAAACACACAACATAGTGATAATGTTTTTTGCTTCGCATAGTTATCTTTTAGAACACTTACTAGCATGAAGATGATTTTATAAACCTTTATTCATTCTCTTTACAGCACATTTCATTTGTTTGTGTAGATCCAACTTTCTGTCTGATATTATAGTCTTTCTGCTTGAAAGATATTCTTGAAAATTTTTATAGTGCAGGTCTACTGGCAATGAATTCTCTCAGTTAAAAAAAAGAATATCTTTCCTTCATTAAAAAAAAATGCCTTCCTGGATACAGAATTCTGGGTTAACTTTTAAAAAATATCTTTCTTTAAAGATGTCACTCTATATTTTCCTGGCTTTCACAGTTTTGGATGAGAAGTTTGTTCTTATCTGTGTTCCTCTGTATGCAATATGTCTTTAGCTTTATCTGGTGTCTAATAAAACTTATTTTTAGAACAGTTTTAGATTTACAGAAAAACTGACTTGTGGAACAGTTTCAATATACACCATACCAAATTTCCCCTATTATTAGTATCTCATATTAGTATGATAGATCATTACAATTAGTGAAACAATATTGATAGCTTAGTATTAACCAAAATCCATACTTACTCAGATTTTCTTAGTTTTTACCTTATGTCCTTTTTGTGTTCTAGAATCCCATCTAAAATACCATGTTATATTTGGTCATATTTCCTTAGTGTCCTCTTGTCTGTGACAGTTTTTCAAAATTTCCTTGCTCTTGATGATCTTGATAGTTTTGAAGAATATTGGTCAGATATTTTTTAGAATATCTCTTGATTTGGATTTGTCTGATGTTCTTCTCATGGTGAGGCTGGGGTTTTAGAGTTTGGGGAAGAAGACTGGAGGGATAAAGTGACATTTTTGTGCCATCATATCAAGGGTATGTGTTGTCAACGTGACATATCGCCGTTGATGTTGGCTTGATCATCTGGCAGAGGTGGTGTTTGTTAGGTTTCTCCATTTTACATTTATTCCCTTCTTTTTGAACTTTTTGGAAGTAAATGTATATGCAAAGCCCATACTTCAGGAGTGGGGAGTTCTACTCTCCTTCCTTAAGGGGAGAGTATCTGCATAAATTATTGGAAATTCTTCTGCAAGGGATATTTGTCCTTTCTTTTCCAGTGTTTACTTATTCAATCATTTGTTTATATCAGTATTAATGTATCATTTATTTTTGTCTGCCTTCAACATTTTATTCTCTTTTCTTTGTTTTTTTGACAGTTTTTTTTTGTTTGATTTTTGTTTTTTGGAGTTTGAAGAAGGTATTTCTAGGGTTTGTTTGTTTTGCATTGTATTGTGTATATCCTTTTTGATGTTCTCTGTGTTTCTTGGATCTGTATTTTGGTATCCGTCATTAATTTTGGAAAATTCTTGACCATTATACCTTCAAATGTTTTACCTGCCTTATTCCTTTTCTCTTCTTCTAAGAGAAGTTTAACTGGAGTTAAACAAACCATGAGAGACTCCTAACTCTGGGAAACAAAGAAAGTGTTGCAGAAGGGGAGGAGAATGGGGGGATGGGGTGACTGGGTGATGGGCACTGAGAAAGGCACTTAATGGGATGAGAACTGGGTGTTCTACTATATGGTGGCAAATTGAATTTAAATTAAAAAATAATTGTTTACAAATTACAAAAAAAAGATACATATCATTGTCCTACATCCTTTGGATGTTCTGTTCTGCTCTTTTCACTCTTTTGTGTGTGTGTGTGTGTTTCAATTTGGGTAATTTGTATTACGCTATATTCAGGTACTGATTCTTTCTTGGTGTCAAATTTATTGATGATCCACTCCATGGCATCCTTCATCTCTGTAGCTGTGTTTTTTTTTTTTTTTTCTAGCATCTCTATTCGAACCTCCCTTTGTTGTTTTCATCTGTCTGCTGAAATTACTTGTCTGATACTGCATACTGTCTTCCTTACCCATTAAAGCCTTTAACATATAATTATAGTTATTTTAAATTTCCTGCCTTATGGTTTCAAACTTTGTGTTATATCTGAGTCTTTTTGTATTTATTTACTTTAAATAGTGTGTTGTTTCTTCTTGCTTTATTTTTGTATGTTTGTAATTTTTTTGTTGAAGGCTAGATATCTTCTGTAGGACAGTAGATCCTAAAGTGTGGTTTTTATGCCTGGAAATAAATACTTCTTTCTGTTAGGCCTCAGTGTGGATTATTGGTCAATCTAGTCAGGAATTGAGCTGGTATTGTAGACTATTATTATTATGATTACTTACAATGAATGCATCATAGATTTAAAATTTCTCTAGTGATACTATGTGCTTAGGGTGGAGATTGGTTGGCTGGGGGCTTTTTCTCAATGTCCATTCTCAGCTTTAGGTTTTTCCTTTACACTATGCCTCAGAGGGAATCTCTTTCCATATTTATATAGTTCTTCTGCACTGCTTCTTGTTACCTGAAGCTTGTTAGCCTGGTAATGTTGTTTTCATTAAACTTGCTTTAGGCAGGCATTGTGTCCCTGAAGACCTTTTTCTGCATTGTTTTAGTTTTAATTTTTTTACTTTAAAAAGTATGATATCTATTCTTAAGGATCTGGAAAGAAGTAAGGAGGTGTCTTGATGTATTTAATAATAAGAAAATTGCCAACTATATGCCACAGTGCTTGAGATGCAAATGTGACTATGACTTGTTTCATCCTACTCAGAAGCTCTGTAGTAGAGAACTACAAACTGGTAAACATTATAACCTAGTGTGTATCGTGGTAGGAGTAGACTCTAGATGCTTTGAAATACAGCAGAGGCCTTCTTAGCCCAATGTGGTTTATGGTAAAGTTCAGGGAGTTCTTACTGGAGGAAACCCAGGAAAATCACTATTTCTCTAAGACATCTTATTTTGTGTTCCTTCAGGAAAGTGACAATGGGTTTGGGATGAGAGAGGGAAAGACCTATGAACCTGAAGTAAGGATGCAGGAAGTGGGTGAAGAAACTATGGAAAAATACAGCACATTCTGGAAGTCACATTCTCACATTACTTTAGGTATCTTCATGGTGTCATCAAGAAAAACCAAGATTTTTTTACTTCAGACAAATCTGGGTTTGAAATCTTGCTTTCTCACCTATATCCCAAGGAACTTTGGGAAAATTACTTTCCTAAGGTTCAATTTCCTCATATACAAAATGCTAAAGGTGTTTCCTATTTCCCAGGATTGCTGTGAACATTATATGAAGCACCAGGCTTCTAGAAGAAGATCCATAATGAGTATCTATTGTTACTGTCATTGTCATTTGCAGCCACTAAATTAAATGTTTTGAAATTCTTTAGGTAACTAACGATGAACTCACTCCAGGGTCTTCTAAGGAGTCAACTTGGAAATGAGAAGCATCTGATTTTCCTGTAGAGGTTGTTCCCTAAATGGCTGATTCCATGCTAATGGTGAAGAAGCAACTTGAAAATAAGATCCCATAAAAGTATATTTAAAAATTCAGCTCCAGTGGTCATCTCTTCCAAGAGCTTAAATCTCAGAATTTTCTCCTGTGAGTATATTGACCCCACAGAGTTCATAACCCTGCAGTGTCTTGGCCATGTGTACCCATCTGGTACATTCAACCACCAAACTGGAATATGATATTGTATTTTCTGGACAGGATTAAGAGTGAGTTCTCTTAGGCTCAAATGACCCCTGCAATCAGGGGCAAGAGGACTGTAATTGACATGTCACTCAACAAACATACTAAGAATAATAGAAACAGAGATGACTACTTTGCCTTGTGGTGAATGCCCTCCTTTGGGGATTAGCAAGATGGTTAGAGGATGAGCAGAAGGCAGCACTAACTTTCTTAGCCCTGCTTCTTCCTTTAGCATATAATATAGCTTGTTTTAGGAACTAAACATCAATGATGTGGCTATGACAACTTCTTCTTTAGAAAACCAAGATTTGTCTTGATTATGGGAGCTGGGTGGATGAGGAGTACTTCTTTGCCAGTCTTCATTCATTCATTTATTCCTTCATCTGAAATGTATTCAATACTTTGTTTATGATGGGCTAAACTTCAAGGAATCGTGCTGGATTTTTCTACTTTTCTAATGAAGTTTATAGTCTGCTGGAGGGACATAGCTACTAATCAAATAATCACAAAGATAAATGTATTTCAGAGATAATTACTCTGAAGGAGAATTATCTGATTTGGGGTTCTGGGAAGTCTTCCCCAAATTAGAAAATTTCTGAACTAGATGAGCTGGTCAGGGATGGGGTAAAGAATGTAGAAAGAAAGAAGCACACAACAGGCAATTGGAGAAGCATGCACAATGGTCCTGGGGATAAATGAAATGGCAAATTTGATGAAGAGAAAGAAGAGCAGTGAAAATGTAGTACGGAGAGTAAGGAAAGAGGGTTGTGCAAACTAAAGTTGAAAGGGGCGGGGGACAGGTCAGGCCAGCAGGGCTTTATAAGGCATTTGCAGAGCTTGGGTTATCATTCAAAGGGCTAGTGAAGCCACTGAAGAGTTTTAAGTGGGGCAGGGTTAGGAGGTGGTGACCATGGTCTAATTTGAAAAGATCACAGAGGCTGTGGGGTGGAAAATAGATTGGGAAGACAGCAAAAGTAAATGTGGAAAGACTAGTTAGAAGGTATGAGGATTGTTTCGTTTTTCCTTTGTAGATGGCAGAAACTTGAGTAAGTGTAAATGTCAATAGGAAAGATTCAAGTGAGAGGAAATGTGGAATATAAAGGAGAGAGAAGAGATGGTGAAAGGTACCTGGAAAGGCCAATGTAGCAATCGGAACAAATTGTCTTAGAAAAGAGAAGGACTAATTCTACTCTAACTGAAGAGGAGAAAGAACGATGAGTAGATATAAGGAGTTCACCATGGGAGCTTCGTCCTACGGCTTTTATTTTCTTTGTGAAGTAGGAAGTGAGGCCATTTTTTAAGAGTGAGAGGGAAGAAAAAAAAAGAGTGAAAGGGAAGGTGAAGATAAAAGGGCAAATTAGAGATCCAAGAAGGGTGGAGAAAATTTGAAGTATTTACTAGAAAGTGGGAAAGAGAACTGATTTAAATGCATGTAGGAATCTTGCTAAGATGTGTTGAGGACACATTTGTTTTGGTGTTTATGACTTCACCATGATCCCCATATGCTCCATATGTTACTTTTTCCATCAATACTTGTCTATCTTGACTCAGGAACAGAGGGAAAGAGGTTCAGGTAACATTGTCATTTTGTTAGCAGCTGCTGATATAAATGTAAATAAAAAAAGAGGGAGTTTAGGATACTGGCAAACATATTATTGAAATTATGTAACATGAAATTCAAGTTGGAAAGGAGGGATTCGAAAAAGAAGCCTGATGGATTGGGAGGAAGAGGAAGAGTCTGTAGACTAGAGACCCTAAAGAGATTAAAGAACATTTGTAATCTAAGGAGCCCACGCAGCAACCTGGGTGGAAAGGAGTTAGCAGGAACATGATTTAATGATTTTGGTTATAGAGAGGTTTTGAGTAATGACCAGTTCTGGGGTAATTCTGAGAGATAATTCTCCATGCATATTTTTACATTTCTGCTCCGACTGGGCTTTTCAAGCAGAGAACACTAGCAAACTTGGTTAGATGATGACTGAATAACGAATATACCTTAGAAAGCTAGAGATAGTGTGTTACTCTAGAGAGACTTAGAGACTTACTTTTCATGGGGTCATGTGCTTACATTTCTGGGTAGTAAACACCCAAGGACCTTCCCCCAGAATCTCAGAGAGGATTTGTTTACCTTCCAGAGTAAAATTCTGTCTCTCTTTCTCTCTTTTTCCTTCCAGAAGGGAGGCGGGGCAGATGTGTTAGGCACCCTAAGTAAGCTTATCATCTTAGGTACCTTCCCCTGTATACAACCTTGCTGTTTGCATGGGGTACTTCTTTCTGGCTCTCATTATGTCACCTTATGGGGATTGAGGCTCAGGGAGCTGGTGTGAACATGCTCTGTGAGTAATAAACATGATGTTCTCTGATCCAGAGACTTTGTGCTTCCTGGCAGAGAAAACTGTGATCAAAGTCACAAAATCTTTGATGAATAAAAGGAATAATTAGATCAGTAGAGGATAGCATCAGGATAGTGGAGAGAATAGTATAAACAAATTATTGAATCCCAAAACTAATCATTAATTCATATGATTAACATTTTTTATAAGAAGCTAATAAACTAGAAACAGCAATGGGGAACAAAGAAGTTTGCTGATCCTACAGATATATGCAGTGTAAGATGATGACAGGTACAAGAGGGCTACAGGAGAAACAGTAACTTCAAGAGAAAAATATGCAGGTAGAAATTAGGTCCAGGGTATATAGAAGTTTGATTAAAAAATAGTTCCAGAGGTCCTAGTTAAAGATTATGGGAAATGAAGTATTAGGGTTGGAACAGACAAGGAAGGATCATTGGAATGGTGTTCTGATATGGGATTGATGCAAGGTGGGCTTATTCTTTGTGGTGTTGATGATGGTGGGACTATACCCATGGGATCATCTGTTCCAACTGTTATAATCTCATTTACCTGTCCTTCTGTGGTACTAGGCCCAGTGGCTGACATCATTTGAGGGCTTCCAGGGTACAGCCTGACATTATATAGGCTAAAATCCCTGCACCATATTTAGTGTTGGGTGATTTTTCCAGAAATGTCATATAAACCTCAAAAAGTGATATTCTAGGTCCTTAGGTCAGGAAAATAATCCTTTCCATAGTTACTTATGATAGAATTTGGGTTTGTTATTTCACAAAAGTGGAGCTGAGATCAAGCAGTCATTTTCAGAAGAGTTAATATCCCTAGGATGCAGGTTAGAAACAACCACTTCTTGGATGACTTATGAAATTCTTGCAATTAAGCAACTTTCTTACATTTACTAAAAACTTTTTCCCTCCTACCCAAGCCTGTTCCTCCTTGTCTGCTCCCAACTGATGACAGTAAAAGTAAAGAATTTTATGCTTTGCTTAATAGTGCTCAGACATGGCCAAGTTAGAGCTGGAAAAGAAGCAGAATACACTTGCCCATTGGAGGATTTCATTATCCAGAGGGCCTGATTTTCCAGACTTTGGTCAATGAAGAAAACTTCAGAAGAGTCAAGTGGCCAAGGCAGTTTGATGCTCCTGCAGGAGCCAGGCGCTCTCACAAATATGGGTCGTGAAATTGCCATGAACCACCAAAAGTGGTTTTTTGTAGTGAAAATAATCTCCGAAGACCTGGGACTGCCCCTTGGTTCTTCATTCTGTATCTCATATCTAATGTAGAGGAATATTTTTCAACTATTTCCTAAATTCAACTAAATTCTAAATTCTACAAGAAAACTAAGAAGTTGGTGGAGGCCAAAGTGAGCAATCATTTGAAGGTACTGTTGGAGAGAAACTGGTGACAGGACTAAGTATATATTACATGAGTGTGAGGAATTACAAAGGAAGGAGACAGTTTCAATTCTTAAAAAAAAAAAACAAAAAACAAAAACAAAAAAAAACCCCTCTTTTTCTAATTAGGAAAATAATGCCTGTTATATAAAAATTTAAAAATAAGGATAAATCATAAAAAGAAATTATAATTACTCATAGTTTCACATTTCAGGAATAACTAGTATTAACATTTTGTTGCACAGTGTTCTGCTATAATGTGAGTTGCTTTACATGCCAATTAACTCATATGTGATTGATAAATAGAGAAATGTGTCCATACACAGTAGTTTTATATCTACTGGGAGATTATTTTTTTCCCAGCATTTTAACATTTTGAAGAGATTAAGAGTGAGCTATCTTAAAATAATTTGAAAAAGCCTTATCAATATACTTCAAGAAAAAAACCTGAAGTATAATAAGAATTATTCACAATGCTAATACATTCTTTGATGAATTGCCATAGTTTAAATATATTTTTAAGTTTTGATGAGACTGGTATCTATTAGGAGCACATACACTGAAGGACTTAACTCTTGAAGTAGGAATCATGAGTCCTAGTATTTAAGGGTGAAAAAAATAATCTATTTGTGATGCTGGGTCTAATGCCTGAGAGGACTCAAATGTACTATTGTTTTGATTATTTTTGTCAGAAAGTTCTATAGGTTTTAAGAGGGCTGTCTAGCCTTTATGTTTACTGGTAAGCCTTATTATTGCCAGTACTTGATTTTTCAGAACGTTAGGATTTTCAAGAATTACTTTGTGACTTTGTAGCAGATTGCCTGTATATCTTCCAGTCCTTTTGAGAACATAGTTTTCATTTGATCATAAAAATGTCATTTAAAAAAAAGATCATTTTTTTCTTTTAAAGTATGGCCAGTATTGTTGTAACTAAAGCAACAAGGAACATACTGCCTTCCATGTAACAGTCATCTTTTAAGTTTAACACAGATATATGTGTGTTATGTATATATATGTACATACACACATCCATGTTTATATGTAAATATAGTAGGCTTTAAAATGTAAATTTAAAAACACACATGTATATATACATATATATGTACATATATATATATACACACATATACATATATATGTGTGTGTGTGTATATGATAACAGCTGGTTGGTTTTAAACTTTAATCTTATTTAAAATTATCTCTAAAATATCCAAAAGCAAAAATTACCTATAATCCCAGCACATGTTTTGAATTTTTATAAAGAAACAGAGTCTCACTTCTATCCATGTCAATCCTTAGAAATAACCATTATTAGCAGTTTGGAGTATATGGTCTTGAGTAATTTTTCCTATGCTTATAAAGATCTATTTATGTGTATGCCTGCCGTATACCTATCTATGTATCTATTTCTCTGTTGATAAACATAAGAAATATAGGTATGAATATATATTTCTTTTAATCAAAATGGAATCATACTATATTAAATACTTACATAACATGTATATTAAATACTTGTTTTTCTCAATTAAAGTCATATTACATACAGGTTTTATTCCAGATCTATCACATCCTTTTGAGTTTGTCATAGTATTTTGTCCTTTTGAGTTTGTCCACTGTGTGAGACAAGTTATGTGGACCCCACATTTAAGATATAATTATAAAACATACATAGGATAACATGGAAAAGATGAGAACTAGAATCATATAATAGTAACTATTCCATAGCAATTCCAAATCTCCACTAGGCACGTAATGCTAGTTGCTATATCAGGACCCAGCCTTACTACCTGGAAACATTTCTCCATGGCTCTTATCTGGCTTTCCAAGTCAATTTTCCTGATTCAGAAGAAAAAGTCCTTATTTGCAACTGAGAGGCTATCTCATTCTGTAAATGTTGAGGCCTTGAGATTTCTTCTCATTTTGAACTATCTTTGTTCCTTTTGGTCAAAGCTGGTGATGTTTCTCTGAAGAGTATTCTCTTAACAACTTTGTGTATTGCCTATGAATCTTATTGGGGCTCATTTAATTTAATGAAAACAACATTCATAAATCTCTTAAAAATTAAATAGAATTTAAAATTTAAACCTATCATGTATGCGTATCAATATAACACACATACAGGTTTCGTGTATGTGTGTATCTTATAAACACTCATAAAACATGTATGTGTGTTGCATTTCACAAAATGTCTGACAGCTACATCTTTAATTTTTATCCTGAGGGCATTTCTTACTTTGAGACCCTTTGCAAGACAGATTATCTTAGATATCATAAATTTTCTTTAAATTCTATTAAAAAATTGCTCTGTTTCTGACTCCTCTCTTTTTATCCATACTTTATCATATGTAGCTAAAAGAAACTATTTGGCCACTTGGATGTTCTGCCTAGAATTCTCTAGCCAAATTCACCAATTCATTAGGAATCCTTTTTGTTTTTCTCATTATCGTGAGTGACATATTGCCAAACTTTTCACCATTACATAACACTAGTCCTTTCTTTCATCCTCCAATAAGATTATCTTCACTGCCTTTTTAGCCTTCATTTACTGTCTCTCGAGACCTTCTGGCCTCTGCCCAATGTCAAAGTCAAAGTCACCCGTTTTGGATTTTGTTATGGTGGCACTCCAGTTCCAGGTTCCAATTTCTGTTGTGACTATCTCTGGCTGCAAAACCATCCATTCCAAAATTTAGTGACTTAACACAATTATTTTGTGCCTCACAACTTCATGGGTTGACTAAGTTAGGCTGTGTGGCTCTAATTTAATGGCGGCTGGGACTGGAATCCAACGTTCGGCTGAGCTGAATATCTAAGCTGACTTCTTCATTTACATGGTTTTGGTGCCTCAATTAGGACAATTGGAAGAGCAGAGACTGGTTGGGCACTTTATTGCCTCCACGTGGCCTCTTCATGTAGGTACCTGAGGATGTCTCATAGCAGGAAGGTCTTAGGGCATCTAAACTTCTTACATGGCAGCTGGCTTCCCCCAGAGTATACTTCCCATTGACCAAGATGGAATCCTCAAAGCTTCTTAAGAACAACTTGGTATCACATTTGCTACATTTTATTGGACACACATGCCAACCCTGATTCAATGTGGGAAGGGCCTGGACAAGAACATGAATCTTAGAGAGTGTTCTTTGCAGAATAGTTATCATATGTGGATATACCATAATTTATTTAACCATTCCTTTATTGATTAAAATAACTTTGGATTACTTAAATTTATTACTATTGTAAACTTTGTTGCAGAGAGCATCCTTTAGTTGTGACTTTGTCAGTCCTTCTCAAATGTACACATAAGTGTAATGCTTAATTAAATATAGATGAGGATTTTAAGGAACTTTATAGATTTATATAAAATTTTATGGAAGAGAAAATGTATAAAACATGCCAATAAATATTTGAAAAAGAATAGCAAAAAGACATTTGTCCAAATATTTCAGCAGACTCTAAAGCTACTATAATAAGAATCATATGGCACTTTACAGAGAAAAAGACAAGTAAATCAGTAGAACAGAGAAGAATCTAAGAATATACTGAGTATATATGTAAGTTTAAGATTTGATACTGATGGCATCAGTATCATGGTATCCATGGGATACTAATGTATTATTAAGAAATATATATTAAGATATTGATATTTTAGAAGAAAATGTTGTTAGATTTCCTCTCCTAGCTGATACAAAACCACATTATAGATAAAGATCTAGATATAAAATGTGAACTTGTAAAAAGATTAGAAAAAATGTAAAAACACTTTTTAAGAGTAAACAGAATGAGGAAAGACATGGAGCAAAAGAAAGATCTTTGATTACATAAAAGTTTGATTTTTCAAAAGATATGTTAGCTTTAAAATTTTTTATCATTAAATGCAAGCAATAGAGTAAAGGAAAATATTGGTAACATAAGAAATTAATATCCTTAACATGCAAAAACATCGTATATTCATAAAACTATTTTTATATAGAAAAAAGGCAGAGTAGATAAAGTCTAGAAATAAGTAGTTCATCAAAGAAGAAATAAAAATGACCAATAAACATATGTAGAATTTTTGCCCTCACCCCAACTTAAAATCCAAATTTCTTTAATTTTTATTTTTTTCCAAGTTTTTATCTAAAGTAAGTTAGTTAACATATAATGTAGTATATTTTGGGAGTAGAATTCAGCATTAAAATCCAAATTTAAATGGGCTGATATAATTTGTTGCTCATCAAGATTTTTAAAAATCTGTATCTCCAGTGCTGGTGAGAATGAGGGGAAGGGAGTTCTTTTATACACTGTTGCTGGAATTAAATATATCACTTTGTTACAGAAATCCCATATCGAAGAATTTATCCTCTGGAAAAAAATTGTTGACTTTTTTCCTATCATTTAATTTGATCTCAGGAACATTTTCCCATACCAGTAAATAGTCTTTGAAACAATAAATAATAAATAATTGAAATAATGATTAATTGAAAAAATATTTTTACTGATTGTATATTATTTCTTTTCATAGTTATGATGTATTTAAGCATTCTTCTGTAATTGGAAATTTATGTCATTTTTAATATTTTGCTTTTAGATTTAAGAGAATATTACTGGATCCAATAAGAAGATATTGTTTAGATCTGATTGGAACAATCAAAAAGTAAAAAGACATTTTGGAAATAACTTGGACTTTTTAATATGAACTGGGCATTCAATGATTTAAAAATTAGCATTAGTTTAGTTTTGTTTTATTATATCAGCTTTTCAGATCAAGGGTCACATCAACCTCTATACTCTTTAAGCCCAGATCTGACCCATTTCATCTCGAAAATTTGCTGAAATTCCTTCTGGAATTTCAAGGAGATTGTGTGTTTCAAATACGAAGAGAAGAAAGACCTCAGGGATCCAAAGCCTTGTTTAGTTATTGTCCCTTTGTAGACAGGGAGGGATGAGAGGCATATTCTTTTGGGGGGGGGCATTTTTTATTTCTTTTAAAAAATTTTTTATTTAAATTCAATTTACCAACACATAGTAAGTACATCGTTTCAGATATAGTTTTCAATAATTCATCAGTTGTGTAAAATACCTAGTGCTCATCACATCATGTCATCCTTAATGCCCGTCACCCAGTTACCTTCCCCTCAGCCTCCCCTTCTGCAACCCTCAGTTTGTTTCCCAGAGTTAAGAGGCTCTCATGGTTTGTCTTCCTCTCTGAGTTTTCCCCATTCAGTTTCCGCTCCTTTCCTTATGGTCCCTTGCACTATTTCTTTATTCTACATATTAGTGAAACTATATGATAATTGTCTTTTTCCGATTGAGTTATTTCACTTAGTATAATATCCTCCAGTTCCATCCATGTAGATGTAAATGGTTAGATTCTTTCTAATTTCATGAAGTCAACAAGAAACTATGATTGCTTATTTATTCACCAGCATTGTGTCCATTGTTTTTAGAAACATGTTTGCAATAATTTAGATTCTACTAAGACAGTAAAATATTATTAAATAAATAAAAAGGATTTGTGTTTACCAAATGCATAAAAGCCTAATAGTGAATGATGTTAAGAGAGAATTACATCAATAGGATGAGAGGTGTATTTTTATTATTTCATTTATTTACAAAAAATAAGGGAGTTCTTTTCACTGTAAAGATAATATATATTCACTGTAGGAAACATCAACAATGTCTAAAATGCCACTATTCAAAGATAATAATATTTTGGCAACTTTTCTTCTAATCTTTTCAATGTGTAATTATTACTTATTTTATAATTTTTTAAAATTTAGAAATTTTAAAATATAAGATTACATATAATTTAATATCTCACTCTTTTCATGTAAGTTACAATTTTTTCTATCATTATAAATTCTTGCAATATGTCATTTTTATGGGCTCTATAATACCAAATATACATATCACAGTTTATTCTATCACTATTGGAAAAATAATGTTTGCTATTAATTTTGAATAAGAGATTTTGAATACAAGATTTATTTATCAGTTTTTGAATTGTTTTCTTAGGGATGCTCATTTTTCAGTATGTTTGCTAACCACTTGTATTGGCTCTCAAGGACTGTTTGTATTATTGACATATTTTTTTTTGTTTCCTATTCTACTGCACTATTTAAATATTAATCATTTAACTTAGTGTCTGTGACATTTTTTCAGTTTGTTGAGTAATTTCTAATGTGTTTTTTAAAGATTTTATTTATTTTAAAAAGAGACGGGGGAGAGAATGAGCACATGAGGGAGGGGTAGAGGGAGAGGGAGAGAGTCAGGGCTCCATCTCACCACCCTGAGATCAATCACTACCTGAGCCGAAACCAAAAGTTGGATGCTCAATCATCTTTGCCCAGGCACCCTGCCCCAGTTTTTAAATATTTTTCAGCTTTTTTTTATATATTCAGAAAATTTTCATTTTAATATGTAAAATCTGCAAGTCTCCTACTTTGTGATTTCTACTCCCCGATTTAAAAAATTTTGGATTCAATGACATAGAAAAACTATTAGAGCACAAAGCTGATTTATAAACATTAAAATAGGAGCCTGCAAAGGTTTTCCTTCTCTTACACCATGTTAAGGGAGAAGGGAAGATGACATATGGAACTGGAACGAGGGCCTTTACAATCAGAGCAACCCAAGCAAGAGACAGCGATGGTGATTCTTAGACGGGTTGGAGGTAATGATTGGCGCGCCTAGGTTGGTGGCTTTGGATGGATAAAGAGTGGCAAAGTGAGGGACCGAGCCATGGCTTCCTACCTGGTTATGCTGCAAGTGACCACGGTTCAGCCATTCTATTTTGTGTCCTCTTACCCAGGGTCGACTCTGAGCCTGTCCTGTTCCTACCGTCAGATGTGTGCTATTGCTGTAGCATCTGTAACACCCGCTGCACTTGGGAATAAGCCACTGAGAACTTATTTCAGTTCCTGTTTCTCAGAGGTTCAAGAAGTGGTCCCTCACCTACTACTGACTACCCTAGCATGTGCTAGCCATTTACTATGGGGCGCAAAACCGACAAGGTGGTGGGGCACCTGGGGGGCTTGGCTGGTTAACATCTGCCTTCAGCTCAGCTCATGGCCCCAGGGACCCCACATCAGGCTCCCTGCTCCGTGGGGATTCTGTTTCTCCCTCTTCCTCTGCTCCTCCCCTCTACTGTGCTGTCTCTCTTTCTCTCTCAAACAAACAAATAACATCTTAAAAAAAAAAAAAAAAAACAAAACAGACAAGGTGGAAAGAAATAGCCTGGTTCTGGATCTGTTTTAAAGACATAGCTGAGAGTATTTATTCAAGGACTGGTTGAAGGTTATGAGCAAGAGAGAAGCAACCGTGTCCCAGGGCTTTTGGCACGAGCCACTCAAGTAAGGAATTGCCATATACTGAGATGGGACAGACAGCTGAAAAAGGAGGTTCAGGAGGTAGAGATCAAGAGATCAGTTTTGGATGAGTTAAGTCCGATATCCTGTGACACCCAGATGGAGATGTACATGCAGGCCCAGATGAAGATTGCAGGGCGGGCTGCGGCTCAGAAGAAATACCGGCTTGAGACGACAGCTAGGCGTACAAGATCACCAAGGGGTCAAGGGACCTAGAAAAGTGAATAAAATGAAGGACTAAGCCCTGGGACCTTCCACTGGGACGTCGTTTGCAGGGCAGAGAGCTGAGAGTACACTAACAGAAAAGACTGAGGGTGGCAACTAGTGAGACAAGAGGAAAGCCAGGAGGCTGTGGTGTCCTGGAAGTGGAGTGAAGGAGGTTTATCAGGCAGGAAAGGGGGATGAACTGGGTCAAATGTTGCTGGCAGGTCAGGCAAGATATGGGCTGAGAACTGACCTCTAGATAGAGTGAAATGGAGATTACTGGCACTTTGGCAAAAGCAATTTCAGCAGCGTGGTGACGGCGAAAGCCTGACTAGAGTGGAGTCAAAAGGGGATGGGAGGAGGGACTGGGACAGCACAGAAAGGTACCGTCCAGGATGGGCCGCTGGATACCGGCTGCCACTGCGGACTTGAGCTGTGGCCACTGTAATTGAAATGTGCTATAAGGGTAACACCCCCATTGGAGTAGAATCACAAAAAGAACGTGAAGTACCCTAATAATTTTATAACAATCATGTTGAAAAGATACGATTTTGGAGATGTTGGGTTAAAGAAAATATATCATCAAAATTCATTTCACCTGTTTCTTTTCAGCAAGAGAATTTAATGTAGCTACTCGAAAAATCAAAATTACAAATGCGGCTCCTTATATTTCTCCTGAAGAGCGCTGATAGAAACACTGCTTTTAAGTGGTTTTATTAGAAAGGAGGATGGATACACAGTAAACAGGGTCATAGCTGGTGGTGAAGGGGGTTTGGGAGAAACTCACAGCACGGAGCAGCGGGAGGTTCATGCAGAGTAACCGGAGGGAAGTGACGGGCCTGGAAGCAGAGAGGTGAGTATTTATGGAAGTTCCTCTTCTGCATTCTTAGTGACGTAGGAAGGACGTTTTTTCAGCTGAGAAAGAGCATGGGGGAGGAGGTCCTCTTTTGTAATCACACCATCGACCACAGAGCTTAACAAAAGCTGCGAGGCTGTAGACTGCTTAGAAGAGAAGGGCGGTATAGGGTACTTTCTGGGTTCACGGGTAGTTCATGACCAAAGACATAAAATGAAATAACCCAGGGGAGAAGTCGTCCCACTTGGTCATCTTTTCTTTTATTTCTTGGCCCTCAATTTCTTTTTATCAAAGCAGAAAACAAAAGACCCACTTCCAACCACCTCTGTTTGCTCAGTGTTCAGCATACTTCCTTCTGCTACAAGCGGCTTGGTTTCTTTATAATTTAATTGCCACAAAAATGTTTCAGTTTAGAGCCCTAAGTTTTCCAACTCGTCCTTTTGTGTTTCATGTTTTCCAACTTCTCTTCTGCCTTCAGGAAAAGACGCAAAAAGACAATTCTCTTGTCTCTACCACTCTAGAGAAGCCACGTGGGCTGGGGAGAGGCAGTCCACACCCCCCCCCCCCCCCAACTTGGCCACTCCTGGCCTGGTAGCAGCCAGGCTTCAAAAAGAAACCACTACTTCCTCCCCCAGCCCCAACGCCAGCTTCACAGGCAGCTGGGCTGATTAAACATTGAAGTTTCACTTCAGGCTACTTTAAACATTTGCATTATTCCAAAAGTTATTTTCAGGTATCCCATACGGGATCTTTATGCTCCAGTTTATTGTGTGGTTTTGAAACCTTTCTTCATAGTTATGACACCCAAAGGTCAAAAATAATGTCTAAATAAAATCCTTATACTGACCCCTGTGCTTCCTGAATGGGACCCCGGGCAACGTCAAGACGGCTGGACCGCCAGCCCAGCTGTGCCAACACTGACTTCCAAGACCTCTGATTCTTCGACGTGTCACATGGTTATGTTCTGGTGTGCAGGAAATCAAAAGGAGTCTGAGGTGACCAGTCTCAGAGTCAGATTGGGTTGGAGGTTTGGCTGGGATCGAAACTTAAAAATGGTCAGTGTGCTGAATTTTTTTTTTTCCTCTTCCTTCTCTCGCTGTCTTGGGAGCAATGATCCCATAAAAATATCCCAAGTTTATTTTCTGTGAAATAGTTGCCATTCACCTTTGAGCTGATGAGCTTCTGTACCTAAAGGACCATAAAAATTGGAAGAGTTTATAAGATGCTGTGAGTTGGCACAATGTGGCAGGAGAGGGGAAAGCACTCAGGACGTGTAAATATTTTACAGCACTCACAGTTTTCAACTGTCACTGCTTTAGAGGATAACCGCCTCTTTCCTGCCTCCCTTCCCTCCCTTCCCTTTTCTGTGGCTTGCGTTCTTTCTGCCATGTTTTTCTTTCTCTCTCTCAAAATTAATTTTTTTGCATTTAATTCTATCTGCTTCCCCCAGTAGTTAACTTATTAGTGGACTATTTACACATTTTGTAGAATTCTCTGAGCTTGCCATCACTATTTTCTTGACTGACCATCTGGAGTCATTCCATGGCAGGAGATAGTCTGAACTGGAAAGATGGGAATTTTTGGGTGGGTTGAGTCGGGTTACACCTGCTATTAAAAAGCTGGGCTTTCAGAAAAAGAGAAACAAAAATGAACAAAATAAAAGGCACAAACAGCCAGCCTTAGTAAGCTTCATGCCTCCTTCGCTACCTGTTGTCACTTTTGTGTGCGAGAATTGTTTGGGTTTTAGAAGAGTGACCTCGATGCACAGGCTCCATCATTCTCACTGAATTAGTTTATGGTGAAATAAATCATACCAAGAGGGGCCCCTAAGTCAGAGAGAATGCTTGTTTTTTTGTTTGTTTGTTTGTTTGTTTTTGTTTTTGTTTTTGTTTTCCCTCTAGGGAGCATTTAGTTTTGACAGCAGCTTGCTCCAAGGAAATGCTCATTGAAACAGTGGAAAGTAGAATAGAAGAAAAACATGTTTCCAGACATTGTTGGTTTTTGTTTTTAGTATAGGGCTGAGTGTTAAGGCGGGTTAAATGTTTTTTCAAGTGAATGAATTTTCTCAAATTTTATAATGCTGAAAACTCAGTGTCCAGGTGGTAAAAATACTCCGACTATGGGCATTCTGTAAGGCATTAAGGGACACTGGCCATTGGAGGCAGGCGCAATTGTCCTCTGACTTGATGAAGAAGTTAGATTTTCAAGTGCAGTTGGGTTGCATAGTCTATCTTAGTCATCATTCCTTGGCGTCATGTCAATCTACCATAAAAATTGGAGAAAGTGCCCATTGGTCAGGGGAAAAAAAAAGAAAGAAAAAAATAGAGACGTCCTTGCTCTGTTGAGAAGATAAATCAATTTTATGAGGGAATAAAAATATGCAGTATGTATGTGGCAAAGCGTCTTACATGAGGGCTCTCACATAACTCTTCTCTTCAAGAAGAAGACTTTGTCTCCTACTTTTTGCAAGAAGCCTAGGTTCACTAGGGCCTGGTACGGAGAGTGTGTTGACAGTTGATAAAAGATGCAAATGCAATCATCGGAGAGCTAGTTCCTGCTGTTTGGGAAGCAGGAGGTTGAACTTTTTCTCATTTAACGCCTAAAAGTGGTGGTGGTGGCGGGAGGGAGCTCTCTTGGTATTTGTTGAGAAGTTTCAGTTAATGCAGGCTCAGTAAGTCTGGAGAGCTGATGGACAGCCTGGTGACTGTAGTTAATCATACTGCGGTCTCAGGGAGCCCAGGGGGCCCAGCGGTTTAGCGCCTGCCTTTGACCCAGGCTGTGATCCTGGAGACCCGGGATCGAGTCCCGCGTCCGGCTCCCTGCATGGAGCCTGCTTCTCCCTCTGCCTGTGTCTCTCTCTCTCTGGGTCTCTCGTAAATAAATAAATAAAATCTTTAAAATAAATAATAATACTGTGTTCTTACTTGAAATTTGCTAAGAGGGCACAACTCAAGTGTTTCACCACACACACACAAAGAAAATGGTCATCACGTGAGGTGATGGGAGGGGAACCTGCTGGATTATGGCGATTGTTTCATAACGTAGTGTGTGTATCAACACATCCACTTGCCCACCTCTGCTAGATACAGATTTCATTTGTGTATTACAGCTCATTAAAGCTGAAGAAGAAGGAATATGAAAAAAATGCAAACAAAAAAACAACAAAAACTCATTGGCAGACTGAAACTCGCATGGATTGTCTTGTACGCTGTCTTCTAAAAGTTGGTAGTTTGGCCGTTGACATTAAGGTTCATGATCCGTGTTGAACGACCGTCTCTGACAGGCAGGGGAAGAGATGAAGTGAGATTTTAGGTAAAAGACAGATCCTTAGAAAAAGAGAAAGGAAAAGGGGAAGAGGACGATAGTCCTTCAAGCTCTGGGGCTCCTGCCGTGAGGCTGGGCCCGTGGCTGGTTTCCACGCCGTGGGCCGAGGCTTGGCTTCTTTGTCCCGACGTTGGCTTCTTTGCATTGGCTTTGTGTCCTCTCATGGGCAAAGTCCCAGTTTAGCCCTTCAGAGGTGCCACATTTTAGTCTCGCCATGATGACAGTCATTCCCTCGCCTCCTAGCATGGCTCTTTCTTGATGATGCCAACCCTGGAATTTTAAAAAATAATTTTTCATCGTGGTAAAACAAACAAACAAACCCATCTTCACCATTTCTAAGTGTCTAGTTGAGTCGCGTTGAGTAGGTTGACACGGTCGCATGACCATCTGCAGAACCTGTCCGTCTCTCAGAACTAAAAGGCCACTGGCCCCAACCCCGGGCCCTCACCTGCCATCCTGGCTCTAGTCCTCTGCATCTGACCCTGGACGTGACTCATGCAGGTAGGATCCTAGAGTACCTGGGACTTTGTGACTGGCTTGACCCACTGAGATGTCCCCGAGGCTACCCGTGCAGCAGCAGGTGTCAGGATGTCCTTCTTTGAAGGGTTGAGGGTGCTGCACCCTGTGTCTCGCGCGCCATGGTCCACCCTATCCTCCCCCGTGGGCCCTCGGGCGGCCTTCACCCCACTCCGCACTGCCTCCCATTGGGCCGTTGGAGGCGCGATGCCCTTCTGGTCGTGTCCCGCCACAGTGTGTCCCCAGCTGTCCTACTGCGGAGCGGCCTTCCCCAGAAGCCCGCGGCTGGTGTTGGGGGCAGGGAGGGCCCCAGGCTCTCGCTGCCCCCCCCAGGGGGCCTTCTATATGGGGCCCAGCCCGGGCCTGACGGTTCTCTGGGGGAGCCTTCCTTCCTCAGGAAACCCAGCGACTGACCGAGCCTCAGGCCCCATGGGGTAGAGTGCCGCCTCTGCCTCCTCCTCCTTCTCCTCCTCCTACTCCCCCTCCTCTTCCTTCTCCTCCTCCTCCCCCTCTTCTTCCATCTCCTCCTCCTCCTTCTCCTCCTCCTCTTCCTTCTCCTCCCCCTCTTCTTCCATCTCCTCCTCCTCCTTCTCCTCCTCCTCCTCTTCCTCCTCCTCCACCTCCTCCTCCTCCTCCCTCTCCCTCTCCTCCTCCTCCTCATCCTCCTTCTCCTCGTCCTCCTTCTCCTCCTCCTTCTACTCCCCCTCCTCTTCCTTCTCCTCCTCCTCCCCCTCCTCTTCCATCTCCTCCTCCTCCTTCTCCTCCTCTTCCTCCTCCTCCTCCTCTTCCTTCTTGTCCTCCTCCTCTTCCTCCTCCTCTTCATCTTTCTCCTTATTCTCCTTCTCCTTCTTCAGAAAACTGGTCAACAACGCAACAACACATTGAGCCTGTAACTGGGTCTGAGCATTTTCATCTAACACGAGGGCCAAGCACACCTCTGTGCTGACGCTCAGACAGAACTTAGAACTGGGAGGCGTCTTTCCATCACAACTTAACTCTGCAACATGAGCCAGGAGGCTGGGGAGGTGTCAAGGTGTGCTTCCCACAAGTCAGAGGGGGAAGGCTGGCCAGGCTCACAAGTTTTAGCAAAGATAATAAAATAAATAAAAAGCTAAGTTTCCATAAATTCTGCATCCCGTAGCCACCTGCAGCCAAACCTCCCCGCTTGGAGATGTGCCCCCTTTCTTGCAAAGGGTGTGCTCTACGGCTCTGCGCCGCCCTGGCAAAGTGCAAGGGACTGCAGAAAGCAAGCCAGAGACACAATCCACCCCTTTTCCTTTCTACCTACGAGTGTGTGTGCGTGTGTTGGTAGTATTGCGCTGCACAGCCACAGCGCGTGGAATTTCAAGTATTCCAGAGATTAATTTATTTGACATTTAGTGAAGAGCAAGTGGCTCATTTTAAGAGTATAACCCTAAAGATTAGGGACTTACCCTCAAGGATGGAGATACTGTCTTGGTTGCCTTCCTTTTTTAATATCTAGAAGAGAGAGCAGCTCGAATTAATCAAGGCTTTGTTGAATTCTGTAAATCTTGCTTCTTCTTCACCCCACGTGAGAGACTACTCAGGCAGATGGCAATTTCTGGATTAAAATGGAAGGAAGATTGGAAAAGGAAATTAGGCATTTTCAGCGAGTACCTTCAAGGTTCTAGTAAGCGCTGCTAAAGGTCTCGCTTACAGGTGGCTCGTCACGGCCTTGCAGACTTCTCGGATAAAAAGAAAACCTTTAAACTATGGCCTTCCTCAGCTTTCTCTGTTTAGGTGTCGGGGCTCCCGCTGTGAGATCATCTGTGTGAATCCGACTCTGAATCATTCAGTCGGCCAGTGTTCCATTCTAAGTGGAACTGAATTTGACTAAATGCAAAGGGTTGGTGCTCTCACCCCGGGCCTCCAGAGACACCTCCCTGGCATCGCGGCCTCACCCTGGTTAGTCAACGGGATGATGGATGAAGACATTTCTCTGCCGAAGTTGATGAGGCTAATGCCTGTTTCTGGGAACTCTTTCTTAATCCTGGTTTTAGAATTTTATGAACCTCTGCCTTACATGTGATACTTCTGTTTAGGACCATTTCCGTCTTTAAGAAAAATTAGTACCCGAATTTGTATTGTTTTTGGTGGTGGTGTGTTTTTTTTTTTTTTTTTTAAGAGCTTATTTATTTATTTTAGAGAGAGAGAGAGAACATGAGTGGGGGAAGAGGAAGATGCAGGCTCCCTGTTGAGCAAGAAGTCCAACCCAGGGGCTCCATCCCAGGACCCCAGGATCATGACCTGTGCCCAAGGCAGACACTTAACCAACTGAGCCACCCAGGTGCCCTGCTGGTGGTTCTTGAATTCTTACTCTGATATCACAGTATTTAGGAATAACCACAAGTGACTCTGTAATTTTTCCAGGTGTCTTATTTTAAACCCGAAGAAATCATGGTCAGTGTCACCGTTTGTTGAGCATCAGCTGGGTCAGAGGCCTGTGCCTGGCACTTTAACAAGTCTGTCCTCAGTGCTCTGGATTTCTAACGTGCTCCAGCCCCTGGATTGGGGGTCAGATATTGCCCCTACAGAGGTCCTCCTTGTCTCCTAAGTCTTAAAACTAAGTTGCCAATCTTTAAAGGCGTTGTCTGTAAGACTTAGCGGTATCTTAGTATCCGTGCCTAGTAGTTTTCATTGATCAAGTGCTTGGTATGGGCTCGAACCTGGGGTCCGCCCGTGTTTTACATGGTTTCCTTGTGCTGGTCCCCGCACCAGCCACTGCCTTGGGGGTCGGCTCCTAGATCCCCACTTTGGGGATGAGCGCCCTGAGGCTCAGCGAGAAGTGCTGCGTGTCGCAGGCCGCAGGGCCGGCCCGGCAGCCAGTTCTGAGTCCCCAGCCTCCCTGCTGCTCCACACCAGTTTTTCCGCTTTGTCTCTTTCTCGATGGCCTTCTGGAAGTTCTCGGTCAGTGCCCCCGCCGTTGGCACCGATGTGGCACCTGCTGATGCACTGGAACCCCTAGGGGCCAGGGCTGCCCCGCAATGGTCACCAGGTACCGGGGCCTGTCTGCAGGGATACCTGGCAGCCTCCCCGCCTGGCCTGGATTTCCAAGCTATTCCAGTAACGGATTATTTTGGTCACACGTGTTTCTGAAAGCGACTCTAATGGTGAAACTTCTTTTAAATTCCCAATTATCTGGGATAGGCTGTCTAAGGGGGTAAGAGCTGGCCGGTTTCATTCCCTAAAGTGTTGGAATTTGGTGGAAAAGAGAAACCCCGAGCCAACCAGCTTCAAAGGCTTCAGGAACCGAAGCCGCAGCATCGCGCTCCGGTTCCTCCTGCACATTCCCGGGGCGTCCCCGCAATCTGGGGGCGTCAGTTGTGCAGCTGAGAAAGCGGGTGGCAGGAGTAGGGGGTCGGCGGGACCCACACAGGGGACCCCGGGCGCGGCGGGTGTGCAGGTCGCCCTGACGCCGGCCCCCGCTCGCCTTCCATGGGCGCCCGCCTGCGCCCAGCCCTGGAGACGGCTCCTCGGGGACCAGGGCGGCCCTGTGGGTCCTGGCGGGCGCGGGGGGGATGCGGAGGGCGGAAGCGGGAGCCGGGATGCGAGGGGGATGTGGGCAGGAGGATGCGGAGGGGGATGCCGGCGCGGGGATGCGGGCGTGGGGATGCGGGGGTGATGCGGGTGAGGAGACGCGGGCGGGGGGATGCGGGGGGGATGCGGGTGAGGAGACGCGGGCGGGGGGATGCGGGGGATGCGGGTGCAGGGATGCGGGGGACAATGCGGGGGGATGTGGGCACGGGGATGCGGGCGCAGGGATGCGGGGGGTGATGCGGGCGTGGGGCTGCAGGCGCGGGGCTGCGGGGGTGTATGTGGGTGAGGGGCTGCGGGGGGATGCGGGCATGGGGATGCGGGGATGCGAGGGGGGATGCGGGGGAAACGCACACGCGCACGGATGGTTGGTGGTGATCACGGCGGACACCTCAAATTAAATGGAACATTTGTCTCAAAAACATCCATTTCACACAGGCCAAGTGCTCTCCTCCGCTTTTCTCTTTGTCCCATGTGGCCCCAAGATTCTTCTTACGGGGCTGTTTGTGAGGGTAGAGGAGATCCCCCTGCCTCTGGGGTTCTTAGCAGGAGGACTTCCCCTTGTGGCGCATGGAAGACCATCATGATCTCTCTTTCTTTTTTCTTTTTCTTTTTCTTTTTCTTTTCTTTTTGGTTTTCTTTCTTTCTTTTCTGTTGGATTTTATTTTCTTGAGTGGGGGGCGTTTGTTTTCGTTTAGGTGGGGGCTTCCTGGACTTCATCATGTTTTGTTTTTTTTTCTTTGTTTTTTTATTTTTTGTATTTCTTTCGTTTTCATCTTCTTTCTTATTCTTTTCTTCTTTCTTCTTTTTCTTTCTTTCTTTCTCTTTCTTTCTTTCTTCTTTCATTTATTTTGTTTTGTTTTGTTTTGTTTTATTTTATTTATTTTATATTTTCTTATTCCTGAGAGACCCAGAGAGAGGCAGAGACCCAGGCAGAGGGAGAAGCAGGCTCCCTGCGGGGAGCGGATGCAGGACTTGATCCTGGGACCCGGGGTCACACCCTGGGCCGCAGGCAGACGCTCCACCGCTGAGCCCCCCCGGGCGCCCGGAGAATCCTGGTCTCCAGGCACCAGGAAACAGAGGTGCAGCTGAGGCATGACGAAACTTGCAAGTCAAGTCTGGGGGAGAAGGAGGGGACATGGAGTTGGACACTGGCTGACTCGGGCTCTTCGCTTTTCCCCTTTTTAGGCTGATGCGTTCTTTGCACCACATCTCCCGACTAAGCAGGAGGCTCCCCAGTGGCAGTCATGCTGTGGGCCCTGACCTGGAGCGCGGGGTCAGGTGCTCAGCGGGCCCCGGGGGACCAGGGCCTGTCCATGTGTCCCGAGGGTGGCCTCTCAGGTCCCCACGTTCTTCTCTGCCGCTGACCTCCGGGCCCCACAGCGTTTCCCCTGCCTCCACCCAGCCTCCCAGAGGCCCCGTTGGACACCCGGACCTGGACCCAGGAGAGAGCCCTGCAGAACCCCACACGACAGCCACGGCCCTGATTACTTGCTTTAGAGGAGGTGGCGGCGAGGAAGAAGGTTGGGAAGGTGCAGAGCTGCGTGTGACCGGTGATGCCACCCGCTCAGCAACTTGCTCACCTGGGGGCCCTTCACAGCTGGCGTTCGAGGCCTTGCCCAGGGTGCCCCAGCACCCTCTGCACGCGGGCTTGGAGGGTGCCTCGTCTCTCACGGGTAACTGCTGGTGGGGCAAGAAGCAGGCACTGCAGTGTTCAGTGCACCCCCTTTGATGTGAGGGCGGGGGTGCGATGCCAGGGCTTCCGAGATCCCACAGAAAAAAAGCAAAGTCTGGCTTCTTTGAGGAAAGAGGCAAGGGCATCAGCAAAGTCAAATAACGGCGAGGGCAGCCCAGCAGTTCAGCGCTGCCCTCGGCCCAGGCCGTGACCCCGGGTCCCGGGATCGAGTCCCGCGTCGGGCTCCCTGCATGGAGCCTTCTTCTCCCTCTGCCTGGGTCTCTGCCTCTCTCTTGCTCTGTGTCTTATGAGTAAATAAATCAAAACCTTTAAAAAATAGCATATTAAAAATACCGGAGAGCCTTTCCTCAAATGCCCTTGAGCTTGATTTTTGGGTCAAGGTGGGGGAGGGAAGGGAAAAGAAACCCAACAGCCTCTGCCAAGGATTTGCTGAGTGTGTGTGTGTGTGTGTGTGTGTGTTTAATGCTGACGGGCATTCAATTAAGTAACAACCAAAGATTACCCAAGAGTAAACATCGCTGCTAATGTTTGACTAAAAGCTAGCGGAGGGCTCTCGGTGACTCCAGTTAATTTA
Source organism: Canis lupus familiaris (assembly GCF_011100685.1). Classification (NCBI taxonomy): domain Eukaryota; kingdom Metazoa; phylum Chordata; class Mammalia; order Carnivora; family Canidae; genus Canis; species Canis lupus. The sequence goes on along the minus strand of NC_049243.1, from coordinate 1,352,659 downwards.
CACATCACGCCAATAACAGCCCCAGGGAATGGGGCTGCTAAAGGTGGGGGAGATTTTTATAGCCAGAAGCCACGTTTTTAAATTTAGAAAAAGAAAACCAGAGCCCGAAGGATTGAACGGCTTTAGAGACTTCAGGGAAGGAGAGACAGAAAAAGAGAGAAAGGGGACTCGAGTGGCTGTGCTCGCTGGGCTTGGGGTTAAAAAAAAAATGGGGGGGGTGGGGTGTGACTTCTAAATAATTCTTCTAGGGGGAGGGAGTGTGCTAGGATCAAAGAGTTCACTGTTCCTGTGGGACACGAGTCCTAATAAAGGCTAGACTGTGCCAAGGGCTCCATCCATCCCAAATGAAAGAGCGTAAATTCCCCCGTGAGATCAAATAAAATTGATTTAACTTTGTAACATTTAGCATCAAGTTTAAGTGTGCAGCAAGTGAGGCTAAAATTATAGTCCCTCTTCCGCCGCGACCTCTTTTGCTGCAGCTTTAAATGGTTTTAAGATGGGATGTGTCATTTATTTAGCAGCACAGCAGTGGGTATCCCCACACCGGGGTTTCATCATGCACTTTAATTTTCTGGGGCACCGGGGACGACCGTAATTGCCAAACAATTCAATGGGACGGAATGGGCTAACTCAGCACTTCGTATTGCACTTTTCCTGCATAATATCTAAAAAAATCTCCTGTCTCGTCGCAGTCGGTTTAGGAAAGCGAGGCCCTTAACCCTTCTATTTCCTGGGCTTGAGTTAATTGTGTCACATGAGGCTTCCAACCGACGTCTGCAAATCCGCCCTCTTTCCGTGAGCGCATCCACGAGAAGGAGACAGGGCGTCCGGGCCCCGGCCCTGTTGTCTGGCGCTTGACAACCTTCGGGGGACACTCAAGGAAATCCGGTCGCTCCAAAGATCGTCTTTCTCCTCAAGGTTTTGTGTTCTCTCAGGCAAAGGCCAGAATATCCGCTGTGCCAGGCCCGCCTGGAGTGTAATCCTGGAGCCTCAAAGATAAACAGTGAGTGGTGAGGTCTGGATAACATGGACAGACGTTGCTGTGTTCTCCCAGATGCCACGTCACAAATGCTAAAAGCCACCAAAATCTCTGCTCTTTCCCTTAACTGTCCTGGGTGATCAGCTGGAGATGCGGTGTGGGCCCATAGGTCATAGGGCTATGAAACCTCGTGTGTCCTTGACTGACGCCAGCCTTCGGGGTCTGCGGCCTTCTCTGCCTTCCCGCCTTCGGGGACCCTCCCAGGTGCCAGGACCCAGCACCCCGTCCGCAGGGGCAGCCCTGATGCTACACAAGCTGCGAGAGAGAGAGAGAGAGAGAGAGAGAGAGAGAGAGAGAGAGAAGATCCCGCTGTCTCCTCCTTCCCGCACCATCAGCTGACTCACTTTTTGACTTTCATTGCAAGAGCCCAAACTTGGTGGCCAACCTCAGCCCAAACTAGCGGGCCCGTGGAGCTATTCTAAAAAATTGAAATCGCTTGGCGTTTTCAGGTCTTGCCTTCCGCGAGTTTGCTCAAGTCTGTGACGGGCACTTCCCAGCACTCCATGGCCTCCAGCTCCGAGGCTGTGCCAGGCCGCGGCCAGCCCGACGGGGGCACCTGGGAGTGACTGGGACTAGCAGACACTGGCCGGTGCCTCGTCTCCTGCGTTCCCGAAGCTGCAAACCGTCATGAGGCCGACCCGCGTCCGCCGGACCAGTTTGTTAAGCAGACTTAGGGCTGTCGGGAGGGGATCGGCCTTTCCTGTACCGACCAGCTTTGAAACTTGAGCAATCCCTGCAATTCATCAAAAGCTTGACACGAATCCACTGTTGTAGAAATCGTCACACCGTGTGAACAAACAGCCCGCCTCTGACGATGGGGCATTTCCTGCGCTTTGCCTTCAGGAGGAAGCACGATGTCACCTTACGGCCATCTGGCTCTCCAGCTCTTCTGCTTTAACCCAAAAGAGAGAAATTGATGTAATTTCTCAAAACTCCAAATTGCAAAGTTGGGCAACGGGGGAGGGGGTTGTAATAACAGGAAGAGCTGAGATCTGCCGAGAGGCCACCCTGCGCCCTGCTCTAAGCAACGGCGCCCTGAGCCACGCACAAGTGCTCTCCGTCGGCAAAGCTACGAAGGGAGGCTCGGGGAGGTGAGCCAGTGTCCACGGTCCCCGGCCGTTGGTGGAGGAGGCCGCCGCCGCACAGCGGTCCATCTGGTCTTGAGCTCCACCGGAGGGGAAGCCGTCGCTGCCTTCCCAGGCGCCCACACGCACCTGCTTACCGCTTTGTCCCCCCGGACCCCGGCATCTAAGCTATTGGCATGGCACGTCTGACACTTTGATTTGCACGGCCGGCTGGGCGCTCTCCGCTCCGGGCGGTGAGGAGCCACGGCCTGCAGCCTCCTGCTGAGGCATAGCCTTGGGGGGAAGCGTCCAGGAGGAGGCGTGGCCTGCAGCCTCCTGCTGATGCACAGTCTGGGGCGGGGGGTCCAGGAGCAGGGCATGGCCTGCAGTTGGGGCACCCGGTGGGTGGGGTCTGTTGGTTGTCCCTGCCCTCCTCAGGTGCTCTGCGCAGGCTCGACTCGAGGGGCCCAAAAAAGACGGGTTCCTGAGCTCGCCGGTGGCTCTGCTGTCTCTCCTGAGGCCGGAGAGGGTCGGCTTCTATTTCACCGCTTTCTGTTTCTCTAAAAAACATTTTTTATTTTTATTTTTTAAAAAATTTTTTAAAGATTTTTTTATTTTATTTATTCATGAGAGACACAGAGAGAGAGGCAGAGCCACAGGCAGAGGGAGAAGGAGGCTCCATGCAGGGAGCCCAATGCGGGACTGGATCCCGGACCCCGAGGTCACGCCCTGAGCCGGAGGTGGATGCTCCACCTCTGAGCCCCCCAGGGATCCCCGTAAAAATCATTTCAGAACTGCTTTCCTCAACGCCCCCACTAAAAGTTACCGTCCCCTCCCCTCTGCACTGGAAGGCCCGACACGCATTCACCGGTCCTGCTCCAGGTCGGCAGGTGCACGGGCAGGGGGGCTGCCCTCACGTGTCCCGGCCTGGCCCCACCTGTTGTTAAATGTGCAGGACCCGTGGCCATGACAACGAATGTCCCCAGGCCAGGTCCCTGCAGGCCACGGGAGCGCAGCCTGTCCCCTGTCCCTGTCCCTGCACTCAGCTCTAGCTGAGTGTCCTGCCCCTACCCCCGGGGCCCCCCATGCTCCCAGGACGCCTGCGGTATGCAGAGGCCCTCAGGCGCCCCGAGATGCGGAGTGCGTCCAGAGGGACCCGGGCTCGGCACAGGTGAGGGGCCACACCAGGTGTGCGCGCTGCTGTGGGGGCTCCTGCGCGTCAGCGTTCCGGCCTCTGTGCCTCTGTTTCCCCGACAAGGCTGGGCAGCCGCAGGTCCGCTGCACAGGGCTCCCGGGAGCGCCGCACGACGCCATGAGCACCAAGTGCTTAGCTCAGGGCCTGGAACGGGAGCAAATGTGACTTGGACAAGAGCTTTGCTCTTTGTTATCATCGCCCCGTTTTCTCCGAAGAAGTAGCTGCTCCTGGCGCACATCTGCGTAGGCATCTGGGGGAGGCCTGATGGTTTGGGATCCAGGCCACATGTGACTCATCAGCATTACCTGCCGGCGGCCCCGGGCCAAGAGCCCTGCCCCCTTCACGTGGGCCTCCTCGCCTGGAGCCCCCCAGCAGGTGCAGCACCCACGGCACAGTACTCTCGTGGGAGGCCACAGGCTCGTTGGGCTCGGGGTCAATTCGGCATCACCCGGTGGCGCCCGGTACCGGGAGATGGTGGGGCCCAAGGCCTCCCTGCAGCCCCGAGCGCCGTGAACCAGGACTTTCTCTCCCACCGGTGAGATTTGCAGCCCAGGCTCCGGGAAGTAGCGGCAAGAACGCTGGTGATGAAGGTGCCCAGCTTTGCCTTGCGAGGCCCCAGCTCCCTTCCACGGGTGCTGCAGCAGCTTGGAGTGAGGCCCTGCCGGGCCGGGACCGTCAGCCGTGGACCCGCGGGCAGGGGCAGGCTGGTGCCCGGTACAGCGAAGCCCGTGCAGGTCGGGGCTTCCCGCGGTGCGAGCCGTCCAGGCGCTGAGCTGAGGTGAGCTGGGCTCAGGGAGGCGGCCGGAGCGTTCCTCAGTAAGGGAGCAGGTGGGCGGGTAGAAGCTCCCCCGTGTTAACCTCTCCTTGCACGTTTTTTAAGGCGGGGCCATGGCCGAGTGTGAGCGGCCAGCCTCGAGGCCCGATGCAGAGGCACGTAGCTGGGGCCTCGTAGGAGGGAAGGAACGAAACCTGGCAGAGCCAGCCAGGCCGCTGGTGCCTGAGGTCGAGCAGGCGCAGGTGGTCAACCAGCCCGGTGGCTTATGCACCCTGAGTGTCTGTGGCTGTGCACCTCAGCCCTGTTCTCCCCCGACGTGGCTTCAGGGGGACAATTGCTGGAAGCTCCAAATGTCCTTCTAGGCCTGGTTACCTGTCGCGCACGTCGAGAGGCCTTGGCAACTGGGAAGTGTGAGGCCGCCCGGGCGCCCCCTGGGTCAGCGCTGTGTCCCCACCCACGGGGACAGGCGCCTGGTTCCCCGCAGGGTCCGCGTGGGCCAAGGCCCGGGCTGCGTCTGGGGCTGCGCAGGCCTCGGGCAGCTTGGGCGAGGCAGGTGTCCCCTGCAGGCTGCAATCACAGACGCACCCCACTGGGCTGACCCCAACCCACAGACAGCCTTCCTCCCAACGGCGTTTAAGCGAGCTCGGAAAGCAGCCCCAGCCGGCCGTGGGGAAGTGGGGAAAGGGGTACCACGGGAGGCCGTGGACCTGAAAAGACAGGACAAAAACGCGGAGCCTTCTGAACCGCTCCAGACGTCATGCCTCAAAGGCGCTTTGCTTTGGCACCTTCCGTGTGTCTGGTCCTCAGGCCTGGGATCACCCCAAGGTGTCGATGGCGCCTTCGGGCTCCGTGGGGGCTCCGGTCCCCCAGCCCTGCCCCAGGCCACACGCTGCGCGGGGGAAGGGTCCGCAGAGGACCGCTTCTCAGACCCCGCTGGCCCGGCTTGGCTCCGGGACGCTGGTGACCTGCAGGTGTACAAACCTGAAACCATCTGGGACCCCGGTGTGAGCACGTGCACGGCCGTGTGCGGCTGCACCCAGGCGGCGAGGGCCACCTTCCTGCTGCAGGCCCCCACCTCTGGGCCTGGCCTGGGCCCGCCGCCCAGCTGCAGTCAGGCCAGGTCTCACGGAGGAGCTGGGGTGCCCGTGTCCGCAGCTGGGGTTCAGGCTGCTGACACGGACGCCGACCTGCTGGTTGTCAGCAAGGAAGTGAGCGGCAGGGGCTGTGGGGCTGCTGGTTCCAGCCGGAGGTGCCCAGGGCTGGGGGCAGGAGCCGTGAGAAGGGCCAGCCTGACGCCAAGAGCTTCCCCGCGTCGGAAACATCGGTCTCGATTGAGGCGCTGGCGATGTGATTGTGCATGTTTGTCGAAACTCATACGACTGTGTCCTCAGAAGGAAGACTTCCACCGTATGTAAATCATGACTATTTAAAAATAATTAGGAATCCCCGGGTGGCCCAGCCGCTTAGCACCACCTTCGGCCCAGGGTGTGATCCTGGGGTCCCGGGATCGAGTCCTGCGGGGGGCTCCCTGCATGAAGCCTGCTTCTCCCTCTGCCTGTGTCTCGGCCTCTCTCTGTGTGTCTCTCATGAATAAATAAATCCTTAAAAAAAATAATTAGAGGGAGACACTAACTTCTATTAAGTTGGCAAATGTTTTATTTTTTTTTTAATTTTTATTTTTTGGCAAATGTTTTAAACAATGAAACAGATAATTACATATTTGGGAGAAAGTTCAGGGGGAAAGAAAAGTGTCATACGCTGTTCGATTGGGGGCAGGGAGGATGCAAACATTTTGGGATTTTTCTGGTGGGAAAAATGGCGATATGTATCCAAAGACTTAAAGCGGTGGGTAAGATTTTATCTGAGAATTCCCCTCCTAGGAATCTATCCTCAGAGGATATTTTCAAAGAATATAAAGATCTGGGTACAAGGATGTTTATTGCAGTGTTATCTGTAACAGGAAAAAATTCAGAAATAGGTTTATTTAATTACAGTACGTCTGCAGGCAGTAAGAATTATAGTCTCAGGAATAGTTAAGACTTTGGGGGCACCTGGGGGGCTCAGTCTGCTAAGCGTCTGCCTTCGGCGCAGGTCATGACCTCAGGGTCCTGGGACCCAGCCCTGCATCGGGCTCCCTGCTCAGCGGGGTCTGCTTCTCCCTCTCCCTCTGCCCCTCACCCCTGCTCTCATGCACACTCTCTCTTTCTCTGTCTCTTGCTCTGCTTTCTCTGTCTTAAATAAATAAATAAATAAATCTAAAAAAAATTTTAAGGCTTTGGAAAAAATGTAAAAAATTAATGTAAAGTGAAAAAATAGGATACAAAGTTGCAGGTACAATACGCTTTTGTAAAAAAAAAAGGTGGGTTTGGTTTTATATGCATATTTATATATACATATGTACAAACAGAAAAAAGACTGGAAGGATTTGCACTAATAAAATGTTCAGTTGGTTTTCAGGTTAGTGGAATTAACAGTGATTTTAAAAATTATCTTTATTTGGTATTTCTCTGGATTTTCTGCAGAAAGAATGTATTAACTTTATGATCAGACACATAAATATTATTTTTTGTAATTTTCTTTGTTATCAAGGGCTCCCCCTGCTGCTCACCTAAAAATATTTGGACGGTTGGCCTTCTCCTGCTTACTTCTGATTTTCCTCGTCTTCCAAAAAGTTCCATTCTTCATCTTGATCCACTTGCTACCTGTTACTTGTCCTTGGAGCAAACTCTTCTAATTTGAATACTTGGAATGATAATGCCAAGCTCTAGTCTTTTTGTAAAAATTGCAATGTAATTCGTGTACATTAGTCATTCATTTTAAAGTGTACAATTCAGCGTCGCTTTTTTTTAAAAAAAATTTATATTCACAAAATTGTGCAACTGTCATTCATATCTAATTCTGTACCATTTCCGTCATTCCAAAAGAAATCTCATAACCATTAGCAATGACTTCCCACCACCCTCTTGTCCAGTGCCTGCTAATCACTAGGCTACTTGCTGTGTCTGTGGATTTGCCTATTTGGATATTTCATTTAAATGGAGTCATACTGGGATGCCTGGGTGGCTCAGTGGTTGAGTGTCTGTCTTCAGCTCAGGACATGATCCTGGAGTCCCAGGATCGAGTCCCGCATCGGGCTCCCTGCAAGGAGTCTGCTTTTCCCTCTGCCTGTGTCTCTGCCTTTCTCTGTGTCTCTCATGAATAGATGAATAAAATCTTTAAAAATAAATAAATAAATAAATAAATAAATAAATAAATAAATAAATAAATGGAGTCATACCATATGTGGTCTTTTGTATCTGGCATCCTTCACTTAGCGTAATGTTTCCATCGTTATATGTGAAGGTCACAATCCGTGTCCTAGAATGTATCAGAACTTCACTCCTTTTATGACTGAATAATATTCCCTTGTTTGAATGTTTCACATCTCATTTATCCACTCATCAGTAATGGACATGTGGGTTATTTCCACTTTTTGGTCATCACGATTAATCTTGCTATGAATATTCACATATAGAGTTTCGCGGACATAGGTTTTCAGTTCTCTTGGGAATATACCTAGATGTGGAATCACTGAGTCATAACTCTATACTTTGTTTTTGTTTTTAGAGAGAAAGTGTGGGGGATCCCTGGGTGGCTCAATGGTTTAGCGCCTGCCACCATTGGCACCATGGTCAAGTCCCACATCGGGCTCCCTGCAGGGAGCCTGCTTCTCCCTCTGCCTGTGTCTCTGTCTCTCTCTCTCTTTCTGTCTCTCATGAATAAATAAATAAAATCTTAAAAAAAAAAAAAGTGTGTGCATGCATATGTGTGAGCAGTGGTGGTGGTGGGGGGGGCACAGAGGGAGAGGGAGAGAGAGAATCTTAAGCAGGCTCCATGCCCAGTGCCGAGCCCTACATGGGGTTCACTCTCATGACACAGACCATGACCTGAACCAAAATCAAGAGTCAGATGCTTAACCTGCTGAGCCACACAGGCGTCCCTACACTTAGATTTCTGAGGAACTGCCAACTCTTTAGAAGTGACCATCATTTTATATTTTTCTCTAGCATCCTATGAGGGTTCCAATCTGTCCTTATCCTCACCAATACGTATATACTCTTTCTGATCAAAGCTATCCTAGTGGGTGTGAAGTATTATGTTATGGCTCATATCTGCATTTTTCTAACGGCTAACGATGCTGAATATCTCCCCGTGTGCTTGCTGCCTGAAGCACAGAGCTTTCAAAACTGGGAAGTGTGAGTCTCCCAGCTGTTTCCTTTTTCTGGTTATTTTGGTTATTCTGAGTCTCTTGAATTTCCATATGAACTTTAGGATTAGTTTGTCAATTTTTGCAAATAAAAGCTGTTGGGATTTTGAGAGGGATAGGGAGTTTGAAATCTGTAGATTAATTCAGAGAGTATTGCTATGTTAATGATTTTAAGTTTTCCGATCCATGAACACTAGATGCCTTTCCAGTTATTAAGGTCTTCTTTAATTTCTTTCAACGGTAGTTTGTATTTGTCAGTGTACAAGGCGACCTCAACACCAAGAACCACAAATTGGAAATTTAATAGGTCATTTTGTATCAAAAGATCAATTATGAAGCACCTAGAATTTTTCAGTTAAAAGAATATATTCTCTGGGTTCTGCTATGGCCCAGACAGTGTTAACTTTTTTTTTTTTCTATTGTGGGTTTTGACTTTTCCCCAGGAAATTGGTTTAATTTGATGTACCCAAATCTTAAGTTTCTCAATACAGAAAAAAAAAAACCCTCCATTTAAAAACAAACTGATCTTAGTAGGAAAGCTTTCAAGCCTTCAGCATTAACTATGATGTTAACTGTGGGCTTTTCTTAGATGCTGTTTATCAAGTTGAGGAAGCTCCTTTCCATTCCAGTTTATTGAGTATTTTAATGTGATTTTTACATGATTTTTATCATGGATTTGTTAAAATGCTTTTTCCGTGTCTTTGGATCATGTGATTCTTTTTTTCTATTAAAGTGGAGTATGACATTGATTAATTTTGGTATGTTGAACCAACCTTGCCCTTCAGGGATAAATTCCAGTTCATTATTTTGTGTAATCACCCTCTTCTCTTTTTATATCGATGAATTGACTGTGCCAGTACTTCGTTGAGGATTTTTGCATTTTACACTCATTAGAGATATTGGTCTATGGTTTTCTTGTGATGTCTGGCTTTGGTGTCAGGGTTCACAGATTTCCTGGAGTGAGTTAGGAAACATTACCTTCTCTTTTTGGAAGAATCTGTGAAGGATTGCTGTTAATTTTTCTTTAAATGTTTGGTGGAATTTACCATGGAAGCTATCATGTCCTGGGCTTTACTTTTGTGGAAAGTTTTTTCATTACTAACTCAATTTCTTTACTTCTTTAGGTTATTTGTGTTTTCTATTTCTTTTTTAGTCAGTTCCAGTAGTTTACGTCTTCCTAGGACACAGTAATTTGTGTATAATTTGTTGGCATACCAGTATTAATATAGTTCACTTAACCCTTTCTATTTTCTGTATAAATAAACTCTCATTTATTTTATTTCTGCAAGGTTTCCTTTTAATTCCTGATTTTGAAATTGAAGGCCTCTCTTTTTCTGTGGTAAGTCTAAGCTAGAGGTTTGTCAATTTTGTTCATCTTTTCAAAGAACTAACTTTTAGTTTCATTGATTTTTTTTTCTGTTTTCTATTTTATTTCCACTGAAATATATATTATTTCTTTCCTTCCGTTTTTTTTTTTTGGGGGGGGGGGATGTTATTATTTTCTTATTTTTTTAGTTTCTTAAAGTATAAGTTTAGTTTATTGATTTGAGAGGTTTCTTTTTTTTCATAATAGATATTTATAGCTATAAGTTTCCCTCCTAGTGCTCTTTAGCTGCATCATAGGAGTTCTGATATTTTATCTTTTTGTTTTAATTCATATCAAAATATTTTCTAATTTATCCTATAATTTCTTCTTTGATTTCTTTCTTAAGACCATGTTGCTTAATTTCCATATATTTATGAATGTCCTAAATATATTACAGTAATTTATGCCAAATTTTATTCCATTATGATTGAAAAGAATACCTTTTCATGATTTCAACCCTTGTAAATTTAGTGAGACTTGTTTTATGGCCTAACATATGGTATATCCTGAAAAACCTTCTATGTGTACTTCAGAAGAATGTGTATTCTACTGTATTGTGTGGAGTGTTCAGTAGACATCTGTTAGTTTTAGTTGGTTTATCATGTTGTTCAAGTTTCTATTTCCTGCTTTATCCTCATTTCTAGTTCTATACATTATTGAAAGTGAGTATTGAAACCTCCTACTATTGTTGAATGGTCCATTTATTCCTCCAATTTTATACTTGGTTCATGTATTTTGGAGCTCTGTTTTTGGGGGGCATACAGGTTTATAAATGCTGAATTTATTTTATGGATGGGTCTTTGTCTCTAGTAACAATTTTGCCTTAAAATCGATTTTGTCTACTACTAGTATAGACAGTCCTACCCTCTTTGTTTATCATTTGTGTGATATATATTTTTCCATCCTTTTATTTTGATATTTTGTGTCTTTGAATCTAAAATATGCCTTGTGTAGACAGGAAATAATTAGGTCATATTTTTTGTCCATTTTGCCAATATCACCTTTTAATTTGATATTTACTCACTTAAATTTTTTACTCACTTATATTTAATGTAATACTGATAAAGTATGATTTACATCTGTCACTGATGTTTGCATTTTGTGTTTTATGTCTTTTTCTGTTGTTCCTCTATTCTTTCATTGCTGCCGTTTTTTGTGTGTTGAATAAATATTTTCTTGAGTACTGACCATTGCTTTTACAATATTTTGTTATTTTTATAGTAGTTATCTAGATTAAAATCAGTGTCTTAATTTGTAACAATCTTGTTCAGATTAATACCAGCTTAAATTTAATAGTATATCAAAACTTTGCCCCTCCATATAGCTCTATTTCCTCTTGCCTTCTTTTGTGTCACTATTGCCAACAAATTACATATTTATATATGTATGCTCATCAACATAGATTTATAATTATTTTTTCATGTATCTTAATGATTTGGGAGAAAAAAGAGAGTTATAAACAAAAAATAAATGTATATTGTTTTGTGTATTTAGTTACCTTTACCAGGGCTCTTTATTTTCTTCATATGAATTTCAATTATTATAAGGTATTCTTTTATTTTAGCCTGAAGGACTCTCTTTAGTATTTCTTCTGGGATGGGGGGGGTGCTCTGCTAGTATCAAATGATCTCAGTTTATTAGAACTATCCTAATTTTTCCTTCATATTTTGAAGGATAGTTTTGCTGGATATAGAATTCTTGGATAATAATTTTTTCCCACCCAAAACTTTGAATGTATAATTCCACTGCTTCTGGCTTTCATGGTTTCTGATGAGAAATCAGCTATTAGTCTGATAAGATTAAAACATCTTCTGGTAGAAGATCTGTTGTACCTGATGAGATGCTTCTCTCTTGTTGTTTTCAAGATTCTCTGTTTGTAGTTCACCAGTTTTATTATGATGTGACTAGGTAGGTTTTTGTGTTTGTTTTTGTGTTTCTTTTATTTTAACCTACCTGGAGTTTGTGAGCTTCTGGAATATGCAGAATAATGTAGGTTTTTTTTAACTCAAATTTGGGAAGTTTTCAGTCATTATGTCTCAAATATTCTTTTTACTCTCCTTTCTCTCTTCTCTGCTTCTGGGACTCCATTTATGCATATGTTAGCATGCTTGATGATCTCCGAGTCTTTTTTTTTTTTTTTCTTATTTTTTTATTTCTATCTATTATGGAGACTGGATAATCTCAATTGATACATCTTAGAGTTGACTGATTCTTTCTTCTCCCTGCTCAGATATGTTATTTAGCTATCCCCCCCCCCCCCCGGTGAATTTTTCATTTTAATATTGTATTTTTCAATTCCAGAATTTCTATTTAGTTCATTTTTATAATTGCTATCTCTTTATTGATATTTGTTGTGACACCATTCTCATACTTAACCTTTAATTCTATAGACAGGATTTCCTTAGTTATTTGCCCATATTTAAAATAGCCATATTTGCCATATTTAAAGTCTATATATCTATTATGTCTAAACTCCAATTCTCCTCAGGGACAGTTTCTCTTGGCTACATTTTCCCCTTGTGTGTGGGCTTTAAAAAAAATCTTTGCATGTCTTGTAATATTTTGCTGAACATTAGATATTTCATAAAATATAATGTGTTCACTGGAAATCAGATTTTCCTCCCTCATGGGGTTTAGTTTAGTGACTTTTCTGAGCAAATTTTGCAAAGTCTGTAGTTTCTGTTGTGTGTAGCCTCTGAAATCTCTTATCTGGTCACTTAATGATCAGAAAGATTTTTTAGTTGTCTATAATCAGTAAGTCTCCTGATCTTTGCTGAGGGACCTTGTGTACATTTTGGATTACATCTTCAACACTCAGCCAGAACTTGAGAACTCTGCCTTGGCCTTCATGTCCTGTTTGTACAGAACCACAAGTTTACTCAGAGGTGAGAAGTTAGGAAATTCTCTGATATCTTCTGAGCATGTGCACAGTCATGGGCTTGTGCAGGAGTCCACATATGCATATGGCTTTCTAGAATTCCAGGAATAGGTTGGAAGTTTTCAAAGTTATCTATGGACATCTCAGCATTTCCTGTAGTCTTTTGGTTAGTCTGTGGTTAGTAACCACTGTTTTCCACTACGTCAGACAGCTACAATATTCGTCATTTACCTCTGATGGTTTTTAACAAAAAGCCCTAAGAAAAAAGGCTGTTTGTTTAGGTGACCTGTGAGTCAGATCAAATAAGGGGAGTCTTGCAGGTGGAGTTTTCCAGGGTAGCCCTAAACAAATAGTTACAACATGATTGTGGACTGTTGGTTTTCAAGGCTACTGTGTATCTGAGGAAGGTTGAGAGGGAGAATAATGAGAAGAGGACCAGTTAAAAATGCCACCAAGCTCTCGATACTTACTGAGTTTCACCCATTTTACGGACAAACATTCATCAGATCACTGAAAGCTTTTGGTTCATTTCCAGAGTCCAAAAAAGTTAATCCTGACAATTTTGCCAATTTTCTCATTGTTTTTATGTAGGAGAGGAGTTTTGGAGGTCTTTACTTTCCCATTTTTATTGATGACACCTTACCTTCTAGATGTTTAATGAAATAAATATTTTTGGAGAATTCTCAAAATTTCTCTTAACCATGCCTAAATGGGTCAGTTTTTTGTCTTGTTTTGTTTTGTTTTTAACCTTCTGTTGTCTTAATAAGGGCAGAATTTAGTTTAACTCTCCTGGCAAAAGGGATGAAAACAGAGTCATCTGAGGCCTTAGTCATTCTCTAAACAATACTTACTGAATGCATTGTCACTTAGACACTGCCGTCAAAATAAGGCTCAGTAATATGTAGTATTACTGTATTTGATACATTTTATGTCACTTCACTTCTGCACAATGTGAGGGGAAAACAAAACAACATGGCCCTAGGGGGCCGGTAGTGACATCCTTGAGTGCCTGATGGTTCTGGAGCTGAATAGATGGAGTAGAAAAGATTATGACTCTCAGGTAACAAGTATATGAAAAGATACTCAACATCACTAACCATAAAATAAATACAAATCAAAACCACAATGAGATATTACTTCATACCTGGTAGGATGGCCACTATCAAGAGAACAGAAAATTACAAGTGCTGACAAGGATATGGAAAAATTGGAACACTTCTGCACTGCATACAAAAGAATTCAAAGGAGGATTCCTTTTTATTTTTTCTAATTTAAATTCAATTTGCCAACATATAACACCCAGTGCTCGTCACATCACATGCCCTCCTTATTGCCTATCACCCAATTAACGCCATCCCCCTACCCACCTCCCCTTCTGTAAGCCTTTGTTTGTTTCCCAGAATCAGTAGTCTTTCATGGTTTGTCACCCTCGCTAATTTTTCCCACTCAGTTCCTCTCCTTTCCCCTATAATCCCTTTCACTATTTCTTATATTCATTGTATGAGTGAAACCATCCTTCTCTGATTGACTTACTTCACTTAGCATAATACCCTCCAGGTCCATCCATAATACCCTCCAGTGTCAAAGCAAGTGGTGGGTATTCGTCCTTTCTGATGGCTGAGGAATATTCCATTGTATATACAGACCACATCTTCTTTATCTATCATCTGTCAAAGGACATTGTGGCTCCTTCCACAGTTTGGCTATTGTGTACATTGCTGCCATAAACATTGGGGTGCAGGTGTCCTGGCGTTTCACTACACCTACATCTTTGGGGTAAAGACCCAGTAGTGTCATTGCTGGATCATAGGGTAGCTCTATTTTTAACTTCTTGAGGACCCTCCACACAGTTTTCCAGAATGGCTGCACCAGTTCACATTCCCAACAGTGCAAGAGGGTCCTCCTTTCTCCACATCCTCTCCAACATCTGTTGCTTCCTATCTTGTTAGTTTTCACCATTCTAACTGGTGTGAGGTGGTATCTCATTGTGGTTTTGATTTGAATTTCCCTAATGGCAAGTGATGTGGAGCATTTTTTCATGTGCTTGTTTACTATGTGTATGTCTTCTTCGGAGAAATGTCTATTCATGTCTTCTGCCCATTTCTTGACTGGATTGTTTGTTTCTTGTGTGTTGAGTTTAATAATTTCATTATAGATCTTGGATACTAGCCCTTTATCTGCTATGTCATTTGCAAATATCTTCTCCCATTCTGTAGGTTGTCTTTTAGTTTTGTTGACTGTTTCCTTTGCTGTGCAGAAGCTTTTTATCTTGATTAAGCCTCAATAGTTCATTTTTTGCTTTTGTTTCCCTTGCCTTTAGGGATGTGTCTTGTAAGAAGTTGCTATGGCCTAGTTCAAAAAAAGATTGCTGCCTGTGTTCTCCTCCAGGATTTTGATGGATTCCTGTCTCACATTTAGATTTTTTTCCTTCATTTTAGAGTTTATCTTTGTGTCAGGTGTACGAGAATGGTCTAGTTTCATTCTTCTGCATGTGGCTGTCTGGTTTTCCCAGCAGCATTTATTGAAGAGATTGTCCTTTTCCAGTAGATAGTCTCTCCTGCTTTGTGGAAGATTAGTTGACCATAAAGTTGAGGGGCCATTTCTGGATTCTCTATTCTGTTCCATTGATCTGTGTGTCTGTTTTTGTGCCAGGATCACAGTGTCTTGATGACCACAGCTTTGTGGTATAACCTGAAATCCGGCATTGTGATGCCCCAGGCTCTGGTTTTCTTTTTCAACATTCCTCTGGCTATTGAAGATATTTTCTGGTTCCATACGGCTCAGGATTATTTGTTCCAACTCTGTGAAGAAAGTCCATGGTATTTTGATAGGGATTGCATTGAAGTATAAATTGACCTGGGTAGCATAGACATTTTCACAATATTAGTTCTTCCAATCCATGAGCACGGAAAGTTTTTCCATCCTTTGTGTCTTCCTCAATTTCCTTCAGAAGTATTCTGTAGCTTTTAGGGTACAGATCCTTTACCTCTTTGGTTAGGCTTGTTCCTAGGTATCTTACAGGTTTTGGTGCAGTTGTAAATGGGATGGATTCCACGATTGCATAGACACATAATGGAACATTATGCAGCCTTAAAAAAAGAAGGAAATTCTGTCCTGCTACAATGTCTATAAACCTGACGACACACTGAGGAAAATAAGCCAATCACAAAAGGACAAGTACTGGAGATGGATTATACTAATATGAAGTACTTCAAATAGTCAAAATCATTTAAACAAAAAAGTAGAAAGGTAGTCACAAAGGGTGGGGGGAAGGAGGGAGGTGGATTAGTGTTTAGTGGGTATCAAGTTTCAATTCTGCAAGATGAAAAGTTCTAGAGATATATCATCCAACACTATCAATATACTTAACACTATTTAACTGTACATTAAGAAAATTTATCAGCTTTTCAGTAGAACTACTGAAGGTGTATGAGGCAGTAGGTCATGGGATACTGCTTTTATGACAAAACTTTTAGGAAGTTTTTAAAAGCCCTTATTTTTTTAAAAGGGGATTTTTACCCTCCATTGCTGATGGTACCACTTGCTCTGACCATGACTAGCTATTGAGTTCTACGTAGAAATTTGGGCTGAATGAGTGGCATTTTATACTCAGATTGTTACTGCTCACATTTGCTTTGGAGGCAGTACTTTAGACTGCATAGTTTCTGGGCCTTCTGGGCCTTCAGTCTTGGATTCTGGCCTAAACTTTTAGAGATGTAAAGACCCCTAGGTATCACCTGGACTATCATGTCCCAAAAGATGTGCTAGGGGTATTAATTGGTGTAAAGAATAATTCTGTGAATAACTGCCTTAGGGAAATGCTGGTTAAACAAAGTTAAACAGGTTTATTTACTACTAGAATTTTCATACACTTCACTATGCTATTTTGCACCTTTTAGAAGAAAGATAAAGCCTTTTATATTTCCCAAATTAATTGGAGAATGGCCTCCTTTTTTATTAAAAATTACATCCTGGCAGTAGTGTTCTACAAGGTTAGGGAAACAGTGGCCTAACCAAATGCAGAAATTTAATTCATGCAGAAATTGAGGTTCAGAGAGGTTAAAGCAAATTTAAATGCAGGATACCCAGTTTAATTTGAATTTCATAAAAATAATGAGTTTATAATGATAAACAAATAATGAATTTAGCATTTGCATGAGACACACTTATATTACAAATTTGTTATTTATCTGAAATTCACATTTAACTGAGAATCTTGTATTTTACTGCCGGCAGTCCTACTGATTTACTTGCCCAAAACCACCCAGCAAGTTCATGGAAGAACTGGGGCTAAAATTGAATTTCTGTACTCCGGTTCAGTTGTTTTATTCTCTTAGGCACATAGTATGGTTGATGGTTTAACGTCATTCTGGTAACTAAGGAGATACTGTGACATATACTGAACTATTTCACTCTTCTGTGATGCTCTTTTAAAGAGTCTACTGACATACTAACAGGATGGTACTATGGTTATTACTACTGTAATTTAAAAATGATGATGATGGCCAACCTTTATCAGTTGCTTACTGTGTACCAGAAATTGTTTCAGGAAGATTCTGTCTTTTGTCATCTCAGCTTCACAACAGTCATATGAGGTAGGGGCTATGACTATCCCATGCTACAGATGAAGGAGCTAGGTGCAGGGGGGTGATGCAGCTCATTCAAGATCTCTCCCAGCAAGTGGCAGAGCCAAGAGAAAAAGGAACTTCTACAAAGGAGAATTATATTATGTCATATTTCAGAGATGATCTCCATTCATTGTGATAGAATGAAAGTTAACTTCCTCTTTGACCAGATGCTCTGGTGTGAATGAGGTTGAATGAATTCACTTACAAAATGCAAAACCTTCAGAAGACAGGTAAATATCTTTATTACAAAAGGAAATTCACATAATACAGCTCCTCCTAAGCAAGGAAAGGCATAAAGCAGAGATCTGTGTTGTGTTGGGGTGTCTCCTTCTAGGTGAAAGTTAGAGGCACGACCACACATCTAAGACTTGGAGCTGCAAATAGCAACAGGTCCTACAAATGGTACCTGTAAATGGAGGACAGAAGCCAAGCATCTTATTCCTCTTTCCTCCACAGAATATAGCACGGTACCTTGCACACACAAGGAGCTCAGTAAAGATTTACTGAGTTGAATGGGAATGAAAGAGAGTGTTTATGGATATATAAAGGGGTCAAGGGCACTCTCTGATCCTTTGAGTCAGAGCCACACATTCATAGTGTCACCACCAAAACCTTCTTTTTCCATGTGAAAAATGGCTTTGCATATAAGAACAACTACAAACTCCTTCTTTGCCACTGGAACCTGACATTCTTGTAGATTAAGTCCCCATCAAGCTCTCGGGTTCTTCGGCTGCAGAGCTGTCTTGGAGTGTTAAGAAAATGGAGGCTTCCAGAAAATTGAGGTGAGGGAAGTTCAAGCCTCTCAAAGCAATGGTATTAAAGTCAATGTGCTGACCTTCATTTGTAGGACACTTAACTTATAGAGAAGAGGATGGCCTAGCATACGGTGGAATGGAATGGAATCTCAGTTATTAGCCCGAGTCTACGTACGTGGATGTCCTCCTTCAAGTTGCTTCTCTTGGTGATACCCAGCCTGTGTTTATCCAGTCTCCTTGGTCTTAAAGGACCTGCTTTACTAGATACAGTGGTGGATTATTTGGATGTGATGCTTGTTGAATGGCTCCTGAGCTTCTCTTCCTCCCTTGGAGTGATTTATGGATTCCCTCTTGGGCTTCTGTCAAAGTCACTTTAGTTGTTACAGATTTTTGCCTCCAAATCTGAGAAATTATAAATCGGTATCTTAAAATGGCAACTGAACCCTCCCTAGTCTATCTCTTCGACGACAGCTAAGGTAAATAATAGCTGTTATTTACGGAGTGCCTACTTTGTTCCATGTACTCTTTAAACATTTTACATACATTAACCCATGGATCAAATAGGTACTGTTGTTTCCCTGGAGGAATAAACTGAGGCTCAGAGAGATTAAGTGACTTGCCTAAGATCTTGCAGTGAGTAAATGGTCTAGGAACAAAGGTGCACCAGGACACCAGGAAATTGTTGTAAAAAGGTACTGTTTCAGACTAACGCGGACGAGGTAACCTAAGTTTGTGAGACATATGCTTTAACAAACTACATTTAAAACTAAAGTTTACCACCTTCTCAGACACTGAGTAACTTAAACTATGTGAGGAAAGAGAACACTTGCCTCCTAGGGGGTCTTGGAAGACCTACAGATGAGCATTATTTATAATTATCATGTCTACTCTTAAAGCATTATTTATCATCAGCACGTCGATTATTTATAGTCGAAGAAATACTTCTAGATTATTTTAAAAGGATTTTAAGAAACAGTTTGTCTTGGGCTATTTGAATTATAATTCTTTATATCCTTGATTTACTTGGCGGACTTCAGGCGAGTCCCAAACTGACCACATTAATGGGAGCGTGGACTAATGCAGTTTCACGTAGGGGATTTGCAGGCATCCTTGTTCGGTTTTCTTATTTAAATTACATGTCCCATGGACTGGGACTGACTGTTTGGGTATCTGTGAGATTCGTTCTTTGTAATGATAATACAGTCAAAGCCACCGAGGACCTGGATTTAGTTCTAAGAACCCGAAGTCTTCCTTTGAAGCAACCCTTTAAAAAATATTAGCCAGTATCAGCCTTACTATCCAACCTGGATGCCTCACTGAGTTTTCATGAGATTAGGAGCCATTACTGGGTCTTTGTGTGGAAGTGGAAGTGAAAAGCACAGAGTCGCAGCGAGCGAGCGGAGGGACAGCTTCTGCTCCCGTCCCCCTGCCTTCTGGGCCCCGGGACTCCCAGACAGCCCTACAGCTGTCCCAGCCTCCTGGGGGTTGGTTCGCCAGCTCCACTGGAGACCTAAGCTTACCTAAGTAATTTAAAACCTCAGCATTTACAACATAAAGGCACCACAAGATCTCTCCGACATTAAGCTTTGGTAAGATTTTATTTGGAGGAATTTTATTTTAAAATGTAATATCCTTTTCCTTTCTTTGGCAAATAGAATCAGGGAGAACTTGGATGGAACTCTGCTGCTTATGAAAAGTCTCACCCTGTTCGTATAAGCAAGTCTGTCACCCTTGATCGGAACGTAATAATTCATAAAGCTTAACGTTATTATCATCCCTCTGCCTGGAGTGATAGATATTCTTGAGGTCTCTTAAATAAAAAGTCTAAAATTGAATTTGCAACTCAAAAGATTGGTGGGTTCAAATGCTAGTTTCCTGCTGAGTAACTGTGAAAACAATTCTAAAGTAGCCAGTAGTGTGTTGGGAATGGCAGTTTTATTAAATGTCTTGATGGAGTGCAATGAAAACACGCTCTCGCTGTCTTTATGCAGACTTTCCCTCTACAAAAATAATAGTTTTCTTATAGACGTGATTGTTCGCCGTAGCTCTGTTTATTTGGTTATCCTTCCAGTGTAGGTTGTCTGCAAAGAGTTTTCAATAAGAAGATAGGATTTGTTTTTAATAGCAGCAGACCAATAAGGTTCTCCCGCGGAGACTGGTTGTATGACGCTGCTCGGAGATTACGGGTTTGCATCTCATCATCTCGTGTGTAGACTGAAGTCTTAAACTATCCATTCGGTCCCAAGTAGGGCCACTGGGCATTATGTTCTTGTGGGGATGAGCCTTCCAGCATCATGGATCCTCAGTGAAGTCCTTGAAGGAAGAGAAAACCATGCAACATGTGGTAAGGCTCCTCTCACCCAATAGAAAACCAGCAAGTTCATTTAAAAAGGTATCTTTCAATTATGAAAACTGGCGGGCATCAAAGGACACTTGGCAGTTGAACTCTGCAAAAACATTTGCACTGGCGGCTAAAGAGGACCTTCTCTTTTGCTGGTTTCATGAAAAAATGAAACATTTTGCAGTTTCACCTCAATTTCCTCTTTCCTTTTTTTCCCACAAAAACAAAAGGTGATTTTTCAAGGTCCCTGTATCAGCATTATTTGACATCCTTATATGGGTTGGGTTGGACCAAATAACTGACCAAATCCCTCAGGATGAAAATTGAAAATTTGTTGTGATTTCTACCCCCAACTCCCAATCCGGTCTCCTAGTCAATGGCAAATTGTCTTTTTTCCCAGTTTCTTTATTTTTCCCCCTATGGCCAAAACACTGCTGCTATAAAAATAAAAACAGTGAAATTCCAGTCTTGACTAAAGTTGGGAATTCTTGCACACACGAAAAAAAAAAATCTCTGTTTCTCTTTGGGAAATTGGCAAAGTGAAAATTGACAGCTTAGCTCTTCTCACATTGACACTTATATTAACTGCAGGAACTGGATTTTTAAGAGATCTTAAACATAATTTTAGGGAAAACAATGCTGTCACATGTAAGTGTGGCTTATGTTTATTTCCACAGCATATGTCCCATGTAGAGATCTTCATAAACAAGACCTGGATCATCCCTCTCTTTCTGGGTAAGGATGTAACTTTGTGCGAACGAGAAGAGCATTACTCTAATCAAGATGTGCCCGTTTTTTTTTTGTTTGTTTGTTTGTTTGTTTTTGTTTTTTTGTTTTTTTTTAACCTTCAAGATTTTATTTATTTATTTATTTGAGAGGGAGAGAGAGAGAGAGAGAGAGAGATAGGCTGAGCAGGGGGAGGAGTAGAGGGTTCCCTGCTGAGCAGAACCCGATGTGGGGCTCAATCCACATCCATCCACATAACCCCGTGATTATGACCTGAGCCAAAGACAGACGCTTACCCGACTGAGCCACCCAGGTGCCCGATGTTGCACATTCTTGCTCAGGTGACACCGGAGACCGTAGAGGGTCAGGAAGGTCCAGACTGCCAACTTGCTGGCCCAGTAAGTGCATCCTCGAGTTTTCTGGCAAGATGCAGACGAAGCCCTTACACGAGCCGACTTTGGGCATCATGTGCCTTATAAGATTTGTCTACGAGACAGAATAGTTCTGGATAACTTCATCCCTCCCATCTAGCACACCGGCGGTTCGATCCCGCGATATCACTTGTGTGCACATGTATGTTGTTTTATTCTTTAGGGTTTATACTTAACAGAATAAAATACCTGCTTTAAAATTCTATGCATAAACGTAGGTATAACACCTGGTGAATAAGAGAAGCCGCAGCTCAGATTTTAAACCCTCTGAATTAACTCTCCTTTTTCCTACACATGTTTATTTTGTAGTTTCACTTCTAATGCCCCAATGAGAAAGAACATTTAGTTGTCGCCTGCGATTTTGGTGAAGCTTTTGGCCTCACCTGTAGTGCATGGAGGGACTGATCTGCATGCTCGCTGAACCGTCCCTGTGGGGAGCATGAATCCATCCTGTCACAAAGGGAGCACGGCCAGCCAGTGGGCCTGGCAGGGAGGAAGCTCAGCTGTTGCATCCTGAGTTACGATGACTTACGGACCCTACTTCCCTTCCCACCTGTGGCCTCTCCCTTTCTGCAGTAGCCTGAACAGTGGCCTCCCAAATATGCCCAGAGTAGTCCTCAGAACCTATGAATCTGTTCCTTCACTTGGCCGAAACGGACGTGATTAAATTAAGGATCTTGAGATGGGAATATGTTGCTGGATATGCAGGTGACCCACCATAACCACGAGCGTCCTTGTAAGAGATGAAGAAGGTGGTGTGGCTGCAGGAGCAGAGGTTGGAGTGATAGGGCCATACACCATGGCCATTTCTAGAAACTGGAAGAGGCAATGGACAGATCCTCGCCTAGGGTATCCAGAAGGAAACAGCCCTGCTGAAACTTTGATTTGAGCCCCGTAAACTCCTTTTGGACTTCTGACACCCAGAGTCGTACGAGAATACATTCGTGTTGTTATAAGCCACCAAGTGTGTGGTAAGTTGTGACAGCCGTCATAGAAAACCAACACGGCTTCCCACCCTCTTCTCGCCTCCTGTTCAGAGTCTCTGACTTTGCTTCCATCTTCATTTTTGCCTCTGCTCAAATTTCCTATTGCTGTTCTTTATCCCGTTGGCCAAGGATCTGCTTACTCTCCATTTACTTAACCACCCTCCAAACCAAGATTCTTGCAAAGCCAAGAGATGTGTCACTGTTGCCCTTCAATGAGGACCTGTGGTTACAGAGCCAGAGTAGCATTTCTCAAGATGTGTTCCATGACCTATAGGCCCTTGGCTATGTGAGCATAGGGTATATAGACACCACATCTCAGAAATGGTGTTCTGGGAAACTGGCTTGGGGAAAACGTGCTCTGGGATATACCTGGGATCTTGGAGATACCAATATCCTCCTGAACCCTGAAGCAAGGGTCCATTTGGGCCCAGGTGTGAAGGGAAAGCCAGCTTCCATCAAGCAGGAGACGGGCTCTGTGGACCTGTCCTGGATCAGGTGAGACGTACAATAAAACCACCTGATCCAACAGACTCCATCTCTCTATGGCTCTTTCCCACTTGGCTTCTTGGAAAATGCGTTTGGAACTCACACAGGTGGATCTGACTCATATTTCATACGTCAGCGGTGGCAAGGGGCCTTACAGCCACAGGGCCAGTGGTTTTGCCAGGCAAGGGTCTGATCACGGACTGTGCAAACTCTTTTGAGTTGTATGCTTAAGCTCTAAATAAGATCGAATCTGTGAGAAGCTCCCAGTCAGCCCAACCTTCCTGGCCCCTGAATCCAGGAAAGGTATCCAGTAGCCAACCTAGAGTCAGGTGTCGCCCTCTAGACCAGTTAGCACGGACTGGGGCACAGGTCACCTACACAGTAGTAAAGTCGGCTAACATCTAGGCAGTCTTTGCTTCCCGGTAGGCATTGCTCTAAGCACCCTACACGTGCCAGTTCCTTTAAACCTCACAATCACTTGATGTGAAATCCTGAGGCATGGCGATTAAAAATGCTCCAGAGTCATGTGGCTCATAAAGGGCAGCGTGGAGCTTTGAATCCAGGCAGGCTAGCCCCAGATCCCCTTTTCTCAAACCATTGTGTTTGTGAGTGAAAAGAGAACAAACTTGGAGCCAGTAGATTTGGGTTTGAACCTAAGCTCCTTCCTGTGGCTTAGGGCAAATCTCTTAATCTCTTTCAACTCCTGTTTCCTCATTGGAAAATCATGATATGAATACCTGGTGTCAGACTCTTATATGCTTGCTGTCCATTAATACAGCCACCCCTCCTGCCTCAGGGACCTCCTCACCAATCTGTTTTGGGAGAATCACGACTGTCAGGGGATATCTAGTTCCTTGGAAGAATGGGATTATCTTCTGCCTCTTGGTAAACCATGCTGAATTTAGCTTTTCTTTCTTGAATTGTTTTCTTATTAAAACGTGTTTTTTGTTTGTTTGTTTGTTTTTCATTTGTTTGCTTTAAGTAGGTTCCACACCCAATGTGGAGCCCGGTACGGGCTTTCATTCTTATTCTCCCTGAGATCAAGACCTGAGTTGAAATTGAGTCAGATGCTTAACCCACTGAGCCACCCAGGTGCCCCAAAAAGTTCTTTTCTTATAACAAAAGTAATACATATTCATTTTAGAAAAGAAAGGGAAGACAAAGTAAGAAAAGTTTTTAAAATTGCCAATAATCCTAGAAGATAATCGTTGTTAACCTTTGGCATTAATATTATTTCTAATGCGTTTTTTACTTTATATTTCCTTTTTAAAAAGATTTTATTTATTTATTTGAAAAAGTGAGTGAACAACAGAGCATGAGCAGGGGAGGGGCAGAGAGAGAGGGGGAAGCAGACTCCTCACTTTTCTATCTATGATGATAGATGATGCAGGGCTCCATCCAGGACCCTGGGATCATGACCTGAGCTGAAGGCAGATGCTTAACCACTGACCGAGCCACCCAGGTGCCCCTGTATTTCCTAAGCAATACTTTTATACGATATATATATATGTTTTTTGCTCTATGTTCTGCCTCCAAATGGCAATATTCAAAATTGCAATTTTATAAAAATTGCTTTCACTGGATATAACTTGAACAAGTCTCAAGGACTAAATATTCTTCTACAACTATATTTTCTATGACTCCATAGTGAGGTCTTAACCAATTCTGTACTGTTGAATAGTTAGGTTGTTTCCATTCTGTTTGTCCTGATTGGTGTTGAATAATGTTGTAACGAACACCTAGGATACGTATTTTTGATTCGCGATTAACAGATCATTCTTGATGGCAACATTTTAGGTCCCTAGAAAGCAGTTGCATTAAATCGAAAAGAAAGGAACCTGGGTTGTTGAATTTATTTGTACTATACCAGTGCCAGGAAGTGTGATTAGGTGATAGCTAAATAAATACCTATCAACAAAGATGAATAGGATCTAAAGCAGTTGCTTCTTTTCCAGGTAGATTAATGCCAGCAATCCAGCAAGTAGGGTCTGTGAAAGTGCCCAGATCTCATCTGGCAGGCGACCAGTATGGAGGCTCATGTGGGCATGAGTTGTGACCAGAAGACCTTTCCGATATTCTAGAACCAGCAGGATACTGTTAGAGAGGTGATAAGTCTAGCTTTTCAGAGGACTCTTCCCATCCCTTATCAGGGCTTTGTTATTTCTTTTGGAAATGAAGGATGTTTCTGATCACAAGTAATAGGGTTTTAGCTTATTTGCTGAGAAATCATAAGCTCCTTTGCTGGTAATTATTTTTCCCTAGAGATTTAAACTATGAATATTTTCATTCTTATTAAAAATCTGTGTATTAAAATCATTTTTTACAATGGAATATCATGCAACAATTAGTAAGGATATGTTAGATCTATGTTTTGATATGGAAAGATATACAGAATAGTGTATGACATTCATTTTAGACAGATGCATAGATTCATTTACACACGTTCATACATATGCAGAATAATCAGTCAGTCCATGAGACCTATTAGCAGTTGTAACCACTAGTGGTTGGGACTAAGGAAACACTTTTATTTTCTACTTTTTTTACTTATGGTATCATTTGAATTTTCACAATGAATGGGAGTTTTCTTAATGGAAATAAAAATAATAAAGGTAGCTCTGATGTTTTAGAAAGATAATTTTTTTAAATGTAGCCTGTATTATTGTTTATAATAATAAAGAGATAAATTTGATTTGTATTTGGAACTCAGATTTTATGTATTGGGGTCTACAACATATGCTTCTAGCACTTATATTTTTGACATTTAAAAATTTACATTCAGTTTAGTTAACATATAGCATATTATTGGTTTTAGAGGTAGAAGTTAGTGATTCATCAGTTACATATAAATCCCAGTGCTCATTATATCAAGTGCCCTCTTTAATGCCCATTGCCCAATTACCCCATCTCCACATCTTCTTCCCCTCCAGCAACCCTCAGTTTGTTTCCTATAGTTAAGAGTCTCTTATGGTTTGCCTCCCTTCTCTTTTAATCTTATTTTATTTTTCCTTCTCTTCCCTTATGTTCATCTGTTTTGTTTCTTAAATTTCACATATGAGTGAAATCATATGGCATTTGTCTTTCTCTGATTGACTTATTTCACATAATACCCTCTAGTTCCATCCATGTCATTCCAAATGACAAGACTCCCTTCTTTTTTGATGGCTGAGTAGTCCATTGTATATATAAACCACCTCTTCTTTATCCATTCATCTGTTGATAGACAGCTGGGCTCTTTCCATAGTTTGGCTATTGTGGACATTGCTGCTATAAACATCGGGATGCATGTGCCCTTTCAAATCTCTATTTTTGTATCCTTTGGATAAATACCCAGTAGTATAATTGTTGGGTCATAAGGTAGCCTATTTTTAACTTTTTGAGGAACCTCCATTCTATTTTCCAGAGTGGCTGCTCCAGTTTGCATTCCCACCAATAGTGCAAGGGGGTTCCTCTTTCTCTGCTTCTTCTCCAACATCAATTGTTTCCTGAGTTGTTCATTTTAGCTATTCTGACCGGTGTGAGGTGATATCTCATTGTGGTTTTGATTTGTATTTCCTCTAGCCATTTGTATATTTTTGGAGAAATGTCTGTTCATGGCTTCTGCCCATTTCTTAACCGGATTGCTTGTTTTTTGGGTGTTGAGTTTCAGAAATTCTTTGTAGATTTTGGATAATAGCCCTTTCTCTGATATGTCATTTGCAAATATCTTCTCCTATTCCATTGGTTACCTTTTAGCTTTTTTTGTTGATTGTTTCCGTTGTTGTGCTAAAGCTTTGTATCCTGATGAAGTCCCAATTATTCATTTTGACTTTTGTTTCCCTTGCCTCTGGAGATGTGTCAAGCAAGAAGTTGCTGTAGCCTAGTTAAAAAAGATTGCTGCCTGTGTTCTTCTCTAGGATTTTGATGGATTTCTATCTCATTTTTATAGATTTCTGTCTCACATTCTTTTATCATATCCTTTCATCCATTTTGAATTTACTTTTGTGTGGGATGTAAGAAAATGATCCAGTTTCATTCTTTTGCATGTGGCTGCCCAATTTTCCCAACACTATTTGTTGAAGAGACTGTCTTTTTTCCATTGGATACTCTTTCCTACTTTGTTGAAGATGAGTTGACCATAGAGCTGAGAGTCAATTTCTGGGTTCTCTATTCTGTTTCATTGATCTTTGTGTCTATTTTGTGCCAGTATCTCACTATCATGATGATTATAGCTTTGTAATAACAGCCTGAAGTCTGGAATTGTGATGCCTCCTGCTTTGGTTTTCTTTTTCAACATTTCTTTGATTATTCAGGGTCTTCTCTGGTTCCATACAAATTTTAGGATTGTTTGATCCAGCTCCATGAAAAATGCTGGTGGTATTTTGATAGGGATTGCATCAAATGTGTAAATTGCCTTATATAGGCTTGTAGAACTCATATCCTTTAAAAATGTATTTTGATTAAAAAAATAGACTCCATATTGCATATGCCAATTTTTCCTCAAGACTTCTTATAAATATGTGTTCCTTAAGGATATCAAAAGCATTTTGTTGGTACATTAATTTATCTACTCATTCATTCCTCCCACAGACATTTATTGAATGTTTTCTATTTTTTGCACTGAACCATACAGGAGTTGTGAGCCCACAGACAAGTTCCTGAACAGAACATAATCTATTCATTCCAAGTACAAAATATATATATTTTTTAACCAGGTAGTGGATGTTAGACTAGGTAGCATTTCACTGGTATCACTAGTTCAGAAGAAAATTAACTTTGGAAATGTGAAAGTACTGATGAAAAGAGAAGAAAGAATCAAGTATTTAAGAATTTATTGCACAAGTTGTGTCAAGTACAAGATTCTCAAAATCTTTCAAAATAGGTATTCTTCATCCCTTGGAGAATTGTGAATGAGGCCTGCAGGAGTAGAGGGTGTCCCAATATTCCTCTTGCTTCCATTATGTTATTTCTATGTTTATCACTAGCACACAGACACTAATGTATGTGGGCCTGTGAAGGACTTCCAGTACTACAACCAGGGGAGCCTCAGGCAAGCTGGGATGAGCTGGTCACCCCAAGTAAAAGGGGGGTTGTGGACTTCTGTGAGTATTGAAAAAGAATGATATGAGATGGGATTACGGATCTTCCTATATTTACTGTGCTTTCAGAAGAAAGATGACATTTCTAAGTCCTTTATGATAGTAACCTAGGATGTTCTTTCTCTTTAATAGTTACCCAACTTTCCAATTTCTCTTTCTTATCTTCATGTCCAGACTAGAGAAACATTAGACACATAAAACAATGGGAGAACTCCAGGTCACAAAACCAATGGGCTCTTGACTAATGGAAGCCATGTGTCCCTGGTGGGAGAGCCACTTCCAAGGGCTCCGTGAGGTGGCCATGGCCCGGCCACAGCAGCCAGCCCCTTCATGACAGCATACCCTCAAGAGGTTTTTGAACAAGAGTTTTCCAAAAACAACACCACAAAGTGCATCCTTCATCATCTCTTTGTGATGATCTGTGGAGTGGCCAGGGGTAGATTTGGGTAGCAAGAGTATAATCACTTTATATTTTTGGAAGCAGAAGGCCTATCTACTTATTGGCAGCTAAAACACTGGCATAGGCCAGAGAGAAGAGTTTAGATTACACGGCTTCCCTGTGCCCTTGTTTATCTAAGCCAACCCCTGAGACAATGGCTTTGGCACATCTCTCAGTAGTTGCCTTTGAGGAAATCTACCAGAAGTCCTATTCTTGTTTTGAAATGTGGGTATCACATGTAAAAAAATGAAACAAAACACAATAAAACAAAACAATCCTTTCAGTGCCCCGAGCTTAGCCTCTGCTCCCCCACTACTCCACCTCTGTGCCCTTGCTGCTGTGGCTCTGCTGGGGATGGGCAATACCTTGGAACTGAGTACCAGCCTCTCTCAGTCAGGCCTGATCCAGAAAGACCCACAACATGTTATGAAGTCTTTTGCCTGAATTTGGCTTTCTGTAAGCTGTAGTTGCTATTGCTGTGGTAATGTGGAGAAAGCAACCTAGTTTCAGCTGTAGACATGAAGTGATTGACACAGGTAAGTTCCATTTTGCCAAAGGAAACCATAAAAATCTAAATTAGAGATTAGATAGCAGAAACACTTTTGAATTCAAATAATAAATAATCCTACTTGATGGAGAGAGTGGAAAGAGCACTGACATTCAAAACACATGGGCTGCAGTCTTGACTCTGCTACTTCTAGCCCCGTGACCTAGGTCAACTCTATCAGTCAGCTCTCTGGACTTCAGTTTTCCTATCTGGTGAATGAGGAGAGTAGATGGTATGATCTTACTCCAAAATTACTTAATTTGGAGTATTATACTCATTGACTCCTTCAGTGATTCAACTTTTATTGTCATCTGCCAAATATCAATTAAGTTTAAACACTCTATTAATTACTCCATTACTTCAACATTAATCCGTGCCTATTATGCTCCATATGCCTCCATTTTTTATGCTACCTTGAACTGTTTCATGTATCACTCATAGTCTTTTTCATATTCTTCTTTGTATTATTAATTATTTGTATTCTTATGTAATCTGCTTTTTTTTCAAGCCCATTAAATTTGAAGACAGGTACTGAACTGGGTCTTGTTTTCTTTCTCTAATGTCATTGAGCACAGTGACTGACACAGTAGGTGCTAATTACTATTTGTGCAGTTGTATCAACTGGTGGAATCCTAATTAATGGCCTTTTCTGTGTCCAGTTGCCCTCTGTCAATGGTGCTCTCATAGTGTCCTAATGATAAAATGCCCAGACTTTTTTGAAGTTGAGGTGCTCAGCTTAAAGCCATAAGGAAATCTTTCACAGGGATGGAGGATTATTTTTGTCCTTGAAGACAGGGAAACTCACATTATCAACTTTCAAAATTTAAGAAAAGGTTTTGTTGACATGAAGTATTCTAGATTATGGCACATGTGTCATGACACCTCTCCTGCATGGACACCAAGAATATTCATTTCCAGCAGCTGGAGGTTGGATTTCCCTTAAACCAGCTGTTATGTCTGGTTGGAGGTGAGAATTTGCTAAGGGCTGCAGGACACCTTCTGAATTCATAGTACTACCTGCTAATGCAGCACAGGAAACAGATATGATCTGGTCTTACTATGTTGCACTTTACTACAATAACTTGATACGAACTATTTTTAATGGGCTCATTTTAAGAAGTGGCAACAACTATACTCTGTTGAGTGTCCATGTGTTGTATGGAAGTCTGCAAAGTAATATTACCTACTTTTTAAGGAGTGTTTCCAGTGGGTCAGGTTCTCATTACATGTTTATTCCTCACTATGAGAGTGTGGGACTAGAGGATGGAATGCAGAAAATGAGGTGGTTGGTGCCTTACTCATTAATAGGAGGTGGTTGAAATAGAATTAAATGGTGTAATCAGCAGGAGATCTCAAACCAAAGTATGTATGCATAACAGTTATTTGCTCCAATCTTGTCTTCTAGATGACCCAGAATATCTTTATATTACTTTTCCGAAGATTTTGATAGATGCAATCCCTTCCTCTCTTCCATACCCCCCCAAAGTAAATCCTGATAGAGAACTATAGACTCCTGGGAATATGCATGTGCATTTCCATAATTTAATAGATACAGGCTTGAAAAATGATCTTACTGACACTTAGAAGTCAACAAAAGTAATTGTCTTTAAGATTTTATTTTTAGGCAATCACCCAACATGGGGCTAGAACTCATGATCAAGAATTGCATGCTCACTGACTGAGCCAGGTGCCCCACATGATTGTCTTTAGAGAGAAATATTACAGGCCTCAGAAGCTTCCAGATGTGTTCATGATAAAGGCCTCTGGGTCTTTGTCTCTCTCCTCTTAGCATCCTGAGTTGGGGGTTTACCTGGACTCAGAAGCAGGTTTATAACAAAACCTTTGGAGATGGAAAGGACAGAGGAGATGCCTCAGTATGATTCACCCCTCTTCAAATGATGGCTTTGGATTTGCACCGAAATCAGACTTTCAATCCAAATGTGCCATTACAGTTGGTTTACTCTTGGCAAAACAAGACTTCCTGTTTTTCAGAAAACAGACATAAAGAGGCTTAGACAAGAGACACAAGAGCTTTCTTGCACACCCATCAGTTTTTACAAAATAGCATTTTAATTATTTAAGTGCAAGGGAATCAGTAACATCTGAATTAGATTTTCCTAAAAAAAAAAAAAACAAAAAACAAAAAAACAAAAAACAACTGGCTTTTGAAACTAAAGAGAGAAAGTGCTTGGTTAGCTAAAAGCAATTTAGGTTTTGTGGTAACCCCAAAGTGTTTGAAAAACAATTTACATATCTGATGAGCTCAAAATGTCTCTGGATTAGGCCTTGTTCCCAGGACAAAATACACAATAAATATAGACATTTTAAACAAGAGTCATATTGGGTTCCATTTCACAGGGTCTACAATTTGGTAACCAAAAGTTGAAAAAGCCTGTCCTTATTTTTTATATGGTACATTTTCAAAACCATTAACACTCTTAAAAAATTGTTCAAATAGTAAAAACATCTTAAAAGTAGACTTTTCATAGTGTCAGTGTAGAAAAACTGTCAAACAATTTAATATTTTTGCAGTTACTTTTAACTTAGTCAACCTTTACAAAGAAGAAATTATTTCAGGAGAATTCAGAGGGTATTTAGGTTCTCAGAGAGCTCTGGGACACAACACATTTTCCTGTAAAATGAGTCATCAAGATAATTTGTAGAATTTAGACTTGGTTATATTCATAGGAGGTTCACACCAAATTGGGTTGACTGATGCTTGTTAATCAATTTATGCTGCCTTTGCATTTTTTTAGAGAGCTTTCTGGTTGATAGTTTTAAATCCAGTCACCAAACAGTTGGGTTTCTGACTCACCAGTGGTCAACTTTAAGTGGAAACCAAAAACCGGGAGATCTCCATTGAAAGACATTCACTGATCAATAAGAACCCATTGATTGAAACTTGCTCTAAACTGACAGTGTAGTTGGCAATTTGATGGTGACTAATTTAATGGACTTAAAGCTGGAGGATTTTGGTTTTCTCTCTAAATATATCAGTGGCACGCAAATCATTCCCCGCACCCCTGTTCCAGAGAATGGAGAGAAAGAGGCAACCTGACATTGATTCTCAGACACTGGCAAGGTCAAGTTCTTCCCAGAGTTTTCATGTTGGTTTGGATTCTCTAACAGCACCTTGGCTTGATTAAACTTCTGCTACTTCTATGAAATATTAATAAGATATGTGCAGAGCCTTTTGCTTAAAGCCAGATCTTATTTTCTTTCACAGTCTTGAATATAACAGTACTTAATAAATGCTTGTCGGATTGAATTGATTTTATATAATTAGGCCATACTTTTACATCGAAATGATGTACCTCATTCATCCCTGTATATCTATTCTGATGACGTGATGAATGAAACAGGCAAGTTCCTATTTTTATTCTGGTCACTGTATAAGGTGCTGTGGGCTTAGAGATAATAAAATAAATCCTGGACCTCAAGAAGGTTATAATGCCGAGTGAAGACAGACATAGAAACAAGTAATTATAGTTCATAATATAGGGTGTGTGTCAGAGGCTACAGTTACTTGCCCCAACATCTGCTTTCCTATTTCTCCTTAGAAATTAATCCCAGTTTATATCTGGGCACATGATCACCAAGAACAACCAGGTCTATTTCCCTGCTTGCTCTGCTGCAAGGTATGGTCTGGGGAGATGTAAATGGAGACATATGGATTTTCCAAGAGGATTGTTTAAAGGAAGCCAACTTAGCAGGAAGGACTGCTTTTTTTTCAGTTGCCTTTACTCCTTTTTTTTCTGGCCTGAAACTCCAGTAGCTGTCTTGAAACATGAAGTGAACTTGAACACGGAAGTCAAGTGCTAGAGTGGTAGAGAGATAGTCCGGGTGTCTGATGATACCATGAAGCAGCTTTACCAACCCTGGACTGCTTATTCCTCATTTGTTTTATTTTTAGCATGAGAAATAAGTTTCTATCTTGCACTGTTATTCTCTTTTACAGTTTTCTATTTATGCAGCTGAGTAAAAATTTAACAGACACAGGATATTTTGAGGGGGGGGTTCTATAAAGTAATATGGGAGTCCAGAGCAGAGGGACTTCACTGTAGGTAGGGAAACAGAAAAGTCTCTCCAGAGAAGGAAATCCTTGAATAAACACTGAGGAAGAAATGGCAGATTGTCAAGAGGACAAAGTTGGGGAGGGAAGAGATGATATTCTAGGTGAAGGGGAAAATGCTGTATGCTAAAGCAGTCGTCAAAATCAGGGCCTTAGTGCCGCCTGGGAGGAAAAAGTGTCATATTCCTAGGGTTAAGTAATTGCAAAAGATCAAAAGAAAGAATCCTGAACTTGCCAGGTCCTACTGCCCTTTCTACCCCACATCCCCCAAGTCAATTGTCTTTAGTATCAAAATATGGAAGAAACTTTAAGATGGTCATGAACACCCTGCTGTGTCCTAAAATATCTAGATACTCTTTAAAGCAAACAAACAAGGTCAATAAAATGTGTGCAGAAGGCTTGCTCTGAATAAGATCTTGTGACAGATACTGGTGAAAAGAACATATGGGGAGATTAAAAATTAATTAAATCATTTTTGCTTTCACAGGACTTCCATTCGAAGGGTGAGGACAACACGGAATATCTGCACATGTAATGAAACAGTAAACAAAGGAAGATCGGGAGGGGAAAGGGAAGGTGTTGAGTGCGAACTGAAGGGAGGTGGCTATTATCCACATCCTACTCATAAGACTCTTTGGGCTTTCCCAGGTTCCGAGAGCAAAAATTGGAGAAGCAGTGAGGTGGGGATGTGAGAACTTTCCAGACCACCCAATAAAACGGTTGGTGGCCTGGCCCCCGGGGAAATCAACAGGTAGGTGTTGAAGGCCTATTTTGTGAAAGCAACCTATGTTGGAAAGACTTGGTCATAGGTAGAGAATTTGTCTTCTGGGAAGGAGATGGTGTTTTGTGCAACACAAGTGCGGAAAGACATTGAGCGGTCAAGGTTAGAATATGGAACAAACATATCCAAGCAGGTCATGACTTTGAGACAGCTTGGAGTAGCCTGAGTAATCATGAAGTCATCTGGCCATATCTCCCCAAAATACTCCTGATATTTGCTTTTCTTGGTGTGGGATGTTGCAGACTCAACAGGGAACAAAGTCAGAAGAAGAAAAAAAAAACAACCCAGTGACATTTGCAGCCTATTATGAAATGAATTTGGGTAATTGGTAATTGGTATGTGGAATGAGAAGCCCAAGTATAGAAAAAACAGAGCATCTGTACAGGGGCTGGGATACTAATTTCAGGAGGTGACTTATCTGAAAGTTTGTAGTAAATGAAACAAAAATTAGAATTTTCTTTAATCCCTGGGGGAATGGTGGAGAAAGAGATGATAAAAGGTGAACATCTGCTTTGCTTCCTATGCCGGGATGTAGCCCTGCTTGCTTAGGGAAAAAGGACTCTCTAGATCTATGTCGTGGTTGGGGTAGTAAGAGTGTGGGGGAGAAGGGAAGAAAATGAAGTTCAATATACCAACATAACAGTTCCCAAACAGTCTCATCTCCCAAGAAAAATGTGACATTCGGAGTCTCTCCACCCTTGCAGAAATAATAGGTTAGAAGATCTGTTTCTTAGAGGAATATTTCTTATGAGTGAATTGCTCTAGAAAAGACAGAGATTCAGAAGGACATATTTTCAAAAGGAGATGGGGCTTCAGTGGGGCCTCTGTGGTGTCCATAGGGTCCCTGTGTTTGGGGCAGTTGTTCAAACTAGGGCTGTATTGACCTGGGCCTGGGATCCTTAGCTTAGAACATGGCCCTGGATGCACCAGAGTGTCCTTGACTGTAAGAGCATAGATGCGAGCACATGATCTCTTGGCCGCCTCTGCATCTCTGTCTGGAGTCTGCCGCTTATTAACTGTGTGGCCTGTGCAAGTTAATTAGTTTTTCTGGGCCTCAGTTTCTTTCTTTGCAATTGTCTATGTTAAAGAGTGAGTGTGTGTGTGTGTGTGTGTGTGTGTGTGTGTGTTTGTAGGCTTGGGAGTATTTCTAGTTGATTTGGGAAAATTTTTTGTGTTAAGAATACTATATATTGTCTTTCAGAGAGAGTACAAATATTTTTTCAGGCCTTTCTGCCATTTAACTATTTATTAATGGTATTTTTTTGACATATAGGCATTTTAATTCTTTATATACTCAAGTGAATCCATTTTTACTTTTTTGATTTATACCTTACTTTTGCTTAGAAAGTTTTTCTCATCCAGACACACTTGTGTGCAGGCTTCATGACGTTTATATATTTATTTGTTATCCATTTAGAATCTCTTTTTATACATGAAGTGGAGTTCTAGTAGTTTTCTAATCTGATGATTCTGCCAATTTTCTCAATACTATTTGTTGAATAGTAATAGTTGAAAAATAATTTCAACAAATAAAATTTGTTGAAAAATAATAAATTATTATTTCTTTATTAATGTATGTTTCTTTTACCAGCTGTTAAATTCTTATATAATGTAGTTTGGTTTTAGCTTCATGATGCTTGACAAAACCACATTGTTTAACTAAAGTTGCACTATATTTTGATACTAGGTGATGTAAATCTCCTGGATTATTTTACCTTTCCAAAATCTTCTTACTTCTTTTTTTCTTGTTTATATATCCAAATAAAATTTAGGCCATTTTCTTTTTTAAGGAAATTTCTACTAGAAAAAAAATAATTTAAAAATATTCAATCTCTCACATAGAGACATGACCTTTTCTGATACATATCATCATCTTTTTCTTTGTGCGAGTTATGCACATTTTCAGATTAGTCAGTCTACAATTATTTCACAATGGTCCACTATGAGAGCCTACAAAACTGTTTTCACTTTTGTGTGTACGTAAGTGCAAACCTATGAGTGTACACACGAACAGAGGAAGCTTAGCATCTGAAATAAGCTGGGTTTTTTGTTTGTTTGTTTGTTTGTTTGTTTTTTAAGAGAGAGACAGAGAGAGAGAGAGAGAGAGCAAGCTAGGGCATGGGAGTGGGAGGAGCAGAAGGACAGGGAGAGAGAGAATCCCAAGCAGGCTTTACACTCAGCATGGAGCCTGACACAGAGCTTGACCTCATGACCCTGAGATTATGACATGAGCTGAAATCAAGAGTGGGATGCCTAACTGACTGAGCCATCCAGGTGCCCCATACTGCTGCTCTTTTAAAGACTTGGCCTCCCCTCCAATTAGAGAACATTCCTCTAGTATCTGTTTGGAGAGCAACATCCCAGAGCATTTACAATGGCAACAGTGAATCCTAACTTTGCTAATAGATGACTTCGACACCCTTTCAACTAAGGGATAAATGGTCAGGTGCCTATTGTATGAGTAGCAGGCAGCCTTTTAATGTGGTAGAAATGAGACTGAGATAATTAATAAATATTCATTGTCAGGATCTTTGAGGGTGCCGGTAAATACCATCCTCTGCCTGATTTAAAAACAACTGATAAATAAAACATGAGTCAGCAGGTGGAGCACTTTATTACAGATAGAGGCTAGCTTGAAGGTAGAGCTCCATACAAGAGCCCAAATGAGCCCCTCAGCCACAGCTTCCCACTGGGTCAGCTACAGAAGGAAGGAAAAAGAAGGCCTTTTTTTCTGAGGCTTCTGATAGATGATCTCAACCCAGAAAAGTGGGAGAATGGTTATCACCCCCCTAACCCAAGTCACTTCCTTCCCCTGTACTGGGAAGAGAAAGAGCTTTTAGTGAAAAAAAAATTTCCCTTGTGAAAATCAGGAGGGGAAAGAGGTATTTCCTCTTAAAAATCCAGGACAGGGGCAAACCTAGAGCTCTGTGTAGTCTCAGCTTGAGAAATAGGCTTGACTTCTCTTTATTGGTTTTGTTACTTATTTTACCAGGAGTATTTCTGTGCCCACCCTGTACCAGGCATTGTTCTAGGCACTGGGGGGTCAGCCCCGAAGACTGAAGACAAAACTGGAAGTCCCTGCTTTCTTGGCATTTGCTGTCTGCAGGAGGAAGTGCAGACCACAAACAAAACAAAGAGATAGGTTAGATGGTGAGAAGCCATGAAAAGTAAAACAGGATAATGGGACAGAATGGGGGGTTGGGTGGGGGTAGCTTGAATCTGGATGAGCCTCCAAAGAGGTCACATTGAGCTGAGACCACATCGGAGGTCTCCTCTAGTGACGAGGAGAAAGAATCAGCAATGTGGAGATCTAGAAGGAGAAGACTCCTGGAGAAGGGAGCATCTTGGTCTCCCCAGCTGGAATGACTTCAAATTGTCCCTAAACCTACATCTTGTGTTCTTGTGAACCAGCCACAGTGGCACAGAGATGGGGTTTGGAGGGTCTCTGACAGGCCACCATGACTCTCAGAGGCCCGTATGCACTGTAGCTGGGATGGTATTTCCATTATTAAAAGCATCATTGCTTTAAATCTTAGTTGTTTGAAGAACATGTGACTGATATGATTACTTTTGCTCTTCATCACTTTTGCTTTTCATTCTTATGAGGGAAAGCAAACCCACTTGATCTGGAGGGGTGGGAGAGAATCAAGACTGAGACCACAATCTAATCTCTCTCTCTCTCTAAAGATTTTATTTATTTATTTATTTATTTATTTATTTATTTATTTATGAGAGCAAGAGAGAGAGAGTGTGAGTAGAGGAGAGGCAGAGGGAGAAGCAGACTCCCTGACGAGCAGCCCCCCGCCCCATAATGTGGGGCTGGCTTCCAGGACCCTGGGTCACGACCTGAGCCAAAGGCACACACTTTAACCGACTGAGAAATCCAGGTGCCACCCACAATCTAGTCTCTTAACACCCTTAACACCTATGGCTGGTGGTATTGGACAAAGAACTCTCGAGTGGCCATGAGCAGATAATCTTACTACCATACGTGCTGGTCACTTGGGATACAAAAGTGGATAAGACAAACAAGATGGTAGATGCTAAATAATAATTAAAGAAAGCATTGATTTTTCTTCCTTTTTAAGGTTATTTCTAGGTATTTTATTGTTGAGTTACTTAGGTGAATGAAATTACTGCCACCATTTTCTATTTTCACTGGTTTTGCTAGCTGTAGTAGTTTGCAAGGGCTACCATAACAAAATGCCATGGGCTAAGTGGCCTAAATAGCAGAGATTTATTTTCTCATAATTCTGGAGGCTAAAAGTCCAAGATCAAGGTGTCAGCAGGTTTGGTGTCTTGAGGTCTCTCTCCCTTGGCTTGGAGATGGTCTTCTTGCTCTGTCTTCTCATGGTCTTTCCTCTGTGCATAAGCATGTCCCTCTGGTGTCCAAATTTCCTCTTCAATAAGGACACAATCAGATTGGATTAGGTCCGACCCTAATGGCCTCATTTTGACTTAATCACTCCTTTAGAGAACCTGTTTCTAAATATTGTCACATTCTGAGGAATTGGGGGTGTAGAATTCAACAAATGAATTTGGAGGGATACAATTTAGCCTGTAACACTTGTAAATAGGAAGCCTGTTTAGTTGTATATGTTTAGGGAGTATTCAGCTACTTTCCTGAACTCTTTTACTAATTCTAAAATGATAAAATGATTTTCCTTTTGGGTTTTCTGGGTATAAAGTCATTCCATCTGTAAAAATTGAAAAATTCTCTAAGTAGAAAAGAAAACAAAACTTTTGTTTGTTTAATATTTAGTTGTATTGTCCACAACTTTCAGAATAACGATCAATAATTGTCATGGAGGAAAATGTTGTTTTAAAACTGATTTTAATGTTAGCATTTGCTCATTACTATTAATTTAACAAGTGTCTATCGAACTCCTATTATGTTTCATGTATAGCTGTAGGTGCTGAGAATAGCAAGATGAATAAAATAGACAAAAATTCTTGCCTGTATGGAGCTTTTATTTCAGTTGGGAGAGACAGACACTATAAACATTAGTAAGGAAGACATGTAGTACCTTAGGGGGCAGTAAAAGCTGCAGAGATGGAAGGACAGAGATGGAAATGAGAAGTCCTGAGGGGGTGATTAGGGATGGCTAAGGGGACACTGAGTGCAAGTGGATAACCAGAGAGTAAGTTTCAGAGACAAAGGGGGCACTGAGTGCAAAGACCTTAAGGTGGAAACATGCCTGATAGGTTTGAGGAATGGGCAGAGAACTAAATGTTTTGCGAAAGGAGGAATGGTAAGAGCTGATGTTAGAGAGAAAATGAGGGGCTGGGCTGTATAAGATCTTACAGGCCATTGGCTTTTCTTCTAAAAAGATGAGTCATGGAAAACACTTGAGCAGAGAAGTGTCACGATCTGTTATCTTTTAACAAAATCACTCTGGCTGCTGTGTTAAGACTCAATTGTAAAGAAGGAAGGAATCAGGCAGATGAATGAGGAGCCTGGAACAGTTAACACCAACAAGGCATGATGACGACGTGATAGTGAGAAGTAGTGGGAAGAGAACAGATCCTGGATATGTGTTGAATATAGGGT
This sequence comes from Canis lupus familiaris, assembly GCF_011100685.1. Taxonomy (NCBI): domain Eukaryota; kingdom Metazoa; phylum Chordata; class Mammalia; order Carnivora; family Canidae; genus Canis; species Canis lupus. The sequence continues at coordinate 1,313,275 of NC_049243.1, read as the reverse complement.
CGAATTGTGTGTGTGGCATAAGATAAAGAATCAATGACTTCACGGTTTTGGTTTGAAAAACTGAATAAGTAGAATTACCATTGTGAGTATGGCATTGAGGAAGGAAGAGTTTATGGGGGAATGTGAGGGGTGCTAATCTTGGGATATCTAATAGGCATCCAAATAGAGATGTTGAGTAGGCAACTTGATTTGAATCTGGAGTTCAGGGGAAAGCAGAACCCTGAGGTCATTACTTTGGGGTTAAAGTTATTACTTTATAACATGTGGTTAACCATGGCAATTGACGATCGCATGAAAGGAATGAGTATAGGTAGAGTAGATTAAAGGTCCCAGGACTGAGCCCTGATGTTCTACAACATTTAAAGCTTGAGAAAGTGATGTAGAACCAGTGGCTAAGAAGAGGCGATTACTGTAATAGGAGGAAAACCATGTAATGTAATAAACTGGAAGACAAAGTGTCTCAACAAAATGGAATAATCAATGACGTAGAATGCAGCAGATGGGTCATACGAGAATGGGTTTTGCAAAAGGATTCAGCGAAAAGAAAGTCAGTGGTGAATTTAACCAACTTTATTAGAGCGGTATTAGTGAACGTGAAAACCTGAAACAGGCTTAAGAGAGAATAGAAGGGAAATTAGAGAAAATGAGTATGAATAATCTCTTTAAAGAGTTTAGCTAAAGAAATAGAACAGTAGCTGTAAGGGGAAATAGAGTTTTAGAGAGGGTATCGTAAAATCCTTTGTGAAAATCAACTCTACTAAGGGATAATTGTATACAATACAATGTACCCATTTCGAATGTTCATGCTGATGAGTTTTGACAAACTTGTATGGCCATGAAACCGCACCATAACCGAGATAGACAACATGAATCTCCCCCCCTAAAGTCCCTTGTTCTGTTTTCCAGCCAACGCCTCCATTGTTGACCTAGGCAACCACTGACTTGCTTTCTGTCACTCACTGCAGATCATAGTTGCCTTCTGTAGAATTTCGTCTAAATGGAATCATACAGTATATATTTCTTTAGTGTGTCTGGATTTTTTTCAGTCAATTATCTTTTTTAGATTCATTCATATTGTCGAGCATATCACAGTTCACTCCTTTTGTTTCTAAGCGGTGATCTTTTGTTTTTATATACCACAATTTGTCCATTCGCCGGATGAGGAACATTTATATTTGTTCCAGTTTTGGACTATTATGAATTTAGGTGCTATGAATATTGGTGTGCAAGTCTTTGTGTGGACCTACATTTTCATTTCTACTGTATAAATACCTTAGAAGTGGGGTTGCTGGATGAAAGGATTTCTGTACGACTTTATTAGAAACTGCCAACTTGTTTTCTAAAGTGCACAATTTTCACACCAGCAGTGTAAGAAATTCCAGTTATTCTAAATTCTTCCCATATTTGGTATTGTCAGTCTTTTTAATTTTAACTAGTCCAGTGGGTATGTAGTGGGTATCTCATTATGATTCTATATTTCTTCATAAGGCAGTTTTGGCAATTTGGAATTTGCAAGGAATTTGTTCACTTCATCAAAATTGTCCAATTCATTGTTCTAACATCTTTCATGATATTTGGTTACTTCCCTTTTTTAATGCCTGTATGACTTAAGTAGCGCCTTTAGTTTCATTTGTAATATTGGCATTTTGTAACGTCAATCTTTTTTGTTGTTATTGGTGATGATTAACTAGAGTCTTATCAAATTTGTTTAGTGTTTTCAAGGAACCAATTTAAAAAAAAAATGAGATTTGGGACACCTGGGTGGCTCAGCAGTTGAGCACCTGCCTTTGGCTTAGGGCCTGATCCTGGGTCCAGGGATCAGAATCCTGCATTAGGCTCCTGCAGGGAGCCTGCTTCTCCCTCTGCCTCTCTCTGTGTCTCTCATGAATAAATAAATAAAATATTTTTAAAAAATGAGATTTAATTGGCATATTATATTATTTTGGGGTGTACAATATGGTTTAATACTTGTATATATTGGTAAATGATGACCATAGTAAGCTAGTTAACATTCCTTACTATAAACACTTAGGATTTTTTTCCTTTCATTTTTTTTAAAATTTTTTTTAATTTTTTTATTTTTTTTTATTTTTTTTTTATTTTTTTCCTTTCAATGGGAATCTTTAAGATTTACTCTTAGAAACTTTCAAATATACAATTCGGAATTATTAAGCATAGTCACCATGCTGTATATTACATTTCCATGACTTACTAGTTTTATATCTGGAAGGTTGTGTCCTTTGGTCGCCTTCAACCATTTCACCCACTTCCAATCATCTGCTTCTGGCACCCACCAATCTGTCCTCTGTATCTGCTGTGAGTTTGATTTTTTTTTTTAGATTTCACATAAAGTGAGATCAAATGGTATTTGTCTTTCTCTCTCTGACTTATATCAATTAGCATAATACCCTCAAGGTCCATCCATGTTGCTGAAAATGGTAAGACTTCCTTCTTTTTTTGTGGCTGAATAATATTCATATGTATCTCACATTTTATATATCTCACATATATATTTCTTATATATATATCATATCTCTATCTCTCTATCTCTATCTATCTATCTATCTATCTATCTATCTATCTATCTATCTATCTATCATCTATCTATATCTATCTCTATCTCTATCTCCATTTTCTTATCCATTCATCCAGTGATGAACAATTAGGCTGTTTCCATGTCTTGGCTATTGTAAATAATTCTGCAGTGAACATGGGTTGCACATATATTTTCAAGTTAGTGTTTTCATTTCCTTTGAATAAATACACAGAAGTATCATATGGTAGTTCCCTTTTTAATCTTTTTGGAGAAACTTTGTACTGTTTTTCATGGTAGCTGCTCCAATTTACATTATCACCAACGGTACACAAGTGTTCCATTTTCTCTTTGTCATTTCATGTAACTTTTGGTAAGAGGCATTCTAACATGTATGAAGTTATATCTCATTGTGGTTCTGATTTACAATTCCCTATTGATTAATGATATTGAGCACCTTTTCAAGTACCTATTGGCTATCTGTATCTCTTTGGAAAAATGTCTATTCAGATCCTCTGCCCATTTTTAATTGCATTGCTTAGTTTTATTTTTTAATTTTTTTGCTATTGAGTTGTTCTTTATATATTTTGGTTGTTAATTCTTTATTAGATATATAATTTGTCAGTATTTTCTCCCATTCTGTAAGTTGCCTTTTCATTTTGTTGATGGCTACCTTTGCTGCACAGAAGCTTCTTAGTTTGATGTAATCCCACTTGTTTATTTTTGCTTTTGTTACCTTTGCTTTTGTTGTCAAATCCAAAAATTCAAGGAAGCAACTTTTGACAGTTCATTTTCTTTATTTTATGTTGGTTTTATACTTTGGTGGTTTTAGTTCTTATATATATTTTTTGTTTCTTCCTCTTACTTTGCATTTAATTTTCTCTCCTTTCTCTAGCTTCCTAATGTGGGAGTAGGATAATTGACTTTTAGATTTTTTCCCTAATATAAGCACTTAAAATTATAGATTTCATTCTAAGTACTGTTTAGCTACATTCCACAAATTTTGATATGTTGTTTTCATTATATCCAATTCAGAAAAATTTTAATTTCTATTTTGATTTTTTTGAATCCTGTGTTGTTTAAAACTGCTTTGTTCAGTTTGTTAAGTGTAGAGACTTTCCAGATAGCTTCATATTCTTGATATCTATGAAATGCCTTTGTGTTCAGAGAACGTATTCTGTATTATTTCAATCTTTAAAATTTTTTGAAAACTTGTTTTATGGCCCAGCATATTGTATATCTTAGTGAATATTCCATGTGTCTTTAAAAACCAAATGTGTATTCTGCTATGACTGGGAGAAGTCTTCCAAAAAATATCAATTAGATCAAATTTTTAGTGTTGCTCAAGTCTTCCATATCTTTACTGATTTTCAGTCTTCTTTTTCTATTACTAAGAGAGCAGTGTCAAACTCTCTAATTATAATTGTGGTTTTGTCAATTTTATCTATCAGTTCTATTAGGTTTTGCCTCATGTATGTTGAAGTTCTTTTATTGGGTGGGGTGCACACACATTTAGCATTGCAATGTCTTCATGGTGAACTGACCCTTTCGTCATTTGTTATTATTTAACTTTTGCCTAAAGAATTTCCTTTTATATTATTTGTAATGTAGGTCTACTGTTGATGAATTTTCTGAACTTTGTCTCAAAAAATTCTTATTTCACCTTCATTTTGAAGACTAATTGCACATTGAATTATAGGAATTATGGATTTTTTTGTTGTTTTAAAAATATAATCCCACTGTCTTCTGGCTTGCATAGTTTCTAATGAGAATTTGTGTATTTGGGGACACTTGGGTGGCTCAGTGATTGGGCGTCTGCTTTTGGCTCAGGTCATGATCCCAGGGTTCTGGGATCGAGTCCCACATCAGGTTCCCTGCAGGGGCCTGCTTCTCCCCCTTCCTGTTTTAGACTCCCTCTGTGTGTCTTTCATGAATAAACAAAATCTTTTAAAAAAATTGTGTACCTGTTTCGCTGTGCATAAGGTCTTGTTTCTTTGGTTGCATATAAGATGCTCTGTTTATCACTAATTTTTAAGAATTGTATTATGTGCCTGTGTGTTGTGTGTGTATTTATGATGCTTGGGATTTATTGTGTTTCTTCAGCCAATAGGTTTAGAGTTTTAGTCAAATTTAGAAAAAATCAGCTGTTTTGTTTCAATTTCTCCCCTTATTCTGTTCATGTTTTTCTGAAAATATTTGTACATAATCATAATAGTTGTTTAGGACTCTTGGCTTCTAGTTCCATCATCTTTATTATCCCTGGATTGATATCAATTCACAGATTTACCCCCTGATTATCTGTCACATCTCCTGTCTCTTGGCATTTCCATTAATTTTTTATTGAATGTTGGACATTGTGGCACTATCTTATTGAGTGTCTGGATTTTGTTGTCTTCCTCTAAAGAGTGTTGAGCTTTGTTTTAGCAAGCATTTAAGGTTTATGCAGATTAAAGTGTTCCTGTAGAAACCTATTTTTAAACTTTACTTAAGCAGATATAGGGTAGATTGTAAAATTGTCTCCTATTATTTTTAAGTGAATTTTGATTTCCTTCCCCTCCTATTTTCTCTGTTCTCTTTCTTCAACTCATTAGGTAAATGTTGAAACTCAGGATCTTCTCTCCATGCTGTAAACTTTTATTTCATACTTTCTATCACATTTTTTGTTTACATTGAGTTCTGGCAGATATCCTTAGCTTAATCTTTGAGGTTATTAATTTGCTGTTCATCAGTATTTATTTTGCTATTCAGCTACTCTCTTGAGTTGGCTTCAAAGATTATCATTTTTAAGATATCTAACTAGTTATTTCACATAATAGCTTTTTCTTATTTAATAGATATATCTTCTCTTATTCCATTGAGAATATTAATTACCCTTCTGTAATTTTTTTATTCTATTAACTGTATCTTCAAATGTAAGCTCTTTAATTTGTTGGGTTTGGTACTTTTACTGAAGTGTTTATTGATTCTAGGCTTATACTTCTTTCACATTCCCTTCTTATTTTCATGTGGAGGTACAGTTACTTTCAATTATTGCGGGAGAGAGGTAATTTTAGAATATGTGCTGCCAAAGCGAGCACTGTACAGGAGAGGTAAATTGTTCAGCTGGGCAGTATGTGCCAGTAGCTCATCTTCTGAGTGAGTAGGATTATATCTTACTCCAAATATTGCTAAAATTCTATGGGACATTTCTATCTTTTGGACCTAGACTTTCATATTTCTTAGAAGCAAAAGTCAGCCACTTAACTTGTCCCAAGTCAGGGATGAATGAGTAGATAGAGAAAACCATTGTCCTGGTTGCTTTGGGTATAGTGATCAGCTCTCTTATTCTCTCAACTCTATTCTTCATGTACATCCCTTCTGCATTTGGAGTCTCCTATATGCACTTTCAACTTAGGTAAAGTCTTCTCGTGTATAATTACAAACTGGTGTTTACTTCCATTAATTTTTGTTTGTTTGTTTCTATCATTAAAGGATTTCTGAACAAATTTATCTTACTGATAAATTTTTTATGTGTTATGGAGTAGTTATTAAGATTTTCTAAATTTTTTTCTGTTACTTCATGATCAATATTTGAATCTTCTATGTTTTTTGTTACATCTTCAGATTTATTTGATTACTTTTCTGTTTTCTTAGTAAAATTTGTCATAATTTATTTATTATTATTAATTTACCTTATATTTCAGTTTTAGCTGTATCTCACAAGTACGATTTATCAGCTTATTTCTTAAATTATTTTCTAAATGATTTGTTATGATACTTTGACTATTAAAGAGAAAATGAGAGGGCTTTGTAATTTCTAATTACTAAGATTTTTAAAAAGTTTGTTTTCTTTCTAGAAGTCTCAACAAATATCTTGTCATATATCATTGATTCAGATTAGGTTTGTGCTCATCTAGGTATCAAATTATGCATTCATCTTTGTGCTAATTATTATGGTCAGGGTGATGACAATTAAGATAATCCGGCCTTACATAAAACACATGACTAATAATGGGGGACACATGGTTCCCCCAAAACTATATCTGGAGTGCTCCTTGAATGGGGAAAAAGAGAATGCATTCTAGATGACAAAAATATCCACTAGAATAGACATCCATTTTCCTTCCTTATTTTATTAAGAACAGCATAATGAAAAGTTAATGGCTGTTGCATTACTGTAGCAAACCCTACTCAAACAACAATCTTATATTTTCCTATTGACTTAGTTTTAAAACTCATTTGTTTCTTGTACTGTCCATTTGAAATAGTTAATATTTATCAGTTTTTGTGTTGAAGAATTGGAAACTGAGGCTTATAAAAATGGAATAACTTCTCTGCTGTTCTGCACTTAGTTTTTTTGGCCTTGCCAAGATAGCATATTTTTTAACTCAAAATTCAACTAAACACCATATGTCTTCTTTACCTATACTCCAATATGTTTTTCTCATTTTAAAATTGCCATATAATTTTTGGTGGCAATTACGCTATTTTGAATTGCTACCAAAACCCCTATCATTTTCACTTATGATTACTTTTTCTTAGGGGTAAATTACATATAGTCTTAACCTCATAATTCTGGTTAGGCTGATGTCAGTGAATAATATGATGTCCTTTTCAATACTATATTTGAAAATGCTCTTGCATTGTTTATAGATTTTATTTTGTGTTATTCTCTACTTTCTAGGCTTCATGATTTAAATTTTATTATCTTTTTAAACACTGTATAAAGGTTGCATTCATATTTACTAAAACAGTGCTTTCTGAAATCTCATAATTTGGCAACAGTATTCATTCTTTAAAATTATGACTCCCTAGATGTCCACTGTGTAGTAAAGGCAAGATTTTTTTTTTTTTAGTTGAAACTTTCAAGCAAGGTACATGCTTGATTTTTATTATTTTGATGTTACAGTGATAAGGAACATTTCATGAAGGAATAGATGATTTAACTATTCATTAGGCCTTAATTTCATTGCCTGAGGTTAGATACATTGTCATTTATAGTAGTTAAAATTTCTAGTAGCTTGAGAAACTATGTTTTGCTGTTGGTATTAAAGAACAAATCATTCATTACAAACAAAGATTCATGATTTGATACTCATGTTTTAGTCTAACACCATAACCATAATTATTTAGTTTTCTATTTAATGAGTCCTAGCCAAACTAAAAAAAAACTATCTTGGAAATAGTTTCTCTTTTATCATACAAGTCCTGATCTTATAGGACTCTTTTTCTTCTCAGAAATAACACAATGTATTTCATTTGACCTGGCTCATAAAATTGATATTTTGAGTGTCACAAAGTTATAAAATCTTTAATAATGTAGAGTTGTCTCATACTCTATATTTTTATTTTAGTAGAAGAGATATTTATTCCTTCAGCTTTATTTATGTAAAAAGAGCAACATGCTATAGTAAAAAGATCACTGGCTTTGGGTTTTAGTTCTAGCATGGGCTCTAGCATGAGATAACTGTGAAATATTTGGTTGGATACTTGGTTTCTCTGAGCTTGTTCTCTCATCTTTCTATGGGAATACTAATACTTGCCTGACCTCAAAGCGTAATTGAGAGAATCACAGGAGATAATATATATCAACAGATGCTTTGGGGACTGCCAAAAGCAATGCAAAATGGTGGCTGTATTAGCTTTGTGTACACATCTGTGCTTCAGGCCCAAGTGTAGGCAAAGATCCACCAGCCTGTCTAGGAAGGGAGACGGGGAGAGAGTATATGAAGAGGGCTCCTTTCCTTAAAGAAATTCTTTTCATCTGATGTCTAATTTGGGTAGGTTGAGATGTGCCCTATCTTTATACTGCTGAGGATAGCATCATCATTGCTATGTGAGATTCATTTCCTGTATTTTCACTCTTGCTTCCATAGAGTGATGTTTTATATTCTCAAATGCTTGTTCGTGATTCAGACACTCTTTCAAATAGTAGTGCATCTCCTTGATATTTTAATTGTGATTGTTACAAATATATACAATTTCTTATACTAATTTTTGAAGCATTTTATTTTCTTATATTTTATTTTCTAGATTTTATTTATTTATTCATGAGAGACACACAGAGAGAGAGGCAGAGACACAGACAGAGGGAGAAGCAGGCTCCCTGTAAGGAGCCCAATTGGTACTCGCTTCCAGGACCCCAGGATCACGACCTGAGCCGAAGGCAGACACTCAACCACTGAGCCACCCAGGCATCCCTTTTGAAGCATTTTAAATATTTTTCCCTTTCTGATTTTATTTTTATATTTGTGATTAATTTCAATAAGTGTATCAATTATTTCAGTCAAATATCATCATTCAGAAGATTCATTTAGATTAATCATCTTAATAACTTTGTTATGGAAACATTTACATAGCTATTAAGGTACAGGTAACTCGTAGGTACCGAGAACACTAAGTCAAATAGGATGGTTTTTAGGCAACTTTATATTGCAATCAGGAAAATGGAGACTCACACAACTCTAACAGAAGGTGATAAGAGCTAACTGTAGTGATATAGGGAGTAGAGTGCTGTAGGTTGTACTGGACACCAGTGTACAATTCTTTTTAATTTGATGGCCAAAGGAAGGATGAAAAGACCTGACATTTTAACACATCAAGTAATTTTTCTCTTTATCTAGAGAGGAGTATGCAAATTGGTGGCTGTAAGTCAGATTTGGCTTACACATATATTTGTTTTGGCTCACAGAATATTTTAAAAATGTGAGCCAATATGAAAACATTAGATTTTATACAAAAGTCCACATTTTCCAGTTTCTCTTAGAATTTTTTAAAGATTTTCCAACATTAGTTCTGCTTTTGTACATGACAGTCACCTGGAGATGAGTAGAACCTGCCTGCCTTACACAGGCCAAGTGCTTTCAAGTTCACTATTGGCTGTGCCACTTCACACACCCCTCTGCTTGTCATTTCTGAAACACCCAGGTTGGTTTTTAACTCAGGGCCTATGCATTTGTTGACCTCTAGTCTGGAAAGTTTGCCTGTTTTATTCCAAAGTAATTCACATACAGTGTCATATTAGTTTTGGGCATACAATGTAGTGATTCCGTAATTCCATATCGAGATGGAATACTCGAGTAAGAGTACTCTTACTCTTCACCTATTTCACCCATTCCCGCCTCCCCCCACACACACCTTCTCTCCATAACAACCTGTGCATTCTCTTTAGTTAAGAGTCTATTTATTGGTTTGTCTCTCTCTTTTTCCCCCCTTTCTTCATTTGATTTGTTTCTTAAGTTCCACGTATGAGTGAAATCATAGGATATTTGTCTTTCTGGGCCTAGCGTATTTCACTTAGCGTTATATTCTCTAGCTCCACTATGTTGTTGCAAATGGCAAGATTTCATTCTTCTTTATGGTTGAATAATATTCCATTGCATACATATATACCACACTTTCTTTATCCATTCATCTGTTGATGGATACTTTGCTTTCTTCCATAGTTTAGCTATTGTAAATAATGCTACAATAAACTTAGGGGTGCATGTGTCTATTTGAATTAGTGTCTTCATATTCTTTGGGTAAATACCCAGTAGTGCAATTCCTAGATCACAGGGTAGCTCTATTTTAAAATTTTGAGGAACCTCCGTACTGTTCTCCACAGTGGCTGCATCAGTTCCCATTCTCACTACTAGTGCACGAGGGTTCCTTTATCTTTATGCTTGCTGTTTCTTGAGTTTTTAGCCATTCGGACAGGTTTGACATGATATCTCATTGTGGTTTTGATTTGCATTATCACCCTGATGGTGAGTAATGTTGAGCATCTTTTCATGTGTCTTTTGGCCACCTGTATTTCTTCTTTGGATAAATATCTGTTCATGTCTTCTGCTCAGTTTTAAATTGTATTTTTTTTGTGTGTGTGTTGCATTCTATAAGTTCTTCATGTATTTTGGATACCAACCCTTTATCGGATCACTCATTTGCAGATATCTTCTCTCAATCAGAAGGTTGCATTTTAGTTTTTGTTGGTTGTTTGCTGTGCAGGAGCTTTTTGTTTTGGCATTGATCTAATAGTTTATTTTTGCTTTTGTTTCCCTTGCCTCGGGAGACATATCTAGAAGGATGTTGCTACAACCAATGTCAGAGAAACTGCTGCTGTGCTTCTAGGATTTTTATGGTTTCAGGTCTCATGTTTAGTCATTAATCCATATCGAGTTTATTTTTGTGTAAGAAAGTTGTCCAGTTTCATTCTTTTGCATGTGGCTGTCCAGTTTTCCCAATACCATTTGTTCAAGAGACTGTCTTTTTCCCATTGCATATTCTTTTCTCCTCTGTCAAAGATTAATTGACTATATAATTGTGGGTTTATTTCTGGGTTTTCTACTCTGTCTCTTGATCTTTGTGTCTGTTTTTGTGTCAGCACCATACTGCTTTGGTTTCCACAGTTTTGTAATGTAATTTGAAGTCTGGAATTATGATACCTCCAGTTTTGTTTTTCCTTTTTGAGATTGTTCTGGCCATTTGGAGTCTTTTGTGGTTCCATACAAATTTTAGGATTGTTTGTTCTAGTTCTGTGAAAACATTTTTTTGTTGTTGCTATTTTTGTAGGGATTGCATTAAATATGTAGATTGCTTTGAGTAGCATAGACATTTTAACAATATTTGTTCTTCCAATCCATGAGTATGGAATGTCTTTTCATTTGTTTGTGTCATCTTCAATTTCTTTCATCAGTGTTTTATAGTTTTTAGAACTTAGGTCTTTTACCATTTTGGTTAAGTTTATTCCTAGGTATTTTATCATTTTTGATACAATTATAAATGGGATTGTTTTTCTTAATTTCTCTTTCTGCTGCTTCAATATTAGCATATAGAAATGCAATGGATTTCTGTCTTGATTTTGTGTCCTATGACCTTAATTCATTTATCAGTTCTAGCAGTTTTGGTGGAGTCTTTAACATTTCCTATATATAGTATCATGTCATCTGCAAATAATGGAAGTTTTACTATTTCTTTACCAATTTGGATACTTTTTATTTCTTTTTGTTATCTGATTGCTGTTGCTAAGACTTCCAGTACTATGTTGAGTAAAAGTGGTGAGAGTGGACATTCTTGTCTCATTCCTTAGGGAAAAAGCACTGTATTTCACCATTGACTTTATTTAAGTTGAGGTATGTTCTCTCTAACCCCTACTTTGTTGAGGGTTTTTATGCTGAATGGATGCTGTACTTCATCAAATGCTTTCTCTGTGTCTGTTGAAATGATCAGATGGTTTCTACTTTTTCTCTTATTGATGCGATTGTAAGTATTGCTACCCTGACTTTCTTTTGACATCCTTTTTCATAAAGGTTTCTCCATTTCTTCACTTTCAATATGCACGTCTTAGGTCTGAAATGAGTCTCTTACAGGCAGCATATATATGAGTCTTGTTTTTTATCCATTTCATCATCTTGTGTCTTTTGATTAGATTTGTAAATGGATTTGTAAATGGATTATTTAGTCCATTTACATTCAAAATAATTATTAATAGGTATTTATTTATTACCATTTTGTTAGTTTTTGGTTGCTTTTGTAGGTTTTCTCTGATCCTTTCTTCTCCTTCTATCTTTCATGGTCTGCTGGCTTTCTTTAGTGATATACTTGGATTCCTTTTTCTTTATTCTTTGCATATCTGTTAGTGGTTTTTGATTTTTGGCTACCATTAGGTTTATATATAACATCTTCTGTGTATCACAGTCTATATGAAATTGATGGTTGCTTAAGTTTGAATCCATTCTTATGCCTTTCTCTTCACATTTTAGGTATATGTTGTCATAGTTTACATTCTTTTATTTTGTGAGTTCTTTGACTGATTTTTACAGATATATTTATTGTGACTGCTTTTGTGTTTCTTATTTTTCATACTCTCACTTATGGTCTTTCTTTTCCCCTCAAGGAGACCCCTATAGAATTTCTTTTAGGGTTGATTCAGTGGTCATGAAATTCTTTAGTTTTTTTGTCTGAGAAGCTCTGTATTTCTCCTTTGATTCTGAATAATAGCCTTGGTGGATAGAATATTCTTGGCTGCAGATGTTTCCCTTTCAGCACTTTGAATATATCATTCCACTCTCTTCTGTCCTGCAAAGTTTCTGCTGAAAACTCTGCTGATAGCTTTATGGGGTTTCTCTTTTATGTAATTGTATTCCCTTCTCCTACTACATTTAAAATTCTTTATCACTACTTTTTGCCATTTTAATTACTGTATATCTTGATGTGGATCTCCTTGAGTTATTTTTTGGGAGGGGGATCTCTGTGCTTCCTGGATCTGGATATCAGTTTTCTTTCCCAGATTTGGGAAGTTTTCAGCTATTACTTCTTCAAATAAGTTGTCTGCTTTCTTTTTTTCTCCTTATTCTGGTATCCTTATAATGCAAATGTTACCACATTTGAGGGAATCACTCAGTTCCCTATGTTACTCTCATTTTGCATGATTTTTTTCTCTCTCACCCACTTAGCTGGATTACGTTCCATTATCCTGTCTTTGAGGTTCCTAATCTGTGCCTCTGCTTCCTTAAACCTGCTATTTATTCAAGCTAGTATATTTTTAAATTTTATTTTTTGTGTTCTTCATCTCTGATTGGTTCTTTTATCTTTGTTAAGAGTCTCTTGGGGAACCTGGGTGGTGCAGTCAGTGAAGAACGTAACTCTTGGTTTTGGCTCAGGTCATAATATCATGGTTGTGAGATTAAGTCCTGTGTCAGATTCTGCACTCTGTGTGGAGTCTAGTTGAGATTTTCTCTCCTTCTCCCTTTGCCCCTTCTGATCGTGCTCTCTCTCTCTAAAATAAATAAATTAAATAAATCTTTTAAAAAAAAAAAAGAAACCTCTCATTGATGTCCTTCACATTTTCTCAAGTCCAGTGAGTATCATTAAGATCATTAAGTTCTCTAATAGGTGTATTATTTGAATCTGTATTATTTGGTCTCTTGCTGTGATTTTGTCCTGTTCTTTCATTTGGGATATTTTCCTCTGTCTCCTCATTTTGTCAGACTGTCTGTGCCTGGTTCTTGTGTTAGGAAAATCAGCTACATCTCCTGATCTTGAAAGTAATGGCCTTATGAAGAAGAGGTTCTGTGGTGCCCTGCAGTGCAGTGTCCTCTGTTCCCCAGAACCTGGTGTCTCAGGGGGTGTCTCCTCTGTGTGTTGTGTGTGCCCTATTGTTATAGTTAAGCCACTCTTTTCTTTCAGTCCAGTCATCTGCAGAGGCTCCCTTTCACTGTGAGCAGTTTGGTGGGGTGGGGTGCACAGTTTTAAGAAGGTGCATGCCAGCCTGCTTCGAAATTAGACTGCAGCTGCTTGGGTGGGGACTGGGGCTGTGTGTGGGGGGCACACAATTTTAACAAGGTGTGCCTTGGGCTTCTGTAGGCCTGCTGCCACTGCCTTTGTCATTGTTCCTATGACCAAGGCCCCACAAAGTGCTCTGGTCAGGAGTTGCAGTGTAAGCATGGTTTGTGCGGGTCTTTTGGGGTAGGGAATGCACAGAGCTGAGACTTAGGCAAGTTTGACTGGAAGGGGTGGAGCTGCCAAAGCAGCAGGGGTGGGGGGCAGTGCTGTCTAAGCAAGTTAGTGAGTATCAGTGCTAAGTTGGTTCCCCCAGATGGCCATATGTTTATACTGAGGGATGGGAAAGGGAAATAACACCTCCCAGCTCCTTTATTCCTGGAGAGGGCTTCCTGCGATCTCTGCCCCTCCTAGACATGCTCTGAGATGAGAAAATAGCTCTCCCTCCCCTGTGTCTGAAGAGTTTTCCAAACTGCTGCTTCTACAGTGTATCTCTGTGAGCTGATTGTTGTGCTTGATCTTCAAGGGGGGGAACTCAGCTTTGTATCCCCCCAGGCTCTCCCAGAACCTAGCTTCCGAATTTTAAAATTCCAGGCTTTAAGTCCCTCTGATTATAAGAAATTCAGCCTCTCTCTTTCAAAGCCTAATGTTCTGGGGACTCCTCTTCCCCGTGTGGGCCTCCCAGTGTGATAGTCTGTCTCTCACCCTTCTTCCTGTCTGCGGCTCCCCTGCCTTTCCCCTCCCCCCACTGCATCTTCACCCTTTTTACCCTCTTCCCTCTTTGAGGTGGTCTTTTCTCTGTCTTTAATTGTGGAATTTGTTCTGCTACTCTTCAAGTTGTTTTCTGGGTTATTTCTGCTGACGTGAGTGTTATCTGCAGGTATTCACAGGACAAAGTGAACTTAGGTTCCTGTTACTCCGCCATCCTCCCAGCCTCTCCTCTAGCCTGGAAACCTCTTCCACTTTGTACCTGTTGCTCAGTCTCATAATTCATTGAGGTCTGTGGTAAAAGACCTCATCATAGAGGTACTTCCCTACCTTCCTCCCCAAAAGGACACATTGATTTTATCCGTTTATCGTACTTTACTATTCTTCATTGCACTTTGTTGTGCTGTTCCGCGTTGTAGTGGCACATTAGGCATTTTTCATGTGTTTGTTTATCTATCTGCCCCTCTGGTGGAGCATATGCTTCATAAGAACAGGTTCCTTGTCTGTTTTGTTTACCATGATTTTTTTACTACCTACCACTGTGCCTATCACAGAACAGCACTCAATAAATATATGTTGGATGGATGCTGCTCCTGCAGCTTAGTTTCTGAGCATGCTCGGGTAGGGGTGGAGATCAGGGTAAATGGGCCCCTGTCATGCCCTGGCTTCTAAAACCAAAATCAAAATGTATTATAACTTGAATCATTAAAATGTTATCTGAAATTCTGCAAATACAACTTGTGTATATTGTACATTACACCTAAAATATATAAAAAGTTTTAAATCTGCATTATGTATAATGGGCATGAGAAGCTGTTCCTGGGGTCTAATTACCTGAACACTGAATAAACAACCCAGTTTGACCATGAGGACTACAAGTACAAGAAGCTTTTGCATGCATATGATTTGGGACATATAATTCAATTGGATCAGCTGAAATTCTGAGCATTTTGTGGTTTCTCCATAACACCTGATAATATAATTCCCCTACCAGTGTATGGTACAGTTTTATTTCAGGTCATACTAAAACCACAAAGTTATGGAAGGATGGGGGTGAGTTAGGAGAGGTAGAAAATAACACATCTGGTGGCTTTTTGTTTCTGAATTCTCATTCTTTCTATAGTGCTCTGCATTGGAAGTAAAAATTTGTCAAAGGTATTAGGGGAAAGAATCAAAGAAACTTTTGACAGGATAGTTGAGAAGAAAATGGAGGAGGGAACATTTTGAGTCCAGTTAAGTGTTACCACAATGTAAAAATAAGCTCCCATAATCCCCCTGTCCTCACTGTGCCCCAAGCAAATGACACAGACATGGAAAGATTTATGTAATTCAGTGGGTCTCACACTGTTAGGAAGAAATATTGGAAGGACTGAGTGTCACTGGGAAACCCTGACTGCAAATTTGGCTTTCCACCAGCCTGACCTGTGGTGTGTATGTGTGTATGCGCGCACGCGCGTGTGCACACACACCCAAGTGTATTCCAGGAACAATTAAGAGATATTTAATTTTGTTCCTTGGCAGATCTGCCTCATTCCTATTTATTACCACTTACTCTTCTTTCTTTTCTTACAACTCAAAGAAAAAGCAAATTTCGTGATTTCTTCCCCATCCATGACTTCACGGCTCCCCAGCTGTGCTTTTTTTTCTCTGTTTTTCTCTGTGTTTCTCTATAATAAATAATTGTAAGGCATTCTAATTTATCCAGAAAAATGTTTATTGAGTGCCTACTCCTTCTAAGCACTAGTGGAACAACAGATAAAGGTTTCTATGATCTGAGTAAGCTTTCAGAGAGTTTTTAGAGATACTGGTTGAAAAATCCATCAAAGAAATATGCCGAGAAAAAAGTAAACAAATGATGTTCCTTTCTCCTGCAAAAGATAGACGCTTAATCCTGGTGTTCTTTGGAAAACTTTACTGTAAGATGTGTAGGGAGGTATGTATGCCAATGGTTCTCTATCAAAATAACTATAAATTGTAACACCCAAGAAGAATGTCTCAGAGGAAGCCAAGAGCAGATGTTTCATGACATATGCATAAACAGCGCACAGGAACATGCTTATGTATTTTATTAGCCTTTCTTCTTCAGGCTGAGACGCCTAACCCAGAGATACAGGAAAGGTTATGCCAACATCGTATAGAAAATTCTCAGCCTCTTTTCTTGCCTAAAGATAGAAATATAAACACTGTTTGGGAAACCAGCTGAATAGATGGCCCCTTGGGTATGAAGGGCATCTTTTTTTGAGGGACATTTTAATCAGCAAATTATTGAGATGACATCATGTATTGTTGTTAGCTGAATTCTGGGGCAGAAAATGAATAGGAAGAAGCCATGGTCTGTCGGAAAGTTAACGTCATTCAGTATTTCCCATAATCTTTGAAACCAAGGTGGGAGCAGCAGTTCCAGAAGCAGGAATACTTGTTTTTTTGGAAGACATTTCTCGGCCTCCCCATTGGCTCCATAAATGGACCCTGTCGGTGTATTTCATGAGCGTTGTGACTGTGGAGTTATAAAATGCACTGTGCTACCCTTTTGGGCTGTGGGAAAAGTTCCTGGGAGCAGGGGGTTAGGTAGCTCTTTCTGCCTGCACAACTGAGGCCCTGGACAACTGGGATGGCTAGGGAAAGGGCAATTCTGACATTCAATTTTCTGATTAACTCTGCTAGGAAGAAGCTCTTAGTTGTTCTCATGCTTGTAGTTGAAAATATTTCTGAAAAGTCTGCTTATTTTTTATTAGTAAATACCATTCAGAAACCAATAGAATCTTTGCTCAAGTTTGAAAATCTTGCACCACTGGACGTTGTAAATTCCCTGCATTTTTATGGTGGAGACTAGAACTGTGGTCTAAATACATAGCACAGGATAATCCATAAATGTTGAATTTTCAACTAAATCCCTTACAAAAGCTTGTATGCTGCCTTTTTGAGAGCTAATACTTAAGATTCTGGGTAGCTATATATGCATGTGCTGCAGACTCTCAACATTTCGAGAAGAAAGAGACTCTCAGAGAAGTTATTTGCAAAAGCTGCATAATTAGTGACAAAAGAATGATTAAAATCCAAAGCCATACAGATTAACAACTTAAAACAATTCCATCTTGTAAATGAATAAAATGAGACCCAGAGAAGTGAGGTAAACCATTCAAGGACACAGAACAGATTAAAAGCAGGGATAGGCCAGGCCTCTATCCCCTAGGAGAGTTTTTCCACCACCACGCCACAGGTCTGGCTGTATGCACAGCTCACTAGGGTCTCAGCATCAGACCCTACCAATCAGAAATAGTATGAACAGCACCCGGTCACTCCTTTGGGTAAGCCCTTTTGCTAATAGCTATCACTTATTTGACCCCCAACTATGACCAGACTCTGTTCCAGGTTCTTCTGTGATCCTCACAACAAGCATATGAGGGAGTATATTATTGTTGTGTTCACTTTACAGATGGGCAAATTGAGTTCCAGCTCCATTAAGGAATTTATTCAAGGATATACAGGTAGAAAGAGACTGAGCTGGGATCCAAAAATTGGTCAGTGGGGCTTGAACATATCTTCTCTTTACGACATAGTGTCCTTACTGTTGCTTCTGGTGGGGAGGGGGAATGGTGCCCTGTGCAAACATCTCCTCCTGCCCAGCTCCAGAGATCACCACCATGCTTGGCCACGTTCCTGGCACCTGTGAGCTTAGAGCCAGCTGTAGCTAGATTTTGCAGCCATCAGGGGCTGGGCTGGGTGGGCATGTCACTCCCAACTGTGTGAATGAATGTTTGATTTGCCTTAGCTCACCATTGGGTGGAGTTCACTTTGGGCAGAACACTTAGTGGCTGAATAAACACTCAGAGCATCTTGGAAAGGCTGCATGGGCTGGTGGTTTGACACTGATTTTGGCTGTTTGGAGAGGCGCCACTGAAAGCCAGCTTCGACCACTGGTGCGCTATTGAGAGACCTTGCCTTCTTAGCCTCTCACTGTCCTAGTTTCCTTGGAGGTCAACTGAGGACAAACAAATCCTGTTATTTCTGCTGAATTTCTCTTCTCCAGGCTGAGGACAGAGGCAGGAGACGCCTCTGAAATGCTGGACAAAATAAACTAAATGCAGCCAAAATGGAAGAGGCTGCTTCACAACCTCATACCTGGGAGAATGATAGGGATGCACAACCCTGGGCACAGACGAAGGAAACTCTTTTTCTTTTCTATTCTTGGAGGTTCCTGGAGCTGGCCCATTAACAGGGTTGTTTCCTTTTATCACCTCAAGGTCTGGGACAAAGCTTTGGGAGTTTGTACTCTGGGCCCATTCCCTGGCTCTGAGAAAGACTTAATTGCCATGACCATGAGCCCAGGATAAGTGCACAATAGTGGGAGCTGACATGTGACTGTGGATGCTGCTGCACCGATGCTGGAGACACGTGGACAGAGAGAGTGTTCCCAATGGGTCGAGACAGCCCGTTCTATGGAGAG
This sequence comes from Canis lupus familiaris, assembly GCF_011100685.1. Classification (NCBI taxonomy): domain Eukaryota; kingdom Metazoa; phylum Chordata; class Mammalia; order Carnivora; family Canidae; genus Canis; species Canis lupus. The sequence continues at coordinate 1,294,349 of NC_049243.1, read as the reverse complement.
AGTTGGAGAGGCTCTGCTGTGAGTTACTTACTTTAAAACTGGAGTGAAAAAGAAAAACTGGAGTGTGAACATTGGGGGCTATTTCATAGTATTTTTTCATTAGTCCGTATACAGATCTAATCTGTGCTCATATGAAAACTTGCAGAAGATCCCAAAACTGACCTAGAAAAATGTCTTCAATATAGTGAGTATTCCTGAGTGTATAAAATCAGTTTTCCTTTGTTTGAATGAGGCATTGGAGATTCAAGATGGTTGATGGGATAATAAAGTGCCATTGCATCTTCAAAGGAGATGAAAGAAGAGCAAGAGACAAGATAAGACCATCTATGGGAATCCATTTCTGTTAAAAGAATCCCAAAGGAGAGCCATCTCGGGAGCTTGAGACCTGCACGGTTGATTTTTAAAATAGTTTCCTTTTCTATTCCCTGTTGATCTCTATCCAAATAAAATAATCACACTCAAGTAAATTATTTCTCACACTGTGTCTCATGGAGAACACTGCAATTACTGTGGAGCTAAAAAATTACTGACAGACATAGGGGACGTGTCGCTCTAAGTTGCCTGGAAAGGTGTCTAAACAGTTCAGTGACTTCATGTGATTAATGAGCACTTGAGAGTCAACAGTAGGGGCGGGAGCTCTGAGTTCAACTCCTTTTTCTTAATGTTAATGGGCAAGGAATGGAGACCAGCTTAGATTTAGGAAGTTAAATTAGGATCTGGGTAATTTAGAGTGATGATAATGTAGCCCTAAATAAGAGCTGTGTTCCCTTTTTCATATATGTGCCAACTGAAGTCTTTTTTAAAATCATTATTGAGTGACTGTTTGATGGGGATAAGGAAAAATAGCATCAAAATAAATGCTAAAGACTTTTAGGAAAATAAAAACCAGATATTTAAGGGGAAAGCAGCTACCTCCCTGTCATCTTACAAGGGTTCAGCTTAAATAACTACAAATAACAACTTTCTTTGCCAGGAGGTCTTCCTTGACTTGACTAAGATGTTAGTCCCTGCTCTTATTAAATTCCATAGCTTCCTGGATTTTTCTCTGCAATATTAATCACAATTGTAATTCTATACTCAGTCGTGTATTTTTTTAATCTCTCTCTCGAGGCCATGAAGGCAGGGGTGGTGCGCATTGTCTTTACCTACATATTAGCAGCTTCTATTGGGCGCATAATAGGAATTTAATAATATATGTAGAATGGGTGAATGGATGAAGAGCTCCTTCACAACTGCTACTAAATTAGTTGTTAGAACCTCATTCTTTTTTTTTTCCAAGAGAATATTAAATCGTTTATTGATTACACATGACAATGGACGATACACAAGCTTTAATCCCATCTATAATTTTATCTGATACCATAATTCAATTTAGATATATTGCATAGGATGTGCCAACAATCACAATAACCAAATAAACTCCAGGACTTTGCTTGGGTGACCCTTTTAACGGTGAACTCCAGGTCACAACACATTAACTGTCAGTTCAACCACACCAAGGTCTGTGGAGACAATGGCTTCTGTGTCCAAGCAGGTTGCAAATAAATTTCGAATGGAACCTGGCATCACCCTGAAGGAATTAGAACCTCATTCTTTACGTGTTAAGGTTGTTGGAGGCGTTCAGAGAGATACCGGCCTGATCGATTCAGTATTGTTGGAAGACTAGAAATTTCTCTAGATGAGCTGCTGAAACAAACTAAGGATATAATTTGCTGAAATGGGTTCTCAGTTTCCAGAGGATAGTGCCTATTTACAGCTGTTTGACAGCACAGAACAACTCATTTTTCCTGGATTTATATATTTGGAGGGGAATTACCATATCAAAATTAGATTGCTTTTCTCTCACTTGCCAACAAGCCTCAGCATTTTCTCATAATCAGGATTTATGATAAACTATTGGGGAGGGTTATCAAAGTCAAGGAAACCAAAGAATGATGGTCATTGAGCCTCTCTTATGGGCCACGACTAAAAAGTCTTCGCTGCAGTTCAAGGGTTAGGCCATTTCCATGGCTCTGGCTTCTTGTAAGCAAGGATATTGGTTCTTAATGTGGGCACCAGATCTATACAAGTGAAAAGTTTCCTTGGAAACTCTCAGACTTTTTTTTTCCTGCTGATTTGAGGGAAATTTCCAGAATAAATGTCAAAGAGCCATAAGTCAACAAAGAAAAAAATCATAAAATTGATAAAGAGGAGAAATATGTGATTTCCCTCCCTGCTTTCCTTCAGGACATTAAACACAGGTTTTGAAGGCAAGTTGTTAAAATCGGGTAAGGGTGCAAACTCAGATCTTTCATATCTTGTCTCAATCTAGCTCTGTGTTTTCTCAAAAGCATTTCTAACTCCACAGAAGTAGGCAAGAGGAAAATGCTTAGGACTGCATCAGGAGGCCCTTCAGAGGCAGTTGCCTTGTGTCACCTCACACTGCGCGGCGATGCTCATTCCATGTAGCCTCCAGTGAAGTGTTTTCCCACACCAGAGAGGACAGCAGAATGTTACTGTGAAAACAAGTCGATATTTTTCACTTCTATCTGGTTGACTTTGAAATGGCAGTTTTCCAGACAGAAAGTTGTTCTTTCACTCAATGGTGGTGGTTGTGTTCAGGTCCCTTCTTCATAGCAATGAAATGCCTCGTGGTCGGTGTAATGGAGCGAGGCCTGGTACAGTAGACCGGCACAGGGACTAGGCCCACGTCCTGGTAGGGTTGTGCTACTACTTCATCTCAGCTCCCTTGTTCTATAAATTTGTGTATAATCTAGTTAAGCTGTAGTTTGCTTATCTGGGAAAAGGAGTGAGATGAATAGATCCCCTCGTCTGATCTTTAGAAGCCTTGTGTTGTGTGAGTCCATGACAGTCTGGAAGGTGGATGATTAAGTCCCTGCTTAATGTGGTGAGGATATGAGGTCACCTGCACCAAGGCCTGGTGATTTTCCTGTGTCGTCAGGGCCTTTCACACTCTCTCCCACTCTGTTCTCACTCTTACTTTACACTGACAAAAAAATACAAAGAAAGAAAAATATTTGGGCACAAAAATACATGCAGCTTATTTATTTGCCTTTTATAGTCTGCACTAGTATGTCTCAAATAGAACAGCTTTATACTACATAGGCAATTTAAACATTTCTCAGAAATTTGATGATTCTAGACATTTAACCATTTAAACACATTTTCAATTAGCAATAATCACGCCTCAGATAAACCTCATTGGCTATGATACTGCCACTGCACAAAGCTTTAAACACATTTTCAATATCCAACCCATTTTTTTCTTAGGCTATATTTCAAATTATTCATTTGCATACACCAGTTTCTTAATTATATTAATTATAATTATTAATTATAATATTAATTAATTATAGTATCAACTCTACTACTAACAATATGATAGCAACAAGTAGTTTTAGAATGTTTTAAAGTTCATTTTGCCTTTAGGACTCATCCCACTGTGATGTCCAGAAGATTATTGCTTCTTGTTAAGTTTGAAAGATAATAGGCAAATGTGAATGTTATATTGATGAAGGAGAGACAGATCTTTAGCCGTCAAGATCTTGCATTTTGGAAGTATCTACTTTGTTATTTGCAGTAATTTGTATTCATTTGAAAATCGAAACTCAAATCTGGTTGAGCCCCAAGATTGTAATTCTAAAGATTCACGACTTGGTCTTGTTTGGTAAACTCACAAGTTAAAGAGAAAGAAAGCTGTTAAATCTAGAGAGGTGGATGTGTGCAAATCCCTTCTTTGTGGAGAGCAGAGGGGGCCATACTTGCCCCCAAACCACTACCACTTTTAGAGCTAAGCAAGCACTGGTGCCTTTATCCTAAAGGGCTTTCAATGTTATCACTCCTCAATGACAAGTGGCCTTGCCAGTAAGTGTCCTCTCTCGTAGTGTCCACTTGCGGTGGTGACATCGTACTTTCCCAGGTCAGTCTCAAGCTGCTCAAGGTGAAGGAATGACATTTCTTTTGTGAATGAGACCACTCTTTATCAGTCTGCTCAGAGGCCCTTCTTACCCTCTTTGTTGGTGGCAGTCTGTGAAAAGCAGGGGTGTAGCCAATGTGACTGAAAAAGTCACATTGCAGAAACGCGGAGACTACAGTATAAAAGATACAGGCACAGACATGGTTGGAAGATGTGTTGTTCTGTTTATCCTACAAAATTCTGAAAAGTAAATTTAACATGATCAGAAAACAAATTATTGCCAACATACTCTGGATAAGACTTGTATTTGTGGTCATCATCCATGAATTAGGTGCAGTAGCAACCTTGGAGTGAGTCATCGAAGCCAATATTCACAGGATTTTGAGGTAATCGTCATCAAATAAATGCAGGGGCAAGATCTAAAATGTTTAAATACACACAGGCTCTGAGAAGCCATGGTACTGCGAGTAAAAACGATGGGGCTACTTTTTGCCTCATGGTGGAAGACACGAAATTAGCCAGCAAGGGCGCAGTTGACAATGAAGAGCCTAGAGACAGAGTTCCTGGACTTGAACAGGAAGAGGTGGTGCCCATTAGCACAGGTGCTGATTGGACAATTAGGCAAAGAGTAGGTCAATAACTCTTTCCTATCTAGTAGTCCAGGTCTTTATTGATAAATCGCTGAATCTCACATGCAGTCCGTGGTTTTGTAAATTTTTATTGAAGTTAAATTCATGTAATATAAAAGTAATCCCCTTAAGGTACATAGTGTAGGGGTGGGACAACGGGCAGAATGAGTCAAAAGGAATTGGAGTTACAGGTTTCTAATTATGGAATGACCAAGTCACAGGGGTAAAAGGCACACTACAGGGATCACAGCACAGTCCAGGACAGTGTGATAGCATCGTAGGTTGACAGATGGTGGCTACACTTGTGAGCACAGGATCACACACAGAGTTGCTGAGTCACTATGCTGTGCATCTGAAACTAGCATGACATTGTGTGTCAACTCAAAAAAATAAACCGTACAATTCAGCGACATTTAGTACTTTCACAATGTTGTACAACCTCCACTTCCATCTAGTTCCAAAATATTTTTATTACACCGAAAGGAAGCCCTGCACCCACTAAGCAGTCACTCCCAGTTCCCCTTTTCCCAGTTTCTGGCAACCAGTAATCTTTCTATCTATATGGATGCTTTATTCTCGGTATTTTGTATAAATGGAATCATACCATATATGGTCTTTTGTGTGTGGCTTCTCTCACTTAGCATGTTTTTGAGGTTCATCCATGTGGTAGCATGGATCAGCCCTTCATTCCTTTATGTAGCTGAATAATACTTTGTGGTATGGATATACCACATCTGGTTTATCCGTTCATCAGCAGATATTTGGGTCATTTCCAACTTTTAGTGGCTGTGAATAGTGCTGCTATGAATAATCATGTATAATACTTTTTTAAAGACTTATTTATTTATTTATTTATTTATTTATTTATTTATTTATTTATTTATTTATTTGTGATAGACAGAGATAGGAGAGGCAGAGACACAGGCAGAGGGAGATGCAGGCTCCATGCAGGGAGCCTGATGTAAGACTCAATCCCGGATCTCCAGGATCACGCCCTGGTCCAAAGGCAGGCGCTAAACCGCTGAGCCACCCAGGGATCCCCCTAACGCTTTGTTTCAATACTAGTTTTTAATCCTTTGGGACATATCCCTAGGAGTGGAATTGCTGGGTCATATGTTGCTCCATGTTGAATTATTTGAAGAGAGTTTTCCAAAGAAGCTGCATCATTTTCTATTCAAACCAGCAGTGTATGAAGGTCCTGATTTTTTTACATCCTTACCAGCACTTGTTATTTTACATTAATTTTGGTTGTAGCCATCCTAATGGGTGTGGTGTCACATTGTACTTTCTTTTTACTGTAATAATTTTCAATCAAATGATTTATTTAGGTGTAGGTGCAGTAAAAAAAATACATGCCCCTAGGAGGACTTCAAGTCATCTTCTCAGAGAACCGGGTAAGGAACAGGCTTCTCCTTCTTTATGCCTTGAAGTTCTTCGCTTGAGAGGAATTCATGTTATATAACATAGGAGTATTACATGTGGTTATATTTCATAAGCATATTTTGGGACACCTCAGAGGTTGTTGGGAATGCAGAATCTTGGGCCCCCACACCAGGCCTCCTGAATCAGAATTCACAGTTGAACAAGATCCCCAGGTGATTTGAGTTTGAGAGGTCTTGTGAGCTTCCTGTCTTTCTGAGGAGGGAGAGAGTAAGTCGATGCCAGAAAACCGTTTACAGGCGCAACAGATAGAGCTCAAGCTTAATAAGATACAGGTGTAGTGCGTGGCATTTGGGCAGTGGTTCTCAGGCTTAGTTGAGCACCGGGAATCTCTAAGAGTTTTAAAATAGTCGTGCCTACGTTCTAGCTCCAGCGAGAGCCTAGTTTAATGGGTCCTGGGTGGATCCTACTAATAAGATTTTGTTTTATTATTTTTTAAAAGATTTATTTATTTTAGAGAGAGAGTACAAGCGGGAGGAGGAGCAGAGGTTGGGGGGAGAGAGTATCTCCAGCAGACCCCCTGCTGAGCACAGAGCCTCAGGCAGGGCTCCATCTCACGACCCTGAGATCATGACCTGGGCAGAAGCCAAGAGTCGGATGCTCTACCAACTGGGCCACCATGTACTCCTTCACTAACACAATTTTAGAAACTTCTCAGATGTTTCTAATGCACAGTTTTGAGGACTATTTGTGTGAATAGCATTGGCTGAGCTGTTCTCAAAGCAGTATTTGAATTTGGGAAGGAGTAAGACCTCACCATGAGGGCAGAGAGGCAGAGGAGTAGCCAATGTTGCTGGAATAGGGTGGAGAGTAGAGGCCAGGGCTGGTAGTGAGAAGAATTGATCCATGGAAGGCTTCAAAGCCTTTACTAGGGTTTTATTATTGTGAAGAAGGCAATTGGGAGCTCTCAATAGAGCATTTAGAAGAGGGCCAGGGGATTTTCATTGCTTTTTGAAGATGTGGATGCTAGAGACAGCGACATTTTATGATATGAGGTATGGACTTAGGGCTTTGCCAGTAAGATTGAGAAGAAAGAGATAGAAGACAAGAATAAATAAGGTTCCCTCATGGTTTAGTTGCGTGGCTGTAACTCACTAGTGCTTCTCTACCGAACTTAAAGTTTCTTTGAATTCAAAAAAGGATTAAGTAGTCTAAGAGTCCATAAAAAACAAATATTGGAAGTGCATGGTTGCCTCAGGAAACTTTCTATGCCTATAAAAGGAATTTGTTTACTGATAATTACTTTCTAGACTTTTACTAGTCAACAATTCCACACTTTCCTTCATTCATATTTTTATTCATTCAACAAATATTTATTGAATGGGTGCTTAAGGTGTTACAGAGGAGGATTAAGAACCAGAAGTGTGTGTTTGGACTGGATCAGTGGTCCTCAAGACGGGCAGTACCCTCTGTGGTGGGTCCTGGAAATTTGGGGGGTTTTTGGTTGTTACAGCAGTTGGGGGTGAACTAGTGGCTTGTGGTAGAGGCCGGCGATGTTAAGTGACCTGCTTTTCCCATTCTTGCACAATGGAGAATGATCTCATACCCACACAACTTCCTAATGGCTTGGACATTCATGTAGGTGGAAAACTGTTTATAGTTATCCAAGCTTAGAATCAAACTCAAATATGTATAATTATCTACACATAGAATCTAAACTTGACTATATGTACACATATGCACACAAATACTTCTAGCTTTAGTAAATATAAGACTTTTTCAAGACTGATCTTGCTGCGCATATTGAGAGAAGATGGTGCTTTGTTTTATTCAGTACTTTACCAAGAATTTCACTATTTTGGAAAATGACATCACCGACAGCAATACTGAACTGGTGTTTGCGTCTTCAGTGGTCTGATCTCTAACTCCCTTTTTGTAGTATTTTTACAAAGTATTTTTACAGGCGTGTTGTTGAAGGCTAGTTTTTGAAAGTACTTGCAATTATGATGTTCATTCATTTGTAACATGAACCTGTGTGATGGTTAGTTTTGTGTATTAACTTGACTGGGCTAAAGGATGACCAGATAGATACCTGGTAAAACATTATTCCTGGATGCATCTGAGAGCGTATTTCTGGGAGAGATTAGCATTTGAGTTGGTAAACTGAGTAAAGAAGACCACTCTCATCAATGCTGCTAAGTCAGCCAACCACTGAGGGCCTGAATAGAAGGTGGAGGAAGGGTAAGTTCACTTTCTCTGCTGGAGATGACACATGCATTTTCTCTTGCCCTGGGACAAGAGAAAATTGGTGCTCCTGGTGCTTAGGCTTGTGGACTCCGGCTAGGACTCAGAGAATCAACTCTGGACTCTCAGGCCTTCAAACTTGGACTGCACTACACCACCAGCTTTTCTGATTCTCCAGCTTGTAGATGACAGATTGTGGGCCTTCTTGGCCTCCATAAGCATGTGAGCCAATTCCTACCATAAATCTCAAATAGATATTTACATAACTATAGGTAGATATAGATACATGTAGACCTATGTATCTGTAGATATAGATTTCTTTATATATCTCCTATTCTGTTTCTCTAGAGAACCCTGACTAATACAGCCTGTGTGAAAGAATCTTACTTAGCTCATCAATTAATTGCTGAGATAAATTTGTAAGTGGAGAAATAGATGCAAAACTAATCAGTATTGGGGGATCCCCGGGTGGCCCAGTGGTTTAGCACCTGCCTTTGGCCCAGGGCATGATCCTGGAGACCCAGGATTGAGTCCCATGTCGGGCTCCCTGCATGGAGCCTGCTCCTCCCTCTGCCTGTGTGTGTGTGTGTGTGTGTGTCTCTGTCTCTGTCTCTCATGCATGAGTAAATAAAATCTTTAGTTTTTTTTTTTTTAAATCAGTATCCACAGGGAAATGATAGGTTAGTTATATTCTACTAGACACATTTTGCCTTTCTATGAGTGAGAACCACAGGCAGCGCTGCAGTTTTTCTTTTGCATAGAGTTGTTAGCACAAAGGCAACAAATGAAAAGTAGAGATGAACCGGAAAAGTGTGCCAAATAGCACACTTTTTTTGCCCATTTCAAAAACCACCATCTTTCTCGATATAGACGTCTGACTTTATGTCTTCTGGAATAGCCACACTTGAGCATTTATATAGTGAAATGCATGTCTTTTTAAATTATAAATTATTTTCTTTTAATTTTCACTCTGTATTATAATTAGAGAAGGGTATTAGCTATTTAAAAATTATGTGTGCAGGGAAACTATATTTCTGTGGAATTCATTTTAGAATGCTAAATGAGATGTCAGAAGATATTTGTTATAAAAAAGAACATTAGTCTGCTAGAGTTGAGGACCACTGGACTAAGTAATCTTTAAGGACTCTTCTCCCTTGCAGTCCTGAGATCTTCCCTAAACTAGAGTGGGGATTAAGAATTTGGGTTCTTGGGATGCCTGGGTGGCTCAGCCGTTGGGTGTCTCCCTTCAGCTCAGGGCGTGATCCTGGGGTCCTGGGATCAAGTCCTGCATCAGGGTCCCTGCAGGGAGCCTGCTTCTCCCTCTGCCCCCCCCCCCCATGAGTAAATAAATAAGATCTTAAAAAAAAAAGAACTTGGGTTCTTATTTTTTTTAATAATAAATTTATTTTTTATTGGTGTTCAATTTGCCAACAAGAACTTGGGTTCTTAGAACCAAAGATTATTGGTTTGAATTATTGATTATTGTAATACTTCCCAGCATTACAATCTTGAGGTTTTTCCATAACGTGCTCATGCCTTCCTTATTCCTCATCTGTTAAATGGTGTAACAATATCACACACGTCGTACAGCGGTTGTGAGGATTTAAAGAGTGTGCTCTACATGTAGCTCTTGGAATGGTCCTCACTTGGTGAGGGCTCAAGGGAAGGGCTTGTTTGCTTATCTCTTAGACAAACTCTATCTAGGTGGTGAGCATGACAGCCCCAGAAGCTCCAGGCTCCCACCTGCCTTGCAAGCCCATCAGATAGGACCCTACTAGGACGGGCGTGGCTCAGCTTCCAGGTGGTCCAGCCTCCTCTGTGAGCAATGGAAGCAGAGCCGGGCAGTTCTCTAATTGGCCAGACCTGAAACCATGTCTACTCATGTGGCTAGGGTTGGGAGGGTCAACAACACCCGCCCCACGTGGAATAGGTACCCCCACAAGAAATACAGATCCTGTTTCTAGAAGAAAGAGCAAGACACTGAACTCTCCCTGCATGAGCCTAAGGGGTTGAAGAATACCCAGTTCTCCATGAAAAGTTAGGGTCACAGCTGCTACCCTTGCCCCATCCCTGACCAGCTATCAGTCTCTTTTCACTGAGAAACTGGAGTGATGCTTCTAAAACATTAAGTCGGATTCACTTCTTCTGCTTTAAGCACTCCAGACACTTCCCATCCACTATGGTCTGCATGTTTGTGTTCCCCCCCCCCCCCCCCCCCGTCCCACCCCGCCCCGGATTCATTTGTTGAAATCCTAACCCCCACGGTGATGGTGTTGGGAGGTGGAGTCTTGGGAAGCAATGCGGTCATGAGGGTGGAGCTCTCATGTATGGGATTAATTCCCTTATAAAAGAAGCTATAGAGAGCTCCTTTCCCCTTCCAGCATATGAGAACACAAGGAGTATTCTGTGACTCAGAAGAGGGCCCTCACCCAACCATGCTGGCACCCTGATCTCAGGCATTATGCTTCCAGAACTGTGAGAAATAAATTTTTGTTGTTTATAAGCCACCTGGTCGGTGGTATTTTGTTACAGCGGCCTGAGTGGCCTATGACACCATAGAGCTCAGTGCAAAAGCCAAGGGAACCTCACCGTGGCTCTTCTGTGCCACACCCGCAGCCCCGTCCCATTCCGACCCCGTCTCCTCCGGCCACACTCCCCACTACCTTCTCTTCTGCTACACTAGCCTCTAGGTCAAGTCTTAAGAAGCCGGGCACTCCATCTTGAGGGCCTTGAGCCTCTCGTCCTTCTGCCCAGAGCTCTCTGTCTGATGTGTCCTTATACCTCATCCCTTTTCAGGTCTCCTGTTGGAGTTCAACTTAACAGACTGGTCTTTCCTGATCACCTGATATAAAACAGCCACACCATCGCACCATGCCCTCCATGATGCTCAACCCTCTTAGCGTTGTTTATCCTTCTTCATGGCACTGTTCGTTGCCTGGCCCTTCTTATAGTTCTCATCTTTTCCAACCACAGTGTAAACTCCATGATACCAGAGACTGTTTTTTTTTTTTTTTTCTTTTTTCATTGCTATATTCGCAGTATCTACAAGTTCTGGAATATACTAGGTGCCTGTTATAGCTTGAATTATGTCCCTTCTCCCCAACATAGATGCTGAAGTCCTCACCCCCAGTACCTATGAACGTGGCCTAATCTAGAAAGAGGGTCTTTCAGATGATCAGGTTAAGGTGAGGTCACTAGGGTGGGCTCTAATCCAACATGCGCCTTTATAAAAAGGGCAAATCTGGACACAAAGAAACATGCACAGAGGGAAGATGATGTGAGAAGACAGCACTCTGCAAGTGCTTGCGGTTACCAGAGCGGGGAGAGAGGCTTGGAACGGATCCTTCCCTAGCACCTTTAGCAGGGAGCATGGCTTTGCCAACATCTTGATTTCAGACTTTGGTCTCTAGAACTGTGAAACAATAACCGTATGTTGTCCTAAACCACCTAGCTTGTAGTATTTTGTTACAGCGGCCCAAGAAAATTAATACGGTGCACAGTGCATGCTGTTGAGTAGGGGACGTTGGATAAGTGAGTGGTAATACGAGAAGGGCTAGGGGTCCAGCATGGTTATTCTAGGAAGGTCTACCAGTAGTGTCCACCTCTTCCGGTTACTTCCTGGAAGCTTGTGGCTCACCATCTGGGAAGATTAGTGGACAGATTCTAGAGGAGGGACTTATTTTTGTTTAGACAACTCAATAGTTAAAGAGTAACAAGAATGTGGTCCGGAAGGCACCATGTGAAATAAAGAAAATGACGGTAACTCTTATAAAAAGTTTGCCACGCGCCGGACACTGCGCTAGTGCTTCGCGCATATTCGCTAAGTCCTTCCTACAGACGGCTGAAATGGGTGCTATCCTTATCCCCAGTTTCTGGATCAAAGATGAAGACACAGAGAGGTCGAGAGAGGTGCCCAAGGTTGGACAGCAGTTAAACAAGAGTGCTGGCCTCCCAGCCTAGGCACACTGGCTCTTCAGCCTGAAATCTTGCCTTGCCGTACCTACTAAAATAGCTCACAATTTCCTTGGTTAGACTGAGCAAGGGGATCAGGAGTTTGAGAATCAGTAGAGGAGATGAGAGTGGGTGCAAGAAAGAGAGCCAAGCAAGGGGACAGGACACAGTAGAGGAGGGGGTGAGAATCACTTCGGCAGTGAGGGTGGCTGCAGGAATTTTAGGCACAAGGTGTCTGATTTTCCGTTGTTTTCTGTGCCGTTCTGCATTTGCGCTTGCTCAGCTGACATCACAAACCCCAACCGTCGGGGAAAGTGTGCGGCTGTAGAGGGAGATGGGGTGGAGAGGGTACCCAGCACAGGGTCGTGTAGTGCTGGAAAGGGGCAGCCACTCCAGAGCTGAGAAAGCAATGGGGCGGGGAGATTCAGGTGTAGAAAGTGTAGCCAGAGGTAGCAGTCAGGACCCAAGAGTCCCAGGAAACTCCAGAGACCCCGGGGAGCGTGCTGGGCCTCCTGTAAGCCAGCACACTCACTAAGGAACGGGGTGCCTTAAGCTGTTGGAGGACTTGGGAGCTCAGGAGGGTGGCCCACATATGCACCTATTCGGAAGGAACGGAGCAGAACTTCCTTCAATGGAGGGGATGCGTTTGGTCTGATACACGGGTCTGGGGCTTGGGGGACTTTCAGGGGGTAAACTGAGGCTGCCACCTCAGGAAAGAAGCAGAGAGGGAAAGCAGTGAGGGGCTGCGAGGGCGGCCGAGGTCTGTGTGGGCTCCAGGGGATGCAGCCCGGGGCTCGTCGCATCCAACTCAGCCTCTGGGTTTCATGACTTGCGTTGGGTGCTCCCTGCGAGGCCCTTTGTGGGTAGACGTTGCCGGAGCCTCGCAGAGCTTGGCCCCCACAGTGTGGCCCGGCCTCCGTTTCAGGCCCTGGGTCCCCTCGTGGCCCCAGACCCTCGTCCCAGCCTGGGGCAGAGCGGCCGAGGGAGCAGAGAGCCCCAAGGCCCCGTGCTGGCTGGCCTCGGGCCGGGACCTTCCTTCAGTCCCCTTGCCCTGTAGGTGCTGGCAACAGGGTCATAACGAGCAATGCGTTGAGGCCTCCCCCCCCCCCCAACCCCAGTTCTGCGATCTTGGTTGCAGTAAGTCCACCGAGACCCCGTGGCTTTCCCGGGGCCTGGCCGCCCTCCAGCAGCGCCCGGGTGGCCGTGGGGCACCTGCCGAGGCAGCCGTCCTCCTCCCGAGGCCTGTCATCCGTGTCCTTCCCGAGGTACAGCAGGGACACAGTCCACAGGGCTGCACGCTTTCTTTTCACAGACCCCAAGCTTTCGGACATCTGGAAAACCGTTGGTTTGCTCCTTGGACCTTCCAGCAAAATTCTCTTTCGATTGGATTCGCATGAGACCATCTACGGCTCCCTTACAGTCTGGACGGGAGCGACACCTCGCCTTTTACTTGGCGATACTGGAAGCTATTTGGATGAGAACTGGAAGCCCTTGAAAAGGCATTAGGGGGTGGCCATCCCCCCCCGCCCCCCCCCCGCCGTAAGGTGCGAGGGCCTGCTGCGCGGTGTCCTGTCGGAGCCGCCGCTCCCTCAGCTCACCCAGCCCGCGGAACTGGGGCCTGGATGCCTGACTTTAAAAGTCAGCATCCTTGGGTGTAGTCCTGGGGCACCAGCAGCCGGGGTGCGGCCGACCCAGGTGTGCAGAGGATAACCGGACACGGAAACCCCTTCTGTGAGCTTTGACGGGCCTGGGTGATGCAGACCCAACTCTTGACCCCGCTCATAATCCCAAGCCACTGGTTAGCACCCTCCCCCACCTTCCCTTAGCCTAAAAGTTTTCCATAGAAGAGGATTTTTTTGGAGATCAGAGGGGGGCTTGGCAAGAGAATGGAAAAGAGAATGAGAAGAAACAAGAGAGAAAAATCATCAAGACGAAAAATGAATAAGATTTATGAGGGCAACTCATCCCTCGCCTACTGCTCGGTGCTGCTCCCCGAGATAGATTTTCCAGTTCCTCATACAGATTGGTTTCAAATGAGGCAAATTAGCAGGCTACCATCACTTTCTTTGAGAAACTGTCAACGGATTAATAGATCTTCCCAATGTAGTAACTCCCCTCGCAGTGAGCCTATATTTTCCATCACATCACTGAATTTATGTTTCCCTTGGAGAAGTCTAAGCCTTTGTTTATGCCCTTTGGATGCTTGTTTCTCATCCACCACTATCGTGTTTCCTCCCAGCAATGCAATCCCTTGGCCAGGTTACATACGTTTGAGCCTTCGGAGCAAATCCTTCCAACCCGTGATTATTTTCATGCCACTCTTCACATTTCCTCCGTGTGCTGTCATCTTCGTGAGCGCTGGGGCTCTTCCCCGCACAAGGAGAGCAGTAACGGGGCTGTGCTTGGACCCCAATGTCTAGAGCAGGGTTCGGCACTTGGGGGTCTGCAGTCTCTTTCTGGCTTCAACTCTTCCTCTATGGTAAGTTATTAAACCCCTGAAACCTAAAATCTCTCACCGGTGGCAAAAGTGATGTTGGCCTCTTTTTTTTTCAATTCTTGGCTCTGGAGTTCCCATCCATACTCCGTGCACCTCTGCACCCGGGTCTGGAGGAGGATAATCCGTCCCCACTGTGTCTTACAATGTTTTTGGGATGTGGGGACAAGATGAAGGGCACAGACAAGAGGAGATAGGTCTTTGGCGAGTCTCCCCAAAAGGGGCGGGGTGTGAAGAAAGACAAGTCGCTTTATAGAATATGGACGGGATTGAACGTAAGGAGGCGAAGGTTGGATCTCTTGGAGCAAAGCGTCGACTCCATGCAGTGCTTGCCTCATAACGTGCAGTCTCAAGAGGCTGTGCGCGAGATCACCTTCCTGCCTCCCGTTCAGTCGGTGCCTCGTTGGCTCTCGTTAACACACAGACTCCTGTTCTCCTCCGTCTTGATTTCTTCCTTTCACCAAACCTCAGGCTTTGCATACACTATTTTTCTCCCATATGTGCTTAAAATTTTATTTTTTTTAAATTCATCTCCGTCTTTTGGTTTTTATAGAAAGCTCTTGAGAAAAACCTGAAAACCATTAGGACTTCGAAAAGCAACTTGATTAGGGCCCCCCCCCCACCCCCGCCTCCCCTTCATTTAAAAAGAAAAGCTCTTCAAAGTTCTACAGCCAGGAAGAGCATATTTTTAGGTTCCTTGTGGTTACTTTAATGTCTGACCTTTCTCTGACATCGCCTTTGTGAGAGACAGGGCATATCTCCAGAGATAAAAATTTGATCCACCAATTTCAGCCAAAGCCAAGTTCCAAATAGTTGACCCTGATTCATCCTGTTAAAGTTGAACGCTTGTTTGCTTTCATTCACACCCCTCGAGTGGAGCATTGCTCAGGCTTTTCTGGGGCCCCTTCCTCTGCTCTCCTCTCCCTTCGGTTCATGGAAACAAAAGTCGCCCCTGAAGCAAAGCACTCAGCGGCCCCGACCAGGCAGCGGCCTGTCACGCTCTTTGCCGGCTGCCTCCTGTCTCTCTTCTCTCCGGGGTTGATGACCGGGGCATGAGGCCAGACGTGGGTCCTGCTCCTCAGAGACCTCCTCTCGGTTCCCCTCTGCCTGCTGCTGCCCCCAGAGTACAGGGTCCATGTGACCACCCAGAACCTACACCTCGTCTTCTAGATTGCTCCCAGGTGGTTGGGACCCGGGACCTCGGACGGCTGCTCAAAGCGCCCAACCCCCGTTCCAGGGTCTGTAGGCAAACTGATATCTGGCACTGAGCAGTTGGCCGAGGGGGGCTGAGTGAGCAGTGAGGGAAGAGCTTGGAGGCGAGGGGGGGTTGTCAGCCCTCTGTGATGTTAGACGGACCCAGGGGAGGAAAGGGCAGTAGGATGGGTCTCGGGCCAGGAGGCGGGTAACGGGATTCAACATCCCCTAAGCCTCCATGTTCCAGCGCTGGAGTCGCAGGAGTCTCGAGGCGCCCGATGGGTGGTAGGCCTTCCAGGCTTATCCATTAGGATAGAGGAGTAGACCCGCTTCACGGCTGGTTGGCATCTGCGTCCCTTGGGTGTTCAGACCTACACAGGGCAGGCCTACTTTTACACCCTTCGTCTTGGGCCTGCTGGAACCCGCGAGGGCTCGGCCTGCTTGGACGGCAGCTCGGGGCAGCCTGAGCTTTGTTGCTCAAGGTGGAAATGATCAGAGGCGGGTGCTCTCCGCTGGATGAGAGGGGAGGCCGGAGGCTGGATGCCCCAGCCCAGCCTTCCAGGGGGCCCTAGAGCTTCTCCACCAACGTGTTTGCCCCCTCGATGGAATGGGGCTCTCCGTGGAGGGAGCTGTTCTAGTTCTAGAACCTGCCAGCCTTGGGGTGCCCGCACTAGGGGTGCGTCGGTGGCCTTGCAGAGCTGCCTGGGGAGGGGGCCTGCTCGGGTTTATTACAATCATCACTCAAACCAAACCCAAGCAGTCACCTCGCACCAGTCCGGGTCTGTAGGGAACAAGTCTTCCTTTCTCTCTTCTGGCGCAGACGTTCGTGCCGTTTGATTCCCGGAGCGCTGTTCCTCTAGAGTCGAAGTCCCTTGCATCATGTAAGGAAAGGATTAAATATCACTGTGTTCTTTTCCCTGAGTGAATAAAAAAGAAACATCTTCAAAAATGATGATTTATTTTTTTTAAAACCCCCCAATAATATTATTAAACATTTTCATGCTGATGAAATAAACTTTTCAAAGTAATATGGAAAAAATGATTTCATTTAAACACCTTTTAGCCAAAAAAACATATGCTGCTGGTTAAGCAGTGCAGGAGTGGAGACTTTTGCAAGGCTCGCCTGCACATCTTGAGGTCTGTGGTCCGGCCACTGGCCCCACCGTTGACTCAGGCCTCGGCTGGGGTGGAGCCCGGCAGGCGGCAGACCCACGTGGCCTGGCGGGGCTCCAGACGCAGGCAGGTTTGCCCAGGCGGGCGGGCAGCGGCTGAGTGAGTGTGCACGGCCACGACTGTGCAAGCTGCTCTGCAGAAGCGGCCTGCCAAGCCCGCGCCACAGGCCCTGGAGGCGTCAGGTGTCCAGAGCACCCACCGGTTTATGACCGATGCGGGCGCTTCTGTGTGCAGGCTGCCCGCGGGTCAGAACCACGAATGGTGCCAGAGGACAGGGCCCTGCTCTCTGCCCTGCAGTCGCTTCACTTGCAACATCAGGAAAGCTCATCACAGGTACGTGGCCTGCCTGAAGCCTCGGCAGTAACTGCCCTCCTCAGCAAATAAACAAGAGAAAGCAAAAATAAAAATAAAAATAAAAATAAAAATAAAAATAAAAATAAAAATAAAAATAAAAATAAAAATAAAAATAAAAATAAAAATATAAAAATAAAAATAAAAATAAAAATAAAAATAAAAATAAAAAAATAAAACCCCAAACTCCTTCCAGCAACCCTGGATGGGCCTGTATGAGGAAAAGTCATACAATCCTTTAATAAGTATTTATTTATTTATTTATTTATTTTGAATAGCATTTTATTTTATTTTTTAATAATAAATTTATTTTTTATTGGTGTTCAATTTGCCAACATACAGAATAACACCCAGTGCTCATCCCGTCAAGTGCCCCCCTCAGTGCCCGTCACCCAGTCAACCCCACCCCCGCCATCCTCCCCTTCCACCCCCCCTAGTTCGTTTCCCAGAGTTAGGAGTCTTTATGTTCTGTCTCCCTTTCTGATATTTCCTACCCATTTCTTCTCCCTTCCCCTCTATGCCCTTTCACTATTATTTAATGAGTATTTAGCGTGAGCCTACGTGTGCCAATCAGGGCAAGAGGGTTGCCCCAGCAAGGGTCGGAATAATGGGCTGCGCTGGGATGGATGAAGTGTTGCTGTGTATATGCGCGCGTGCGTGTGTAACAAACAGCACTACCTGAGTTTCAGGTTTACAATATACAGATTCAACGACTCCATACATTTCTCAGTGCTCATCATATAACCATACTCTTAACCCCCTTTATCTGTTTCCCTCATCCCCCACCCAGCCCTCCTCGGGCGACCATTAGTTTGTTCTTTGTACTTAAGAGTCTGTTTTTTTTTTTTTTGTCACTTTTTCTTTTTTGTTTTGTTCCTTAAAATCTGAATATGAGTGAGATCATTTTTCTGTCTCCGACTAACTTATTTCACTTTGCATTATATCCTGGCAAGATTTCATTGTTTTTTATAGCCGAGTAGTATTTTATGGCTGATTTGTTGTGTACACACACACACACACACACACACACCTCTACTGTGTCTCTTCATCTATCGATGGACCCTTTGGCTGCTCCCATACCCTGGCTGTTGTAAATAATGCTGCAGTAAGCACAGGGGAGCATATATCTTTTTGAATTAATATTCTTGTTTTCCTCAGGTAAATAGCCCATAGTGGAAGTACTGGATTGTACGGTAATTTTTGTTGTTGTTGTTAATTTTTTGAATAAACTCCACACTGACTTTCACTGTGGCTTCACCTATTTGCATTCCCACCAGCAGTGCACAGGGTAAGACTTTACACCTGTCCGAATGGCTGACATCAAAAACACAAGAAACGACAAGCGTTGGTGAGGACGTGGAGGTAAAGGAAATGCTGGCCTCTTGCTCGGTGTCGTAGCCTGTTGACTCATTAAAGAACTGTCCTCTCACTTCGTGCTCCTATCTCCCCCAGTGCGGTCATGCAGTTCACGAGGGCTCAGTGCCTTGCTGTACACATCGGTTGTAAACAGTGACAACAAGACTCAGCAAGATTTCACGCAATTTATTTTATTTAACAAATGCTTACGCAGCTCTTACCGGACACTGTTCTAAGTTCTTTATAAATATTCATTTAATTTTCATAGCAACCCTGTGCAGCAGGCTCTTTCATTCTCCCCATCTGACGCAGGGTGGTTCAGACACTTGTTCCAGATCCTGTGGCTACGAAGTAGAGGAGCTGGGGTTGAAACCTAGGCAGGGGAACCAGTCGTCCTGAGTAGTCCCGATGTATTTCCTGGGTTGTGGAACTTCCAGTGGGAAAACAGGACAGTCCCAGGGCGACTGCTGGTAGTTGGTCACACTAGGAGTTCAGCTCAAAGTTTGCAGCAGTTGTTAGAACCCCCACTTCTTCCTCAATGCTTCTGGAGTCATCGAGGAAAGGTCAGCTTGATTCAAAGACAAGTCTCTGGTTCCTGATCTGGTGGGTGTGGCCATAAGACCAGGAGATGTGTGGCCTATGGGGTGCTGGGGAGGGAGAGACCCTGTGTGTGTGAAGGCAACCCGAATCTGTCAGTCTGTCCCATAACAATGGGTCCAAACTATACAATGTACTTGCTCCTAAGAGCTGTCTGCACCGTCCCATGTTGCTTTCCTCAACCATGGAACAAAAGGAATAATGTCTGACGGAACAAGTCTAATTAGCATTTATTGGTTTTGATGAATTCCAAACTGTACTTGCGAATATACTTGCGAATATACTTGTGATCGGAAGGGGAGTCTTTCCGCAGCTGAAGTCAGCTCGAGCTGGCCATAGCAAATCACCACAGACTGAGCGGCTGAACGAACTTTTATGTCTCCCAGTTCTGGGGGCTGAGAAATCCAAAGTCAAGGTGCCGGCGGGGTGGTATCTGGTAAGACCCGCTTCCTGGTTTTCAGAAGGCCACCTATTTTCAGTCTCACGTAATGGAAAGCAGAGAGAGGAACCAAGTTTTCTCATGTCTCTTCTTAAAAAGGCACTAATCTCATCATGAGGGGTTCACCACCCCCGCCCCCCGACCTAATCTAAGCCCAATTACCTTTCAAAGACTCCATCTCCATACAGCATCACACTGGGGATTCGAGTTTCAGCACAACAATCTAGAAGACGAGGTGTAGGTTCTGGGTGGTCACATGGACCCTGTACTCTGGGGGCAGCAGCAGGCGGAGGGGAACCAAGAGGAGGTCTCTGAGGAGATGGGTCTTGCACACCAATTTTGAGGAGGCGGACACATTCAGTCTATAGCACCTTTCTGCCCCTTCCTCCCCATCCAGTGCTCATGAGCAATCTGGGGGGCAATCAAGGGCACGGCATTCTTTGACTTTCACACCAACTGTGGGTTCCTGGGCTTCAGCTCTTTGTGATGGAAGATTCACCTCCCCAGCCCTTGACTGGGGCACAGGCCCCTCGTTCACAGGCTTTGATGTTTCCGTATCTCAAGCAATGCTCAGAGGAGTCAGAGCAGAGAAGAATCTTAAATGTTCCAGGAATTGTGTTCAATAAGAGAATCATCATGCAGCACTGGGTGTTATAGTCTATGTTAGCAAATTGAATTTAAATAAAATATTGTTTGTTTGTTTGTTTTTTAAGAAAAGAATGGTCATAACTGCCATACATGTTCTCAGTAGACGACCACCTAAGTCTCATTTTCCAACGCTCTTTGTGCTGTAGAACTCGGGGTCATGCAGTCTTGGGTGTGAATCCCAGCTCTACCACTTATTACTGTGTGGTTTTATTTGAACCTTGGTTTCCTCATCTCTGAGTGGGAGATACTAATGCCTACCTCACACGACCGGCTATGACCTGAGCAGCGCACTTAGCTTAATGCCTGGCCCGTGGCTGGTGCTCTGGGAGCTCTCAGAACTTGCATAGAAGGATAAAGCCCGATCAGCCATTGATTATCCATCTACACATTTTGTTTAGCAATTCAACATGTAAATATGTATTATTTACTCTGAATAGGTATGTTTACAGAGGACAGCTATGCAGTGGAAAGTCTGGCTCCCTCCCATAGTTCTTGGACTCCTTCTAGTTCTCTCCAGAAATAAATGTACTCTTTTCAGGCCCATCTTTGGCCTACAAGAGCAAATACATATACTCCTTAATCTTTTTCCCTTTTGTACACAAATGGTTATGTCTTTTTTTTAAAAAAAAAACAACATATATTGGAGGTTGTTTAGTGCAGAAGCTATATTTTAATTTATTTAGAGCTCTATGGCATTCTGTTGTATGGATAGACATGTGTACAACCTCCTGTCTGTAAATCCTAACTTAAAAAAAGCTCTGAAAACCAAACATTGTCTTAAGTTTGTGGCAAACTAAAAAAAAAAAGTTTGTGGCAAACTCATTTGGTGGCAAAATATAACTTGGACCAACATGAGTTGTATTTCTCCCACTTGGTATGACTATTCATTTTTTTTTGCAGAAATATTTATCTATTTGATTAGTGAGTATTGCCCTAGAACCCTCTGAGGTGTTACATAATATATGGTATATTCACTGTATTAGCTTTCTAAATTTCAAAAAGTTCTGACACACAGACTACATCAAACCCCGGGGTTTCAGATAAAAAACTGTGTAGCTATGCCATAATTTGTTTAACAAGTCCCCTGTTGACCACCATTTGGATTTTTTAAATACTTTTTCCTATTATAGTGTTACAGTAAATAACTTTGTACATATGTCATTTCATGTGTGTAAAGTAACACACATAAGATAAATTCCTAGAATTGTGATTGCTGGGTCAAAGTTTGATGAATTGGGGCTAAATTGTCCTCCATAAAGGTTGTATATCTCTTCATCCCCATCAACCTATTTCCTCATCTTCCCAAAAAAAAAAAAAAAGAATTATTCTTTTTAATTTTTTATCTGAATGAGAGTAAGAATCTTTTCATACTTTGAAGGACCATATTTAGTTCCTTTTCTGTGAATTGTTTGTTTATTTTGCTCCATTTTTACATTGGATTGTTGGAGGTTTTCTTAGTGATTTTTTGGGGCTCTTTAGATATTCTTTAAAAACCCAGCCCTTTCTGATATAATTTACAATTTTTTTTGTCTTTAACTTTTTGTCTTTTGACTTTCTTTTTTGTCTTTTGTCTTTTTGGCTTTTGCTGTTAGGTTTGTTTATTTGCATATTCATTCATTTTTTTCATTCATTTATTTATTCTCTTCCTCCACAAACAATTTTTTTTATAAATTTATTTTTATTGGTGTTCAATTTGCCAACATATAGAATAACCACAAACAATTTTCCCTCAGCCTTTGTGTTTTTGTTCTATGTCTTGCGTAATCTATTCCAATTTTTTCATAAGAAGGAAAAAGAGAAAAGGACATACGCCGAATAACTGTCCTGATGACTCAGATCATAGAAGACTCAGGAAATTGATAGAAAACACTGAACATGTTTAATTCGGCACTTAAAACGAGCGCTTTTGTTTTAAATTTTCATACCTATCATAACAACAGCAATTTCCAACCGTATAGAATGAATAGAATAATTTTAGTTCTGAACACAAATATTTGTTTTTCTCTGTCAAAAAGCACAAGTGTATGAAGATATCAAGACGGTGACTATCGTCTGGGCTCTGCTTTCCTTTCTCAAAGCACATTTCGCCTCTGTCTGTGCGTGTGCCTGTGTTTTGTTTCACAAAAAGGGCTCTTGTCCTCAGTTGCCTCCTGGGAAAGCATTAAAGAGCAAACTACACTGGTTATCCGTGTATGTTATAAATCTATCCGTCACCGTAGACCCTTTGTCGTATTTCCAAAGACAAGACGGGTATTTGAAGGATTACTTCACGACCGACGAGACTTTCTCCCGAAATCACCGGATTCACTTTCCGCTGTCCAAATCACAACTCCAAGAGGATGGAAGTGTGGCGAAGCGCCTGGTGCTTCAGCAATCCTGCACGTGTGCTCTAGTGGGGCCATAAAATTGACACGTAGGAGGGGGTAGGGGGTAGGTGCCGAAGGTGGCCGACGGCGGCGCCTGACTCCTTGGGACGCTCTTCGTTCCTGTCCATCGTGTGCTTGCACGTGCCTGTTTGGGGCTCACGTAACCATCTACTCTTTCACTTGAGGCCTGTGGTTGGGGTTCAAGGATGGGGGTCCATGGGGTGCAGCTGGGGGTGGGCTGGGAGGGCCAGGAAGGGGCCCCTGCAGAAGGCAGGCCTCCGTGTGTTCACTGCGCAGTGCAGGAGGGTGGCGGGTCCCCAGTGGGTCCCCCCACCCGGGCAGGGGGTGCCTGCAGGCTGCTGCACATGACCACGGGCAGCCCCTCTACGGAGAGGCCCCTGAAGCAGGCCGAGCGGCTGGAGTTCACGGGGAGGGAAGCTCTTACTCCTCGGCTGTTTTTATTTTTATTTATTTTTTTTTTTAATTTTTTTTTCCTGGCTGTTTTTAAAATTTAGTCCAGAAGTTAAACCGGGGATGGGGTCCCGAGTGGTAAGCGTCCAAGTAGCCCCTTTCCTCTGCAGTCTCTTGGGTTGCTCCCAGAGCTGCTCTCACGGGACCGTCCACTTGCTGCCCGGGGCCCCCGCTCTGTTCCAGGGGCTCACTGTTGTGTTTTCCCTCCTGCGAGCCCCATCTTAGCTTCCTGCCTCTGCAGGACGTGCTTAATATTTGCAGCCGCAAGGACCTGTCTTTGCACAGCCTCTGAGATCCAGCTTTCCCGAGGAACGGGCGTGAGGCCAGGGCCGGTCAGAGGCTGGCGGCCGGGCCTGGGGGGCTGCTGGGCGGGAAGAGGCCAGGGCCCCGCAGGAGGCTCCCCCCACCCGCGATGTGGGAACTTAGACCCCGAAGGGTCAGACGCCGTGTGAAGAGCACAGCCAGGAGGGAAGGATTAGAGACGCGCTCCAAGGCCCAGCTGCCAGTCTACTTGGAAAGGCCGCCGGATGGCAGGTTGGCACCCGGACCGGGGAGCTCGGTGGCCTGTGTTGGACCCTGGCGGCTCCGGGTAACACCTGGTGACCCCGACAAGTGGCCCGGGTCTTGGAGCTCCTATTTCCTCCTCAGTAAAAAGAGGAGTGGGGTGGCCCCTCCATCGGGGGCTGCCCTGACCTCTAGACGGGAGCCAAGGCGGAGTGCGCCCTGCTGCCCGGGCCCAGAGGAGGCTGCAGGAGGCCCTGCCAGGGATACTGTGGCCCCAAGAGTGGAGGGCACGGAAGAGCAGGGCCCCGAGGGCGGGCTGGAGAGGGACAGTGGCAGGGTGTGGGGACAGCTGGAGGACAGCTGGCGGGCCTGGAAAGCGGACAAGGAGAACGCAGCATGTGGAGGGAGGCATGTGCTTGGGGGGGGCCTGGGCGGCTGGGGGCTCCCCAGCTCCGGCCAGCAACGAGAACTCCGCTACTAGTACCACTCTGTACTCTGGGGGGCTGGGATTCCCCCCAGGACACCGTGCGCGGGGTCAGGACTCTGTGCATAGAGAACAAACTGAAAACCAAAGGCTCCACCAAAGGCCACTGCAGGGTCTGGACTCAGCAGCTGGGGGGTCGCTGGTGAGGGGAGGCGACAGGCAAGTCACGGGCTGACCCCGCGTGCAGCCTCTGTGGGCTCAGGGGACCCGCGGCCTTGCACCCGGGAACAGGGCTGGGGCGCTCCTGCATCTCGAAGCCAGGGGGTGGGCGTCCAGGAGAGCGGGGGCCAGGCTGAGCTCAGGGCCTGCATGTCAAGCGTGAGCGGGGGGAGCAGTGGCTGTGCCGCCGCAGAGCCTGGCTTCGGGTCTACACCTGCAGATGTGGCCGCGTGTGGGACCTGGGTGAGGAGGGCAGCCTCAGTCTACACCCGCAGAGGAGGGCGAGAGTGGGACCCGGGGTGAGGTCCTTCCCCTTGGTGCTGTAACAGTCCCTCCTCTAATACCTGAGCTCGAGACAGTGCCCCGTGGGCCCGGAGACACCCGAGCGCAGGAGCGGAGGGCGCAGGGTCGGCGAGGGCCCCCGGTGGGTCGCCACCGCTGTCACCGCCCTCCGGCTGCGGGAGGGCACGTCCCGTGGGTCTTTGGGGCCCAGGGTGCCCGGCGAGCAGGGGGCGGGAGGCCCGTTTGTCTGCCGGGGAATAAAATGAAGCCAAACGGGGCAGAGCTCATGATGGAATTCGCAGATGGAGATAGGATCTGGGACCGGGGGGACAATGGAGACACTGCCCCCGCGGGAGGGACGGGAGGGGACCGGCCGCTCGGCAGGAAATAACAGCTCGGGCTTTGGCCTGGACAATGGAAGGTGAGTCGCCCCGGGCCGCCGGGGAGGACACAGCCCCCGGGCGCAGGACCCAGCCGGACCCCAGCGCTGCCAAGGCCCGGGGAGGCGCAGAGCAAGTCGGGCGGCGGGTTAGGTGGGGCCAAGGCGGCCAAACGCTCCTCTCCACGGTGGGCCCGTGCGGGTGGCCGAGGGGCTGGGCCGCCATCAGCTGGGCCCGGGCGCGCGTCTGCTCGGGGTCACCGTCGCCAAAACACGGAGGGACGTGGGCAAGAGCCAGCATCCGGGGAGCCGTGGGGGGTCGGAGTGCGGGAGGGTCGGCTTCGCTCTTGGCTGGAGTCGAGCGGGAAGCGGCGCTTCGCCCTGTGGCGCAGACGCGCTGGGGGAGCCGGGCCGGGCAGGGCGGGCCCGCGACCTGGGGGCGGCCACTACCAAGCCGCGTCGCCGGGAGCAAGTAACACGGAGGGGCTCCCGGGGACCCCAGGGCGCTGCGGGTGGCCCCCAGCCGCCCTGTTGTGTGTATTTTTCAAGGGCTTTGCAGTGTCTGGGCTTTTGCTTTTGGCTTGAGTTGACCCTAGAGTTGTCTGTCTTCCGTGAGGTCTCACAGAAGTAGCCTCGTCCTTCTTGGTTCCTTTTGTGGGACGCAGGAGGGTGGAGATAGGGTACGAGGCCCACGCAAGTTGCCCACAGGTCACAGCAGTCTGAGAACCACACTTCAGGAAGTGCGGGTGGGCCCGTCTAGAGCCCGACCTGGTGCTTGTCATCCTCCCAGTGACCTAGAGGAGAGAATCCGAGGAGACAATCGTTTGATTTCCCTTTCACCCCTCGTGGTGGTGAGTGGGCCCCAGGGGTTCTTCGTCCTTCAGCATCTGTGCAGCTGTGCAACCCCTGTCTGCACCCCAGGGCCCCTGGCCTGCTTCACCTGACCTGGTGCAGAGGCCACATCCCACTCTCCCCGCCTCTGCTGCCATCCATCCCCACCATTCTGAATCTGGGCTTGGACCGGGCCATTCTCCTTCGCGAGATCCTCAATGACCTCCTGCCTTATTCTCAGTATCCTCAAGTCCTGGTCTGCTAGTCACGGCTTCCACCGCTTCCCCCTCACACCTCCCCAGCTTCCTCGTCATTCACCTCCAGGATCCGAGCATTCCTCCCTCCCCAGGTCCTGGGCTTACACCGAGGATGCCTTTTCTCACCCTTCTTCCTCCCCAGTAGACCTTCTTCCTCCCCAGTAGACCTTCTTCCTCCCCAGTAGACCTTCTTCCTCCCCAGTAGACCTTCCTCTTCCCCAGGAGATCTTCCTCCTCCCCAGTAGACCTCCTCCCCAGTAGACCTTCCTCCTCCCCAGTAGACCTCCCTCCCCAGTAGACCTTCCTCCTCCCCAGTAGACCTTCTTCCTCCCCAGTAGACCTTCCTCCTCCTCCCCAGTAGACCTTCCTCCTCCCCAGTAGACCTTCTTCCTCCCCAGTAGACCTTCTTCCTCCCCAGTAGACCTTCCTCCCCAGTAGACCTTCCTCCTCCCCAGTAGACCCTCTTCCTCCCCAGTAGACCTTCCTCCTCCCCAGTAGACCTTCCTCCCCAGTAGACCTTCCTCCTCCCCAGTAGACCTTCCTCCTCCCCAGTCGACCTTCCTCCCCAGTAGACCTTCTTCCTCCCCAGTAGACCTTCCTCCTCCCCAGTAGACCTTCTTCCTCCCCAGTAGACCTTCCTCCTCCCCAGTAGACCTTTCTCCTCCCCAGTAGACCTTCTTCCTCCCCAGTAGAACTTCCTCCCCAGTAGACCTTCTTCCTCCCCAGTAGACCTTCCTCCTCCCCAGTAGACCTTCCTCCTCCCCAGTAGACCTTCCTCCCCAGTAGACCTTCTTTCTCCCCAGTAGACCTTCTTTCTCCCCAGTAGACCTTCTTTCTCCCCAGTAGACCTTCCTCCTCCCCAGTAGACCTTCCTCCTCTCCAGTAGACCTTCCTCCCCAGTAGATCTTCCTCCTCCCCAGTAGACCTTCCTCCTCCCCAGTAGACCTCCTCCCCAGAAGATATTCCTCCTCCCCAGTAGACCTTCTTCCTCCCCAGTAGACCTTCCTCCCCAGTAGACCTTCTTCCTCCCCAGTAGACCTTCCTCCCCAGTAGACCTTCCTCCCCAGTAGACCTTTCTCCCCAGTAGACCTTCTTCCTCCCCAGTAGACCTTCCTCCCCAGTAGACCTTCCTCCTCCCCAGTAGACCTTCTTCCTCCCCAGTAGACCTTCCTCCTCCCCAGTAGACCTTCCTCCTCCCCAGTAGACCTTCCACCCCAGTAGACCTTCCTCCTCCCCAGTAGACCTTCCTTCTCCCCAGTAGACCTCCTCCATCCTGATTCTTCCCTCCCTTTTCCGTCTGCTCAGGTCTAAAACCTACTCATCTTTGGAGGCACAGTGTAGAGGCATAAGCCTCTCCCAGTTCTTCCAGCTTGAGGCTGCCTTCCCTCCCCTGAGCTCTGTGACACCCGCACCTCCTCTTCCATCTCATGGAGGACAGATGGTGCACTCCCTGCACTGGGGTGTTAAGAGCTTCACATGCTCTGGAGTTTGAAACCTGGATCTGTCACTTACTGAGCGTGTAACCTCTCCGGGCTTGAGCTTCCCTGCCTGTGACCCGCTCATCAAGGTGACTGTGAAGGTTGGCAACCATGCTCTCAGACTCTATTGCATGGCTCAGGGTGTGGGTTCTGTCAATGGTGACCGTTACTATTACACGCTAACTGAAAAATAAAATATAATACGATATATATTTATTCATATTCGCGTTTGTCTTCAAGTCTTATTTGGGGAGTTCTTTCCAGGCAGGGGTCTTGACGAACTCACTGTTGTACCTTCTGCAGCACCCAACATGTCGCTTCCCATCAGCTAGATCTTCAAAAGCGCTTGTTTTTTTGTTTTTGTTTTTGTTTGTTTTCGTTTTAAAGATTTTATTTATTTATTCACAAGAGACACACAGAGAGAGAGAGGCAGAGACACAGGCAGAGGGAGAAGCAGACTCCATGCAGGGAGCCCAATGTGGGACTCGATCCTAGGACATGACCTGAGCCGAAGGCAGGTGCTAAACCACTGAGCCACCCAGGGATCCAAAAGCACTAGTTGACAGCATCAGCGACCACATAAACAGAGGAATAATCAATGGCATCAGGTGCTTGGCCTTCTTGAGGCCATCAGCTTGTCATTAGTCTCAGCCCGACCTACACAATTAAACTGAAATGACAGCAAACGCGGGCCTTGACAGGCGTGCTGGGGCCACACACACCGATGAGCAAGTTGCAACCCTATGGGTTTGTCTGGTGGGGTCTACACTGGACTACTTCACTTCTTTGCTTTATTTCCTCCCTTTATCTGACCGATCTGAACCCACCCAACAGCCCAGGCACGTAGCAGAGCCCTGGAAACGCAGGCAGGTTTCCTTCTTTGGGTCTCCTGGGAGCTTCACTATCACAGCCATTATAAACGGGCTGGAAACAATTTAGCATCTGGCTCCCAAGAGGTAGGAATGTATAGAACAGGGAAAGAGGTGAGAGTACATCCCATCCTGTCATTTAAACAACATTCTGGCTCTGGGAAGAAAGAATCTAAACATGTTTTTCCAAGAAAATGTGAATATGGTCATTTTTTTTGAAAGAGCCCAACGTTTTTAGTCTTTTGATAACAGAGACCAGGTCTAGAGGGGAGAGGTCATTTCAAAGAATAAGGTCTGTCTAGAAAAATTTTAAGGGATACTTTCTGAAGTGTTGTGTTTTGTTTTGTTTTGTTTTTGTTTTTTCCCTGCCTCTTCTCCCCTTCACGTGTGTCCTCATGCCATACTGGTTCCAATCTTGGAATTTAGCTCTTTCTTCCCCCCTGGGCCATGCATGCCCCTGAGTGACTGCTCTGGACCCATTCTCCTGAGGCAGGGTCCTCTGGTCTGACCCCATTCACTTCTCTCCCTACATTTTCACCCCCTTTTCCTCCCAAACCCATCTGAGGTGCTCACCCTTCACTGGTTCCTGAAACATGTGTGCCTGTAGCTGAGGCCTCCCTGAGAGACAGTTTGTAATTCCAGAGTGGCACATTTGTTGTAAAGAGTTGGGTCCCATCTGATCTGCCTACTTTCACTACCTGCCTTGGAAATTAAAGATGTTTTTTTGTTTTCTAACATCTTCTTTCAAATAGTCTTTCTTTTTTTTTTAATTTATTTTTTATTGGAGTTCAATTTGCCAATATATAGAATAACACCCAGTGCTCATCCCATCACGTGCCCCCCTCAGTGTCCATCACCCAGTCACCCCCACCCGCTGCCAAATAGTCTTTCCTTAACCTGCAGGAAAGAACACAAAAGCTGGAATGAAGGGCCCCTCCAAATTTGTACTGGGGACATCTTCATAAAAGGGACAGCACACTTACGTGGCGGCAAAATGGAGAGAAGGTCTGCTTTCCCGTAAAATAACTTCCTGCAGGTTTGTAGGTACAGTTGGAAGATTTTAATCTTGGGAAAAAGAATCAAGGCCCAAGGTCACTTCCTCCATTCATGCCGGAGCATTTCTGGGCTCAAACATTTCCCAAAGTTCTGCGTAAAATCAGAAAAGGTCTATTGTTGGTGCTGGTGGGGAAAGGGTGGTTGCTCAGAAGGTGTTTTCCAGCTTTGCACAGAACAAAAGACATAGTGACGGGGAAGTGTTTTAATTGTTGGTATTCTGAAGACTTTTCAAAATAAGACGAAAAGATGAAATTGGGGCAGGAGATGGTTTAAATGCAGGAAGCAGGGAGACAGAACATGAGAGACTCCTAACTCTGGGAAACCAACTAGGGGTGATGGAAAGGGAGGAGGGCGGGGGGTGGGGGTGACTGGGTGGTGGGCTCTGAGGGGGACCCTTGATGGGATGAGCACTGGGTGTTATTCTGTATGTTGGCAAATTGAACACCAATAAAAAATAAATTTATTATTAAAATAAACAAATAAATAAATATTTAAAAAAAATAAATGCAGGAAGCATGATGCTAAGTAAGCAAAGCAGAAAGGTACTGAATTGAGGCAAGAACAGTCAAGACAATCAGAAGGACTTAGGAAGTAGGGGAAAGTAAAGAATGATGGAACAACATGGGAGCAGATCCTTCTAGAAGAAAACTCCTGCTTCAAAGGAACCCACGCTCTGCTACACTCTCCTTATGCAAAACAGTGAGAGATGGCAGAAGGAGGCTCTGGATGGCACCTGAAATGCCAGGAATTAGGCTCCCTCGAAGCACGAGTTCACTTGTCTGGATGTTGGATGTACCCATTCTTCGCTCACGGGCGGCGAGACTGTGCTGGCCTCGGCTTCTCACGTCCTCTGGGTTCACATCTACAGCAGACTTCAGGTCTGTCTTCTTGGAATTTTTTTCGGAAAGTTCTTGGTGCTTATGGGTAAGGACCTTGTGGCCGGGCGGCGGGGGAGCTGTGTCTCCAAATGGATATTCCCTTTTCAAAGGACCGTATTGGGCCCCTTGCGCCTTTTGCCCACCTCACACCCTCTACCTCTGGCAACTCCAGGGTTGTTTACTGCACTTTTATGGCTGAAGAACCCAAGGACCCGGGAGGTTTTGCTGTTTCGAAAGTCTTACTTGCACACCCTTCTGCGTGTATTAATAAAATTGCTGCAGCAGCTTGAACGATTAGTCTGAAGCGATCAAGAACATTGTGTTGATGCCTGTTCCTAAACCTCTGTGGTGACATAAGTGAAAAAAAAAATAAGCTGCATATTGAAGTCATCCCAATTAAGTTATATATACATTATACGCAGGGGAAAAAAGGGCTAAAGGGAAATAAACTTCTTTGGGAGGTGGGATTATGGGAAACTAGTATTTTTCTTCATTCTCTTCTCTGTTTTCCAGATTAAAAAAAAAAATGTTAGGGGATCCCTGGGTGGCTCAGCGGTTTAGCGCTTGCCTTTAGCCCAGGGCGTGATCCTGAAGTCCCGCGATCGAGTCCCACGTCGGGCTCCCTGCATGGAGCCTGCTTCTCCCTCCTCCTGTGTCTCTGCCTCTCTCTCTCTCTCTCTCTCTCTCTCTCTCTGTGTCTATCATAAATAAATAAATAAATAAACAAACAAATAAATAAATAAATAAAATAAATCTTTAAAAAAATCTATTTTATTTTAGAAAGAGAGAGAGCAGGGGGGCGGGGCAAAGGCGGAAGGAGAGACTCTCAAGCAGGTTACCACTTAGTGTGGGCCTGACTCAGGGCTTGACCTCATGACCTGAGACTGTGACCTTAGTGGAGACCAGGAGTCCTGTGCTTCACCAACTCAGCTGCCCAGGCACCCAAGTCTTCCAGATTTTCTACGGTAAATGGTTATTATTTTTTTTTTTTTTGAGCAGAAAAAAATAAGCACCAACAACTCAGAAAAATGTATTTCATAAAAGAATAGAATCGTATGCGAATATTAGCAATTCAGCACGGGGGTGGCCAGGGCAGGGAGCTGTGGGGTGCCTGGAGCCATGGAGGCAGCGGCCCAGGGGAGCCGACACGGGCTGTGTTAGGCGCCGGTGGGCAGGTGCGCGGGCCCAGCCGAAGAGGCCGGCAGGAGTTGGGGCTGCAGGCACGAGCCGCGGGGCCGGAGGCTGGGAGGCCCGACTGGGAGAGGCTCTGCAGGCAGGGAGCATCAGAACAGGAGCCCTCGCGGGATGGCGGGGGTGCGGGGCCCACTGCCGGGCCTCTGGGGTGCTCACGCTGGGGAGTGTGTAAGGCGTGGAATGCAGGCGAGATGTCTGGGCTCGGCGCTCTGGGCTCTGGTCTCCGGGCTCTGGGCTCCGTGCTCCATGCTCTGCGCTCTGAGCTCCATGCTCTGGGCTCCAGGCTCCAGACTCTGGGCTCCCGGCTCTGTACTCTGTGCTCTGGGCTCCAGGCTCTGTGCTCTGTGCTCTGGGCTCTGGGCTCCGCACTCTGGGCTCTAGGCTCTGTGTTCCAGGCTCTGGGCTCCGTGCTCTGGGCTCTGTGCTCCCGGCTCCACACTCCACGCTCTAGACTCTGGGCTCCATGTTCCAGGCTCTGGGCTCTGGGCTCCAGCTCTGGGATCCCAGCTCCTGGCTCCCAGTTCCAGGCTCTGTGCTCTGCACTCTGGTCTCCAGACTCCGGGCTCCGTGCTCTGCGCTCTGAGCTCTGGGCTCCAGGCTCCAGGCTCTGCACTCTGGGGTCTGGGCTCCGGGCTCCGTGCTCTGGGCTCTTGGTTCTGGGCTCTGTGCTCCGGGCTCCGCACTCCAGGCTCCATGCTCTGGGCTCCCAGCTTTGGGGTCTGGGCTCTGGGCTCCGGGCTCCGGGCTCCGGGCCTGCTGGTGTTTGCGTGAGCGCCCTTCCCCCTCAGCGTGGTTCCGCCCGCGTCGCTTGCCGGGGTCACGGGGCCGGGGACGGTGCCAACTCGAAGGCTGTCTACCGTCACCTGGTGTGGACTCTCCGCCCTGCGCTCCCCCTCCTCCATCATCCGATTTCCTACACGGAGGAAGTGTTTGTGCTTCCAAAAGAAGCAAACTGAATTCTTAGGTGCCAAGTTTTGTCTCGAGCACAGCTAGGGTGGGAGTAAGTGGTCTGACCGAGGGCCAGGAATCTGCTGACCCCAGGGCGTCTTTCTCATGCAGAAACCCGAATGTCTAAAAAGTGACCTCCGGACACACCGCGTGCCTCTGGACTAAAGCTCTGGGTGTCGTGGAGATCTGGGGGTCATGGCCCAATCGTGGGGTTCCTGGGCAAGCAAGCAGCAGTCACGGGTCTTCCCCAGACCAGCGTGCACCTTGAGCAAGTGGTTCCAACTTTCTGGGCCTCCGATGTGTCCTCAGCAGGTCCCCGTGAGTGGTCCCTGGTCACCATCCTCGAAGGGGGAATTAGTGCAGCAGATTTTTCCCCGCAGCACGACTGCGACGGAAGGAGGCAGTGTTGGAGACCTCATGGGGACGTACTGAACCCGGCGCGGCCACTGTCCCCGGCTGCAGGCTCGGGGAGGACGTCGGGGGCAGCCCGGGAGCCACGGTCCAGAGGGACTGGAGGCCCTGCCCACGGATTCAGGCCAGACCCCGTTTATGTCGTGCGTCTTGCCATGAGGACACTGAGGCTGTTTCTTGTCCTTTTCTTTTTAAAAAAAAAAAAAAAAAAAAAGTAAATCCAATCAGCCGACACATAGCACATCTTTAGTGTCAGACGTGGAGGCCGGTCACTCAGCAGTTGCGTGTCACACCTGGGGCCCATCCCATCACATGCCCTCGTCGTGCCCTCACCCAGTTAGCTCCCCACCCTGTGACCCTCAGTGTTTCCTGGAGTTAGGGGCTCTCATGGCCGGCCCCCCTCCCTGTGGCTTCCCGTGCAGCCCCTCGTCCCCCTGTGACCCTCTGCGCTGCTGCTTAGAGTCCCCGTAGGAGTGAGACCAGATGGTGATGGCCCGTCTCCCGCTGCCGCCCCCTCGGCTGGTGCCCTCCTGGTCCGTCCGCGTCGGTGCAACGCCACCTCGTCCTTCTCCTCCCATTCACATGCATGGCACGCACACTCTCCCCTTTACACTATGCTCGGTGTCACCGACCTTCCCACAGCCTCGTTCCCAGGGCCTGGCCACAGGGCACACGGGTCAACCCCCGTGCACACGCCCCAGGAGTCAAGGGAACGTCGGTGAGCGTCCTCTCCTCTCTCCGAGGACAACCTTGATGCCACTTTTTGGACGTGCCCTCTGTTGCTCAGTCCAGCGCTTGCTACCCTTGTCCTTTCCTACTCCATCCTGCAAGGAGAGTCTGTCCTCACCGTTGTACCACCTGACACAGGCCCTTTGCACCTGCCGCGTAACTCGCTCCCTGGGCCTAGGTGGCTTCCCTCGCTGCCTGGAGCCAGGCTGGCCAGTAGCTTGAAAGGGACGAAGGAGGGGCAGCCACACGACGTAGTAGGAAAGCCGGACGGGTAGCCGCGAAGGAATCAAGAACTGACTGTCTTTGCTGGAAACTCACGTTTTGAAGTTAAGGAAATTTTTGCCCAGAGAATCAGAACCTCCCAAGAGACACGCGATGAAGAATTAATGGTTTCGGCTCAGGTGTGGGGAGGGGCTGCTTCCTTCCTGCTGGGGATGTGTATAGTTTTAGAAAGTTTTCCAAAATGTGTGCATTTCTTAAAAATTTTAATTCCCTGTGTCCTAAGAGGGGGAAAAATTTAAAAAACAGACAAAAATCTCTGCCATTTTTATTTTATTTTATTTTATTTTTATTTTATTTTTATTTTTTTATTTTATTTTATTTTTATTTATTTTATTTTATTTTTTAATTTTATTTATTTTATATCTCCGCCATTTAAAAAAGGAAGTCTGAGCACAACTCGATGTGACAGACCCGGGGCTGATGGTGAGGGCGTCTGCTCCTTACGGTGGCAGATGTAACGCTCATCGGTTAGTGTTCCTGCTCTCGCGGTGATTTTCTGACAATCTTGGTAAAAGGAAAAGTCCAGCCTTGTGTGGTCAGTTTTCTGAAATTTGAAAGTTCAAATTTGGTATATGTTTTAGAATTGATTGAGTCATGGGGTAAAATTACGGATGTAGCCTTTTACATTTTCTTCGGCGTTCCTTGTGAAAAATTTGAATAATTACCAAAAAAAATAATATTTTTTAGCATAGTTACAATCATATATGCATGTTGCATTTTGGGATCTATGTGCAGTTTGTATCTAAGTTTTAAAAAATAATGTGATGAGCTCGTCTCTTTTTCAGTAGATCCTACTCTAAGGCCTGGATTTTAGGGCCGCGCAATACTTCATTGTCCACAGGTTTCCCCCGCTGTCCTAGAAAGTCGCGCGTTCCCATGAAAGCTCTCATAGGCTGACATGGTGTGAGGCAAGGAAGCAGACACCACTACTGTATATGGACATTTTAAAAATATATCTAGATCCCAAAAAACAACCTCAGATTTTTTTTTTTTTTTTTGATGCTTTAGGACCTGTCTTGCTAAATGAAGCACAAGATAAATTAAGTCAAAGTTCAGGTGCTCGTGCTCCTGAGATAGTGAATAGTTCTGGGGAAGGGGCCAGGTGGGCCACGCTGGCTGCTGCGGGTCTGTAGGGCCTCCGGAGGGACCACCTGCAAAACAAAATGAGGGGCATTATTTTTGCTCTTTGCCTTTCTGTAAAAGAGAAAATCCTCTTCAGTTTCCTTACCCTTGGTGACAAGAAGTTCAACGTACGTCTTTTATTTTTTTTAAGCTTTTATGTAAATTCTAGTTAGTTAACATAGTGTAATATTGGTTCGGTGATGCATCCCCTGCGTACATCAGCTGGGGCTCAGCACGGGTGCCCTCCTTCACCCCATCCCTCACCCCCTCCCTCCTTCACCCCATCCCCCACCCCATCCCCCCTTCACCCCATCCCCCACCCCCTGCCCTCTCCACCTCATCCCTCACCCCTCCCTCCTCCACCCCCATCCCCCACCACTTCCCTCCTCCACCCCCATCCCCCACCCCCTGCCCCCTCCTTTTGTCGACCCTCACTTTGTTCTCTGTCATTAGGAGTCTCTTATGGCCTGTTTCCTTGTCTCTCTTCCCCTGCTTCCCCTACCTTCACCTGTTTTGTTTCTTAAATTCCACACCACACCTGAGTGAGACCATATGGTATGTGTCTTTCTCTGACTGACTTACTTCACTTAGCATAATATACTCTAGCTCTGGGATGCCCGGGGGGCTCAGGGGTTGAGCACCTGCCTTCAGCCCAGGGCCTGATCCTGGAGTCCCGGAATCGAGTCCCACGTCAGGCGCCCTGCATGGAGCCTGCTCCTCCCTCTGCCTGTGCCTCTTCCTCTCTCTCTCTCTCTGTCTCATGAATAATAAGTAAATAAAATATTTTAAAAAAGAAATACACTCTAGCTCCATCCACTTCATTGCAAATGGCAAGATTTCACTCTTTTTGACAACTGAGTAATACTCTATCATATATGGGCCACATCTTCTTTATCCATTCATCGCCCAGTTGATGGAAGTTTGGGCTCTCCCCACAGTTTGGCCGTTGTTGGTAACGCTGCTGCAAGCACTGGGGGCAGGTGTCCCTTCGGATCACTACATTTGTGTCCTTTGGGTAAATACCCAGAGGTGCAATTGCTGGGTCGTAGGGTAGCTCTATTTTTAACTTCTTGAGGAACCTCCACGCTGTTCTCCAGAGGGGCCGCACCAGGGCATGAGGGCTCCCCTTTCTCTGCATCCTCGCCAACATTTACTGTTTCCTGTGTTGTTAATTTTAGTCATTCTGACACAGGCATGGGGTGATATTGCGGTTTGGATCTGTATTTCCCTGAGGATGAGTGATGTTGAACATCTTCTCACGCATCCATCTTTTGTCAAAGCAAAGCCATAGTGCAAACTTCTGAAAAGCGAGGGACGCCTGCACCTACAACATAATGCATTTAATCATTTATTTAATCCAGCCCCCATTGGATTGTCTCCCTTCCCCTCCACTATTATAAAATAAAGCCACGAAGACTATCTCTATGTGTGTTTCCTTGTCTCTGGTTTAGAAGAATAATTGGAGATTACCTCAAACTGTAGACTTTACTAGGCCAAGGGATGGGAACAGATTTTTCCAGGGCCGTTGGCGAACCGCTATCTCCTTTTATACATTTCTGAGATATCCGTTGCTGCCAGGATGATCCATCATAATCCTCTCTGGGTATCTCGAGGAGCTAGGATTGGGGGCCGACTGTGGTGGTGCTGGGGGCACAGCAGCAGATGGCGGGGGAGGAGGGATGGGGAACTGACATCTGTATTTCAAATAGAAGTAGCAGCTACTTCACATTCTTTCTATGCGTGAGACTCTTACCCTTTCAAAGAGCCACGCCACCCATAACTAATGCAAGGCATTTTAATTACTAGTGTTAGGACATATAAAAATGACTACGCTCTTTATTTCTCCTACCATCTTACCAGTCCCCACCATTTTGCAACTAGTTCCAAATGGTGTCTCCAAACCCCTGGCATTTTGTGTTTCATGGGTGAGATGGAAATGAAGATGATATCAGCAGTGATGGAATGGAATGAACTTTTCATCCAGCTGAAAAATCACCCCGAGCTACTGAAATACAACAGCATACATCATAGTCAAGTTGTCAAAGGGGGATATTTCACAGCTATGACCTCACGGCCATAAAATATAAGCCATGTAATTTGTAAGGAAACCCAAGACAACTTTTCCAGATTTCTTTCTTTCTTTCTTTCTTTCTTTCTTTCTTTCTTTCTTTCTTTCTTTCTTTCTTTCTTTTTTTCTAGTAAGATTATGGAAAATAACTTTAACGAGTTATAATAATCTAATTAAAAAAACACTTGGAAATTGTATAGATTTTTCCATTTTCAAAGGGCTTGCATTAAGTATTTGCTACCTATGGCAGGGCAAAGTTCTGTTATCTGTTGTCCCCGTTTCCACGCTCAGCGCCGGGGTGTCCAGGTAAGGGACGGAGTCTCTTCCCCCCTCGATGTTGGGGCCTTCATCCCAGCCTGCATTACCGTCCGTTACGGGGTGCACCACAGTGGCAGGTGGGTCCTGGCAAGTTAGGTCTCGGCCGACAGCAGAGCTCTGCTAGCAGCTGTCAACGTCAGTCTGGGACAGGCTTTAACGAAAACTATCCTTTTGACCTTTCCCCACACAGAGCTCGCATCCAACTGGAATAATTCATCAAAGATTTTTGATGGCAGCTCTGCGAGTGTCTGAGGTTACCCTAGAAATCCCACTGCTCCTTTTTATGTAAGTGTCTTTGCTTTTCTTCAGAGCAAAACTGATGACATGCTTCTTTCTTCTCCGCATCCTGGCTTTCCTGTTTATGATCAGGAGGCTTGCGGCAGTCACCGGGGCTGGACCCCTCTGATGACTTGCACAAACACCCTCCCCGGTCACTGTCGGCATCGCTGCTGCTGCGGGACGGGCACCCTCGTGGGGCGCCTTTCTTCCATATGTGGACATACATAAGCTGGATCTGGGTGACCACTAGCGAGGGCGGACAAGGATGAACACGGGCTAGAAATTGTCGTGCAAGACACGTCAACGCTTCCGCGAAATTCTCAATTTTCAACGGGCAGGCTGTTTCCACCCGAGGGGCCGCAGCTTAGCCATTTGTTGGTGACACCCTGTTCCTCAGGGGAGACCATCCCCATCCGAAGCCTTATGAAAAGCCCAACACCCACACCAAGATTTCTACCAACGTGGGAGGCGTGTGCCTCTCGATCACCTTGGCCTCCAGCTTGCAGCCTTCACTGCGCCTTGTCGTCCTGTTCTGTCCCACAGCCGTGGGTTAGCTTCTGCCTTTGACATTGGCTCCAGAGTAGAATGTGTCCTTTTCCGTGATTTTCCTCAAAGACAAAAACCCACAAGAGGACTTATTTATGTGAGACTTTCCTGAAGGTTTGGGGAACTGGAGGGGGTTTGTATTGTAAACCCAGGGACTGGCTTTCCTGGTATTAATAGTCCTCTGGCTCCTTTTTCTGTTCTCCATCTTTCTCTTTGCTCTCTCATGCTTTCTCTCCCTCTTGGGAAACCCCCGCCGCCCACTGCCCTCCAACTTCCCCCATTTTCTCATGCAGGCCCTTTGGCTTCCCTCCAATTTCTCCCCAAATAGGGCTGGGCCAGATGGATCTCTCAGCTCATTCAAGGATTTCACCGAAGCTTTGACATTTCTTGTACAACAGTATCTAGATAATGTCCATACTTGTCCCCAGACTCTCTCTGGAGAAAGGGGTGAGTGTTGATTACCAGGACAGAGCTCGACTCTCACTTAATAAGGAGGCAATCCATAGGAGTCAAAACTGAAGGCCTACTAAGCAGTTGCTTCACAAATTTTGTTTTGCTTTTTAGAATTTTTGTCTCTGTCCCACACAATTTGTTTTTCCATTAGTCCGGTCCCTCATAGATAATAATCCCTTAAATATTGAGCCAAAATCCCTTTCCAGATTAGTAAACACAACTATCCTCAGTAGATACATCGGAGACTGAGCTGGATACGGCGGTGCAGAGTAAATCACTGCTTGGCTCCCCAGCGGGGATCTCATCAGGTCAGCAACAAAGTGATTGATGGAGTCGGACAGGAAAATGTGCATTTTTGCTGTCCAGCAAAATAATACATGAAAATATATCACTTTTTAATGGGCGTAGGGGAGGTGAACAATTCAATCTGATTAACATGTGAAGGCAGCAAACTCTCACATGTAATCAGGAAGTTATTGCTTTTGAAAATGATCTATTGGCTTGCTATTACCACCAAATTAAAAGGGGACTGAGACAAGCTCTGCGAGCTGTAGCTGGAGATTGGGAGGAACGGAGAGGGGGAGGAAACCGAGATGACTCGTGATATCTCACCCACAGAAAAAGCCCAGCAGTGCTGTTTAGCATCCCTGTAATTACCGCTAACATCCACTGAGCACTTACTATGGGCCCCACACGCAAGGTCTCATTTACTGTCCAATCAGCCCACGACGGAAGCTCTATATTTATCCAGCATAGAGAGGTTAAGTAACTGGTGCCGGAAGTCGCCCAGCCAGTAAGGGCAGAGTCTGACTCCAGAGTCTGTGTTCTTGACCTTTGTGTTCTGTTGCTTCCCTGGAAGATGTAGGAGGGGATTTTCTTTCCCTCACACACATGCATAGAGGGATTCCAGAAGGATATTTGGTGGGCCAGCCTGAGCACATCCTCTTGTCTTGCGTAGGGCATACACTGAGGAAAGGGCGAAGCATCAGGGAGCCATGCACGTCACATGCACGTCAGTTTAGTGCTAAGAAACGCTACTGTCTTTGCCTTGGTGCTCACTCGCATTCCTATTAGGTAGGCAAGGAAGGTATTATTAGGCCCATTTTATAGATTCGAAAGTTAGTAGTCCAGAGGCTTTTGCATCACAAAAAGAAAGTAATTTGGAGTAATTCAGACTTTCTTTCATTAAGTGGCTCCGCTGCCCTTAGCTGTGGTGCCTTGGGCAAGTCTTGTACTCTTCTCGGGGCTCACTTCTTCATGAGTAAAGGACAAAAGTTACTTCCTCCCTCCTAGCTTATTGTGTGTATTAAAGGTGATGAATACAAAGCACCTGCCTCAGTGTGAGGCACCCAGTGGGCTTGCTCTTGGGGTCAAAAAGGTGCAGTGTTGTCTTCCAATTTCTTATTCCGACCGTTGAACATCATTCCAGACCTTAGTCATGTAACTGTAGGATGCAGGCTAGAGGGAGAAGTGGCACCTCTGAGACAATCACTAAAAATACATTTTTAAGAAAACCCACATCAAGTGGGAGTCCAAGTCCCCAAATGCCCCGGATTCTGGGACACCAGCAAATCTTGCCTTCCTAGTGCACATTCGCTTTGGCAAAGCACTTTCAAACCCAGTATCCCACTTCATGGTCAGAACACACCTATGCAGTATGCCAGGCAGGCGGCGGGATGCCTGCCTGACAAGCATGCAGCTAGGATGCGCATAAATGGAATAATATCTACAGACGCTAGATTCTTTGGTAAATACTGCTAGGTCATCCAGTCAATTGAAAATTGGCACAACTATCATAAAATAGCTCAGAGCTGGAAAGTAGACTTGTAGGTTAAGGTGCTCCATGTGCAGATAATCACCAAACCTTTACTTTGTGCTACATGGGTGATTTAAGCACAGATATGAGCATATCGGGAGTACGTGTTGGCTATTAGTGTGAATTCAGTCTTCAGTACATGTTTTTTGAATTTCTCAAATTGATTTAAGAAGATTTACTGGGCATCCCATTGGTGAAAGACACCGCCGGGCGCTCAGGCACGCGACACTATCGATAAACCGCCTGCCTCACTGGGGGACAGCAGACAGGATGGTCAAGGCTACACTGCCCTTATCATCAAGGGTGGGAGTGACCGTGGCTGCCTGAAGTGTACAGAGGAAGCCTCGCTCTGGGGTGGACCCATGACCCTGACCTTGAGGGAAGGGCTAGGATCGGGAAGGGGCCTGTGTAGGGCCCTGGTTCTGGTCCTTCCCGTCGTACCTGACCGGTGCACAAACACATGCTAGCATCTGCACCATAACGAGAAACAGGACTCCCGCCCCCGTCCCCATGCATCCCAAGCCAGAGAAACAAGCATCAGGTCTCTGTGGTCATACACTAATGCCCAGGGCACCCTTCATTCTTTCTGCCCGGAATGTTTTTCCTTCCCTGCTTCCAGCTATTCTTTTATTTTTTTAATTTATTTTATTTATTTTATTTTTTTATTTTTATTATTTTTTTTCCAGCTATTATTTTCAATGACCTTTTACTTCTCGCTCATCCTTCAAAGCCAAGCTGGAAGGTGGGCCATGAAGTGAATTCCTGCAGTGACTGAATCAATGGGGAGGGGGTGTCTAGACCTTGATGAGGACACATCCCTCGCCCGCCTCCATGTGCCCATTTGAGGACAGGACTTTATTCATATCTGCTTCCCCAGAACCTAGAATAGTGCCTGGAACGGAGCAAGTACCCATCAGATGCTTGTGGGAAGAACAGATGAACGCAGATCACGGAGATTCCTTGCTCGCGCCAAACAGACCCTGGCAACCTCAGTGTAGGATTTTCATTGGTTTAAGGGCCCGTTACCACATTTGGACTCTTGGACAAATTTGAAAAACTGGGATAATTTGCTTAAAGTCTGGCCTTTTTATTACCGCTCTTTGGCTTTCTGGAAGAACGTAAGCTTCAAAAATGTGGTTCGACTTACCCAAACTCACTCTGCACGAGGCTGCATGCCAGGTGCTGGGGATGCTCTCCCCTGGCTTAGGAGGCTGGAGCAGAGTCAGCACTGGGGACCCAGGCTTCCCAACTCGCCAGGGGTTACCTTTCTATCTTTAAGGAGGACTCAGCGCTCCTCCTCCTAAAAGCTTGCTGCAAGTGTAAAATGCACCTGGATTGGAAGACTTAGTATATAAAATGAGTGTAATATGGCTCATTAATATTATTTTCTTTTAAAGGTTTATTTATTTATTTTAGAGAGTGAGAGAGAGCATGAGTGAGCAGGGGGAGGAAGGGGGAGGGACTGAGAGAGAGGGAAAGGAAGAGAAGCAGACTCCCTGCTGAGCATGGAGCCCGGTGAATGCGGGACTCGATTTCATGACCCTGAGAATCATGACCTGAGCCAAAACCAAGAGTCGGATGCCTAACCAACTAAGCCACCTGGGGAACCCCTCATTGATATTCTTATATTCTCTGCATGTCAAAATGACAATACCTTGGACATATCGGATAATACAACATTAAAATTCACTTTACAGATAGATAGTGTTGATGCCATGATGGCTTCCAACAGGTCAGAACAGGAGCTGGGCACTTCCTCACATGTCCCAGGGAGACAGAAGTGTAAATAGCTCCCCCAATGTTGTGCTACCGTACATCATTCAGGAAGAGGAAAGGAGTGAGGGACTATTCCTCCCACCAGCTTAAAAATGTAGATAATGGAAAACCTTAGATAATGCATGTGAAGGTCCTGAGCACAGCATCTAGAATAGAGTACTTTGCAAACCTCTGTTTCTTTCCTTTCTGGTCTCTTCGCCGAAATCTAAAATTTAGGGCCCTCTGTTAACTTTAGTAAATCTTACATGGCTCAAATGCATTTCTTCTCAAATGCAAACAGGCCATTCATGCATATACTATGAGTTTAATCGAATCCCCCCCAAATCAGATAAGGAGCTGTGCACTTTTTTAAAGACATTCTATGCCTTTTTTCAAATACATTATTATTTTATCTTTATTTATTGAAGTTTGGCTGACACGCACCGTTGCATTCGTTTCGGGTGTCCAACATAGGGATTCAACGAGTCCACGCATTCTGCTCCGCTCACCTGTCACCATCCGGTGCTGTTACGGTAGCGCTGACCATGTTCCCTGTGCTTCATCTTTTATCCCAGGGACTGTCAGATTCCATAACTGGAAGCCCGTATCTCCCACTCCCCTTCACCAGTTTTGCCCATCCACCACCCTCTCCCCTTTGGCCACCAACAATTTATTTTCTGTATTCATGCTTCTGTTTCTTTTGTTTTTTAGATTCCACATATAAATGAAATCATAGGTATTTGTCTCTCTGTGTCTGATTGATTTCACTTAGCCTAATACCCTCTAGGCCCACCCGTGTTGTCCCAAATGGCACAATCTGATCCTTTTTATGGCTCAGTAAGTATTCCGTCACATATATACTGTATCTTCTTTATCCCTTTATCTAATGATGGATACTTGGGTTGCTTCTTTATCTTGGCTATTGTAATTGTAAATAATGCTGCAATAAATATAGAGGTGCACGTGTCTTTTTGAATTACTGCTTTCATTTTCTTTGGGTAAATGTCTGATAATGGATTACTGGATCATAGGGTATTTCCATTTTTAATTTTTTGAGGAAAATTCAGACTGTTCTTGACAGTGGCTACATCAGTTCACATTCCTACCAACAGTGCATGAAGATCCTCCACATCCTGCCACCACTTGATATTTCTTGTCTTTTATTTTAGCCATTCTGACAGGAGTAAGTTGAAATCTCACTGTGGTTTGATTCGTATCTCCCTGATGATTAATGATGTTTAGCATCTTTTCATGTTCTCTATTTGGCATCTGTATGTCTTCTTTGGAGAAATACCTGGTCAGGTCCCCTGCCCATTTTTTAAATCAGATTATTTGTGTTTTTGGTGTTGGAATTCTATAAGTTCTTTATGTATTTTGGATATTAACCCCTTATCAGATATATCATTTACAAATACCTTGTCTCATTCAATAAGTTGCCTTTTCATTTTGTTGTTGTTATTGTTTTTTTTCCCCTTTGTTTTATTTTGGTTTGTTTTTGCTGTGAAGAAGCTTTTCATTTTCATGTGGTCCCAGTAGTTTATATTTGCTTTTGTTATCCTTGCCCAGGAAGACAGATCCAGAAAACTATTGCTATAGCTGATG
Source organism: Canis lupus familiaris (assembly GCF_011100685.1). Lineage (NCBI taxonomy): Eukaryota > Metazoa > Chordata > Mammalia > Carnivora > Canidae > Canis > Canis lupus. Next base: position 1,250,440 of record NC_049243.1, on the reverse strand, counting down.
TCAAAAAGATTACTGCCTGTGTTTTTTTCTGGGTGTTTTATGGTTTCAGGTCTCACGTGTAGATGTTAATCCATTGAGTTTATTTTTGCATATGATTTAAGAAAATAGTCCAGTTTTATTCTTTTCAAATACATTATTGTTGTTAGAAGTGTTATCATCTTCAGTTTCCCACGTTAAAAAAAATTGCTTTCATATTTTTCTCTCCTAATTCCCATCTGCTATTTTTAGAATGATTTGAAGCAAGTAACAGACACATACACATTTCAGTTATAAGTAGTTATTGTGTATTGCTAACTAAAGACTTAAAACAATAACCACAATACCATTATTTTACCTACAAAATTAATAACACCCCCAATATAATCTAATACTCATTTTTCCAGTTTCTCCAGCTGTCTCCAAAATGTCTTCTTAGAGTTGGCTTCCTTGAATTACATTCTTTCCTTTTAAATTCCATTTTTCTTGTTCTTTCCTTCCCTAATAAAAATGATCTAAAGGATCTTTCAAAGATAAGATGGGATGGTGAAACAAATTAATACCAATGTAAGTGAGAAAATATGGCAAAAGGTGAATACAAATAAGAAAAAGAGATGGAGCCAAAGTTGGGTGAGAACACGGAATGCCAGCTGTGATGTTGCATACGCCTCTTTCCCAAGAGCCATATCTTAACTTCTGTGTTTTCTAGTAGGCTCCAGAAAGACGGCTCATGTGTGCTGTGGGACTCCGAGTTGATAACACACAATAAAATTTCTTGAAGAAGCATGCTATGAGATATTTTCTGGTGGATCCTGACAAAGGGAACATGGGGTAATCTGAAAAGCTGTGTTCTCCATCGTTCAGGTTCTCTTGAAATTCAAGAGCAATGAGTTTCTTAAGGATTTGAAAGGGTCACATCCTGAGTATTCTAGTGCTACTTCTGTTAATCAGTTTTCTTATAGCATGAATATTTCTTGGGGTTTAGTCATGACCATGCCCAGATCCCTATAATAGCTGCCAGGCTGATGTTTCCTAGAACACTCCCCACCTCACCCAGCCCAGCCTGACCGGCCTGAAGAGACTGGCCAGGCTGATCTTCCTAAGAGACCACTTTAAGCCAGATGTGGAAATGGCACTGGTTTGAACACCCTGGATATTCTCAAACTTTATTGTCTGAAACTCCATTTGCATTCAGCCATGACCCATGTTTCCATGAGATCATCTTTCATCAGATCATATTATTTATGAAATTCAATTTTAAAAGAAATAGATCCAGTATCATTCCTTGGCCACATCAAGGTCTTCAGTGGGATGGCAAAGTCAAGGCATCTGGCCTCACTCTTCTTTTTGAATTCTACCGAAAACAACTAGAATAGTTTTTGGAAATTAGAAAAGAAAATATACATAAATCTTGAAAACAGACCAACTCTTGATTAACACAGTCAAGTTGGGCTTGATTAAGAGAAGAGGCTGAAAGCAAAGGCATGACTCTGAGGGCTCAGGTAACACAGAGCCTTCCTGAAATGGGCTGAGCATAATAAGGAGAGAATCCTTTGGTTACAGTGAGGAGGAAGGTCTGGATAGAAAGGCAAACTTGGGGACAACCCTGAGCCTTGTAAGAGGACACAAGACTTAAAGAAGAAAGGGAGAAACATGCCATTTTTGCTAAAAGGTAGAGTAAAACAGTGGGCAGTGGCCTTGCAGCTGAAGGGAGGTAAATGCTGAATGCCTCCACGTTGACCATCACAGCTGGCCAAGTCTACTTCCTGCTGAAATGGAAAACAAAACCGCAGAGCAGAGAGAAATCCAAGCTGATGGTTGACCCAGCTCACTTCTCTGTACTTTCTGCCAATCATCCTTTAGAAAACAGTTCACCTATAAAGAACAGTCCACATAAATCAGTGAGTAATCGCATAAAAATATGACTAATAATGTAAAAAGACTTTGTGTGGAATGTAACACAAATTATACTGCAAGAAAAATAAATGAGAGGGACGTGACAAAAGGCAGACTAACGTTCCAGAAAATTATGCCATAATGTAGATAAAAATTGTAGAAATACTTTTTCATTAAAAACTTTTTAGAATAGCTTTTCTGAAACAATAATTCAAAGAAGAGCCATATTGGCTCAAGTAAGACATAGTTAAACAATGTGAAGTAATTAAAATATAAAAAGAATTGGTAAGGCTCTCGAAATAAATAAAATAAATAAGAGGTACTTTCAGAAGTAAACTAACATTAGTTTTCAGAAGAAAACTAACATTAGCAGTAGAAAAAGAGATGTTGCTTGATTATAGGGCAGGGATAAAGAGAAAACCTCTGGCAAAAATAAAAGAAAATCAACAGGAATGAACCAAATATTTAAAATGATTAGTGAGAAAATGATAGATATGGAAGGGAGGAAAAGAAATTTCAACTTCCCCATGGATGGTGACTCTAATAAAGAAAATAGAATACTCAGGTAAAAGAGAATACATATTTTCTCAAATAAAGAATACCTAAATCCATGATTTGAAATAGGCCTGACTGTTCCAGAGGAGGGGGGAGGGGAAAAGAAAGAAAAAGAATCCACAAAATCAGCCTGAGACATGGCTTATGACTTTGAAGTTACCAGACTTCAAAGATTGATAGGCCTGGATTCTTTCTCCATCCATCCATCCATCCATCCATCAATAAAATCAAACATAAGAGGAAAAATTAATTTTAATTTCAGACTTTTTCTTAGCAATATTAACTTCTAGAAGATGATGAAAAAGATTTTGCCATGTCCTCAGAAAACGTGTGACCCCTCAATTTCTTTTTACTCAGTTCAACGGTTGTTTGATATTTCAAGCATGCAAAAACTCCAGGATAAAAGAGCTTCTGTGTCTTTTCTTAAGAAAAAAAATTACTGAAGGTGCCTATCAAGAAATGAAGGGAGTAGCCATGGTGGTGAGGAGAGGAAGCACCAAATTTACGGAATAAAGGAATAAAGCTAAGCAGCTGTAGGAATTATGATCACAGAATACAATATAGTGTAGAAATAATAATACCCGTACAACAAGCCAAAGGTGAGTGGTAGAGGGAGGGAAAGAAGCGGTGTAAGGATGGGCGCTTCATCACTGGGTGCACATCTTCCAGTCTTTTTAAAATGATCAACCAACTGATCGAAGGGTCAGTATATAAAGTACAAAGTCACAACCAGAAGCATTAATGATAATATATTAAGCCAAAATTGGGCGGTGTAGGATAACAAGATGGAACACGCATGCGTAGTAATTTTCTCAAATTTGTAGTGAGGAGCTGCATGATACCATAGAAGAATTTTAATTTGTGATGACGCCATATGAAGTCATAAAGGCTGGGCAGCCCGGGTGGCTCAGCGGTTTAGCACCGCCTTCATCCCAGGGCCGGATCCTGGAGACCCAGGATCGAGTCCCACATCGGGCTCCCTGCATGGCGCCTGCTTCTCCCTCTGCCTGTGTCTCTGCTTCTCTCTCTCCTCTCTGTGTATTCTCAGAAATAAATAAAAATCTTTAAAAAAATAAATAAAATAAAACTTATCAGTTTGAAGTCATAAAGGTAACCACTAGTGGATCCTAGAATAGACTATAAACCTTTAGAACGATCAAAATGAAAACACACATACAATAGAGAAACCAAAGACCATATAGGAAAATAACTATGTGCGTGTGCCCTATGTGCATGTGTCTTTAGTGTTTGTATAACATTACAAAGGAGAAGTGCAGCCAGACAAACTGTAGCCAGACATTTCTCTCTATCAAGAGATATAAAATCCATTGAAAGAAAAAACCTTTAAGCTTAGAGCACAAAGTACAACCCAAGTATGTGTCATATTTAGACACAGGTAGGTAAAAGCATACCTGCTAAACGCTGCAAGAGCACGGCTCCTGATGACCTTATTAGTTCGAGAATAATATTATTGTTATTAGAGAAGGACATCTTGCTGAGCCCTGAGAAGTGCATAGAACTGATGAATCGCTGTATTGTAACCTGAAACCAACGTAAGGCTGTTTGTGAGTCATATTCGAATTTAAAGAATTAAAGACGGACATCTCACAATGAAGAGAATACAATCCATGATGAGGCTCTAATGGTTCTGGATCTTGATATATCAGGCATCAAAGCATCAACATGCACGAAGCAAAAACTCCTGGAATTATAAGGAGAGCTACGAGGGAGCTTGCTGCGAGAGGAGACTTTGATCCTCGGCTCTCATCCTGTGGTCGTGAGAAAACCAAAAGCAAGAGTAAGCCAGGCCTAAGTGACATACTCAATGAGATCGATCTAAGCAGTAGCTGCGAACACACACACACACACACACACACACACACACACACCTATTTTTCGGATTATATCACAAAAATGAAAAGCACATCTTCTTTCTAACTACTGTTAACAGTTTGGAAACCGCAGTAACGTCCTCCGCAAACCCCGCAAGTTGGGAAAGTCCTGAGCAGAGCACGTCCTCTTAGCTTAGAAACAAAACGGCGGGTAACCAACACGCCTTATGAATTAATGACACAGACAACAAAAAACCTCTACTATCCAGAAAGTCAACAGCTGAAGAGAGCAGCATCTGCCGGGTGGGGAGCCCGATGGAGGTGGCTCTGGGCTCCCGCCAGGGACTTGTCCTGCCAACAGGACGAGGGCCCCCTGTCTCCTTCACTAACCCCCCCCTCGGCCCCTCAAACAGGGAAGAGTGAAATTAATTTCTTCAGCTTGATTTTCCTAGACTAAAAGCTTCCTGATAAGCCCATGCACCTGCTCTGCTGTGGTCACCCTAACTCCTCATGGGGACACCTTGAATCTGCTTAGGAGCTGGGCCGCCCGCGGTGCCAGGGTGCAGCTTGCGGCCCAATGTCTTTGCTGGCCTCGGAGAAGCGGGCTTATTTCCTGCAGGGCCCCAGGTGCCCCCCACCCCACCTGGCCCCCGGACTGCACATCCAGGGCCGCTCTCCGTGTTTAGGATGTTGCCCTCTGCCCCTCCAATACCTGCCCGCGCCGGGGCACAGAAACCACCAGGTATCCCGCTGCCTGGGCACCCAGCTGTCCCCTCCCGCAGGGCCTTGCCCGCACCTGCCGGGAAGGGACCCTGGGGGTCGCCGGCAGAGCTAAAGCCTGACTCAGGCGGGGACGGTCCCCTCCTCTTCTCCAGGGAGCTTCGTCTCATATTTGACGATCATCCTGTCCTTGTGCAGCCTGGTTTATGCACACACTACTCCATTTTTATACTCCTTACCTTTCATCTTTATTTATACGTAAATAAGTGGTCAGAAAACAATATTGGGTTGAGAAAGAAAACAAAACAAAAAAAAAAAAAACAAGTAAGCACATGACCTCATTTCTACAGAGAGAGAGCGCTCCCATCCCTGCGTCAAAACCTGGCGTCGGGGCGGGATTGATGAAATGTCCAAATTCGCCACCATGTCCAAACCAGCCTTCGGTATTTAAGGGACGTTCTCTGTGAGCAAAGGCCTCCTGATGCAATAAGAGGTGTGATCGTGATACGAGGGCCTCTTTCTTTGCAAAGGCAACGGGACTTGAATTTCTCTTAGGGGATCAGGGCATCTTCGGTGCACAGTGGTCCACACGTGTCAGGCATTAACTTAGGCGTCCGACAAGCCGGCACAGGCGGGCCCGAACCCCTCGATTCTTCTGTAGTTGTTCCGAGGATTCACAACGTGCATCACAAACACAGGAGCTCACTCTGGCCGGCGACCTCAGTGGACAGAGATGAAGACCTACTTTGAGAAGACAAATGGGTCCATCCTCTCTAGCTCGTTCTTCAATGAATTCTGGAAGAGACCGCATCATTTTCTCAGAGGGACCTACCGAGGCTGCTTTGCTGCATCTGCTTCCAATACTGTATTTGGGGGATCCCCTTTAATGCACACGATTTTGCTCATTTTCCGACTGTCCTATGAGATGTCTTTCCCTGGCCACACAAATATGCAATTGTACAGGAAACTTATAATAAACAAGGGCTTCTCGGGTGTCAAACCCAAACATTTCCAAACAGACCGTTCTAAAAACAGTCTCGTGTCCAGCTGCATAGCCTCGTTTTGTTGAAATGTTGGACAGCTCTGATGATTTGAATTCAAAAAATATAAATTGTGCAAAACACATTCAATATATAGCCATTGTACAGTGAGCCTCTATCCCTGCTCCCACTTGTATTTCCTTAACATGGCTCACTCCTAAAATATATGGATATTCTCCTGAGATGATGTGGACTTTTGCTGAGTGAATAAACCTCGGCACTGTCTGTATGACCTGTGTGAGCGCAGTGGTGGCAACTAAACTCTAACAAGCAGTTTTTATTATGTTCTAGGCCCTGGACTAAGTGCTTTGCCAGCATTATTGTACGTAATCCTCACAACAACTCAAGGATTATTATTATCACCAGTTCATAGAAGCAGAAATTGGTGCTTAACTACAGTTAGAAGAATGAGCTCTTGAAATCCCGTTTCTCACTAAAAGGAACCAGGTATTCTTGGGGAAAAAAAAAAAAAAAAGGCTAATTCCAGGTCTGGAGCAGGAAATGCACATGATTAGCGTAGAATGCCTTGTCTTACCAGATAGCAGTGGAGCTAGCGAAGACTAGTAAGGTTTCAGGGTCAACGGCTTATCCCAATTTGCCCAGGACTTCCCTCTCTTTAAAACTCAAAGTCTTTGTGTCACAAGAACCCCCTGTTCCCAGGCAAAATGGGAAAGTGGTCATGTCCAATAATAATAGAGTCATGTCAAAAAAAAAATAATAGAGTCATGTCAAAAGGTCATAGGAGCCAACTTCCATGGCCTCCCATTGGACAGAGAAGGATAATTTGACTATAAACAAAAATAATAACTGCAGTATATTGAAATAAATCAAATAAATATAAATCTGTGCATTCATAATGATACAAATACCCAACTAAATTGGTCACTATTGGAGGGAACCAACTCATTATTTTGAAAATCAATCCTTTATCTGGCCTTTCTTAAATAAACAGTAGTCTTCAGTATCCAGGTTGTAATGATGTGACGTTTCTTTCTGTCAAAGTATTCCAGCTGGTATATGAGGAAGAATGATAAAAATTAGAATATCACCATTTTGCAACCTCTCATGAATCCACACATTGTGCATCAACAGCTGCTAATCTCACCAAGAAAGAGACCAATATTATGTGCTACTTGGTAGAAGAACTAACACCACGTATGGAGAATTCTTCTAGATGTAATTACAGGAAACCCAGAGGACCCAGGGCCATGTTAAACAACACGTAGGAATGCAATCAGCAAAATACAGATTGTGTGACATTCCATAGGACAAATGATCAGTTTTCTTCAGCAAGTAATTGCATGGAGAAAAGATGAAAGCAGAATGTACAGATTAAAAGGGACTTAGACATATCAACCAATTGCAATGTGTTTTGGAAAAATGATTCAAGCCAACAAACTATAAAAAGTTGGAAATTTTGAGATAATTGTGAACCTAAACACTGGCTGCTTAGTTGATGGGTGTGAAGGAATTATTTTTAAAATTTAGTGTCGTAATGGTAGTTTTAGTTGTTCTAAAAGTATCCTTATGTTTTAAAGATACATACTGAAATGTTATGAATTAACTTACATGATAATTATCTGAAATGTGCTTCAAAATAATATACGGCAGGGGATGGGAGAGGAGGTTATAATAAAAATGAAACAAGATTGACTGAGTTAATAGTTGTTGAAGTTAAAAAAAAATAGTTGTTGAAGTTGGGTAAGAGGTACATGGGAATCATACACTATCGTATCTATTCTTATACATTTTAAGAATTCTTTACAATAAAAAGGAAGGAGGTTTATTTTTTAAGATTTTATTTATTTATTCATGACAGACACAGAGATAGAGAGAAGCAGAGACACAGGCAGAGAGAGAAGCAGGCTTCATGCAGGGAGCCCAACGTGGGACTCGATCCCGGGTCTCCAGGGTCAGGCCCTGGGCTGAAGGTGGCGCTAAACCACTGGGCCACCCGGGCTGCCCAAGGAGGGTGCTTTAGATTAAGTTTTTAATGTCCTATAGAAAGAAGATGAGCCAGGATTTGAACAAAGACGATTTTAGTGTAGCATTGATATTCCAAGTGCCCTGCTACTTCAAAAAAAATCTAGAAATGTGGGGTATTAAGCAGTGTCAGGAGAGCTGAACAGAAGCAACTCATCAACCGTTTCTCATCTCCCCAGTGATACTCAGTTCAGAGTCAAAAATGAGAGGATGAGCATAGTGAATGGAATTTTAGAAAACTGAGGTTTTTCTACACATTCTGGTTCAGCTGCAATGAAGCTTCTATATTTCTTTTTCTGCCATTTCTCTCTCTCTGAGGGAGAGGAAGCATGTCCTTCCCCTGGAGGGTACATACGTCCCTTATAAAGAATCTATCACAAGAGTCAATAATAAAGTATCTTCAAAGAAAACTCCACCCCAAGCCTTTACTTTTCCTGGAAGATGAGACTTAATCAGTCATTTTATGTCTGTATTTCACTTAAAGGCTTTCCAAATCAATTGAGGATTGACATGTTGACTTTTTTTCCTGCTTCTCAGTAGAACTGTATCAAAATTCTAGTTGCCTCAAGCCATCGGGGCATGGGGAAGGGATGGGAAGGGGGGCTAGTCTTTTTTTGCATCTCTCTATGGGGCATCTGCCACCTTATCCTCAGTCGTATCGGTGCCTAGACACTGGCAGATATGCTCCTGTTGGAGCCCGTTACCCCATCGGGTCTCGGTGTAAAGTCTAATCAGATCAGTGTGCGTCTCTCTTGGCCCCATGATGAGTATCCTTTGGGTCCGCTGCCTTCTGAGAGAACACAGTTCTCTTGGATGCCCTTCTCCACCACTGAAGCTTTTTCAGGGCCCATTGCCCAGATCTCTGGACTTCCCCGTTTAGTCTAGTGCTGTTCCATCTACCCAGGGTAGGGAAGAGATATGCACCCATACCGCTCTTCCAGGTTCCACCCCAGAAACAAGACAGCTCTCCTGTACCCACAGAGTCTCAAATTACCGAGGGCTCCATCATTCTTCTCCACGTGGATTTTCACCTCGGGAGAGGAGAGAGCACGATATCCCTTATTAGACTCCCTTAGTGGTGCTTTATTTTTTATTGATTTTTATCTGTGCTTCCTCCACTAACCCAAGGAATTCTTACCTAGTATCCAGAGGGCAGAAAATTCACTCTGCTCATGCAATCTTCCAACTTTTTTGTCTCTCATCTGGACTTCAGATTTTGAAGCGCAAAAGCAAAGCGCTAACATTTTATTTTTGTTCTCCGTAGCAGGCTGTGACTTCCCTACAGGCGGGCAATAGATGCTCCATATCTAGCTGGCTAAATAGGGGAGGGCCACGGGTTAACGGGGAATACTTGAAAAGGCCCATAGCTGTTGACACATTAAAACACCATCTTGCCACATGGGGATAGTAATTGCACTGAATGGACTGCAGCAGAAGTCCATAAAACCCGGAGTGCTTTCTCTTACAGAGCTACTTTCGAAGGAAAGGGGATTCAACTGGGTTTTTCCAGCAAAAGCTGCTGTGACTTAGGCCATTTTCTTTTTAAGTGAGCCTAAACCCCTTGCTCTTGTTACAGCTAATTAGACCAAACAGCAATTTATTGGGCACAGGCTACTGCTTATGAATTGAACATGAGCGAAGCTGACTGTCTCCGAGGTGGCTGGGCAAGATCTTTGACCAATGAGGCTAAATATTCAACCAATATGCCTTAGTACAAACTGCCTCAAGCACATCCTCCTGCTTGGTATGAATCGATGCTAGAAGAACAAAGAGAAGGCAGTTCCTTTGAGCCAAGGTAGCCATCGCAAAAAATGCCGAGTAACTTCTCAGTAATCATATTTCCACTGCATGCCGCCTGGTGGGGATTTTGGGGGTACCGAGGAGGTAGTGTGGTCGATGGGGTCAACTCCCACACTCCCCCATGTGTTCCATATGTTTGCATTAAATCTGTATCACTAGCACGCAGCTTCCCCGGGTCTATCAAGAAAATGGTAAGTACCAGGATACCGACTGTCTTAGTTTGGGGCGCCATGCCATGAACATCACAGACCGGGGACTTAAACAACAGAAAGTTATTTCTCATAGTTCTGGAGGCTGGAAGTCAGAGATCAGGGTGCCAGTGTGGTGAGGGCCCCCTTCCTGGTTTTCAGATTGCCTTCTTAAGCTTTCTTGTGTTTCTTTTTATAAGGGCATTAATCCTTATCAGGAGAGCTCCATCCTCAGGATCTAATTACCTCCCCAAAGCCCTACCTCCTCTTTTTTTTAAAGATTTATTTATTTATTTATTTATTTATTTATTTATTTATTTATTTATTTTAGAAAGAGAGAGAGAGAGAGGCAGAGACACAGAAGGAGGGAGAAGCAGGCTCCATGCAGGGAGCCCGACGTGGGACTCGATCACGGGACTCCAGGATCACGCCCTGGGCCAAAGGCAGGCGCCAAACCACTGAGCCACCCAGGGACCCCCAAGCCCTACCTCCTAATACAATCCCACTGGGGGGTTAGGGTTTTAACATATAAATTTTGGGGCAGGGGCACAAACATATAGTCCATAATACCTACTGAGTGGGATTTTGAAGATTTAATGAAATAAAGTATATAAACTTCTTACCACAGCGCCTAGTGCATACTAAATAGAAGACTAATACATTTAAAATTTCTAATTCATTGATTATTATTTATTTATTTAGGAGCGAGGGCAAGAGCATGAGTGGGAGACGGCCAAGGAGGAGGGAGAAGCAGACTCCCCGCTGAGCAGGAAGTCCGATGTGGTGCTTGATCCCAGGACGCTGGGATCATGACCTGAGCTGAAGGCAGATGCTTAACTGACTGAGCCACTCAGGTGCCCTTTGATTGATTATTATTGATTGACTTATTAACCCATTGCTACTGTCGATTTTTGGTTGAGCCAGGGACACTAAAATATTTTCACTATATTCAGGAATCCTCAAGAAGCTTAAGAATCATTATTTAGTGATCATTATTAAATGCTCATTAAGGAGTCGCTTTACTGGTGAGAGTACTAGGAAACTCAGGGGTAAAAGGTTTTACATTTCTTTTTTCTGGAAGTTAGGAATTCTCTTAGGAGAGAGAGAATAAGGACCTCTTATCCTCCTCCCAAGATTTCCTAATTTCCTGAAATAGGTAATTATTGCTGCTTTTTGAATTGAGAGGGAAAAAAGAATTACATGATTTATTAAAAATTATCACAAGCGGGTGACTATCTGGATCTCCTGACCATGTCTGAGTGGCTCTTTCTAGAAGGTAGGACAGTTTCTGGTAACAAGGTGCATTAGTGATCTGTTAAGCATAAGAAATCACTCTCCTGCTTAGCAGTTTAAAGCAACCACATCTATTAATTCAGAGTCTTTAAGAGTCAGAAATCCAGGGAGGGCTCAGCAGGGTGCTTCTGGCTCAGTTTCTCTCAGGAGGTTGCTCTGAAGTTGTTGGTCAGGGCCTAAGTCACATCAAGGCCCACCTGAGATCAGAGGATCTGCCATCAAACCCGCCCGGTTCCTCATGGGCCGTTGGACTGAGGGCTTCAGCTCCACACTGGCTGCCACAAGAGTCCATCGTTTCTTCTGCGCACAAACCTGGCTGTAGGACAGCACTCAGCATGGAAGCTGGCTTTCCCCAAACTGAATGATCCAAGAGAGAACAAGAGATGGAGTGACCCAAGGGAGAAAACTGTGGTCATTTATAACCGAAGGTCTGAAGCGTCATATTCTTTTTGTTAGAAGTCGGTCATAAAATCCATCATCCCTCCTCAGAGGGAGTTGCATGGAGGCATGAATGCATGCTAGGGAAATAGGGGTCACTGGGGACCACCACTGAGGCTGCCTGTCACACAGCGATGCATCTGACACAGTCCTGGGCAAGGAAATGTCTGGGTCTGAACCCTCAATTCCATGGTTGGTTGGTTGGGAGATTTTCTGTCTACGTGGAACGTGAAGACATCAGAATCCAGAAAGAACTTACAATGGATGCAAAAGTAATTCTAACACCACATTGCTATATTCATTGTATACATAGCATGATTCACTTGAACCCAGATAATGAGACTGGGAGGTTGGAAAGGGGGCTATACGTATGCCCACATTCAGAGTCTCAGGCCTGCTTACACTCACTAGTGTCACTAAGTTTTTATGCATTTTTGTTCAGACAACAGCTCTACTCAAAGAGACAATGTAGGGCATGTACTTAGAGACTCTCCAAGTTTCTCCATTACGGATTTTTCAAAGGAGGCAGATATCACAGAAAATATTAGCACTTACGTCGTACTGTGGTGGGATGCCTCTGCATTCTCTGAGAGCTTGTAAGCAAATACATGAAAATGATTTTGTCTTTAAAACTTTATAGTCTTCCTGAAATATCTCTACAGTAGTAGCTCTACTCACTATAAGACTATTAAGAGAAGGTATTTTGACAAGAACTCTTCTTCTGTCTTCCAAGGTCTTTGAATCCATGACCAAGACCAACACTGCACAGAAAAGAAATAAACATGGCTGGTTCTGTGCAGGGTCAATGGGCAACAGGTCTCCAGTTCCTGCAAAGGCCATGGGAAGAAAAGTATGAAGAAACATTTCACTTGGGAAAGAGCAGCAGAAGCCACAGGGGAACAGGCACTCCCACACATTGCTGGTAGGAAGGTACATTTTTACAACCTTTGTGGAGGTCAATTTGACAATATACATCAAAATTACAACATGCGTATATCCTTTGACCCAGAGATTCCACTTGAAGGAATTTATCTTAAGAATACACTTGCACACATGCGACATGATATATGTACAAGGTTTTTTGCTACAAAACTGTTTGCAGCAGCAAAAGACTGGGAATAAATTAAATGTTCATCGGTAGAAGAATGGCACAAAAAATAATGGCATACACTCACAATGCAAAATTATATAGTTGTAAAAATGTATGAGATTGTCCACACAAAAATCTGTACGTGGATTTTATAGCAGCTTTATTTATAACTGCTAAAACTGAAGCAACTAAGAGGTCCTTCAGTAGGTGAATGCATAATGATGGGCATAGCCACACAATGGAATGGTCGGTATTGACTGAAAAAAAGAGATTTCAAGACATGAAGGAACCTGAAATGCATATTTCTGAGTGAAAGAAGTCAATCTGAGAAATCTCATACTGTATGATTCCAACTATATGAGATCACAGAAAAAGCAAAAACTATAGAGACAGTAAAAAGATAAAAAAAAAAAAAAATCAATGGTCTCCAGGGATTAAGGACAAGGAGAGGGTGAAAATGCAGAACACAAAATTTTAAGACAGCAAAACCATACCGTGTGATACGATAATGGTGGACATATGTCGTTATACATTTGTCCAAACCCATAGAATATTCACCACAGAACACACAACATCAAGAATGAACTTTAATTTAAACCAGGGATTTTAGGTGATAATGGTGTGTCAATGTAGGTAGTTCAGTTGTAACAAATTTCCTTCTCTGGTGGGGGATGCTGATGTGGGGGAGGCTGTGTAGGTGGGGGCACAAGGAGTATATGGTAAATGTCTACGATTCAGCTGAAGTTTGCTGTGAATATAAAACTACCCTAAAATATAAAGTTTATTTTTTTATTTTTAAATTTTTTTTTAAAGTGTGAGGAAGCTCTCTGTGTAGTAACATCTTTAAGATACACTGTTAAGGGTCTTCCCTGTGAGATCATCTGGTGGAAAAAAGAACTTTGTCAAGTGGTGTATCACCTTCCTAATGTAGATCAGTGGTGTGAGGAGGTAGGTGTTCATAGGACTTGCGACTTGTACTTATTTGCCTTTCTTCATATACTGAAATATTTGGTGGTGGGTGGAGACTATTCAAAATATACTTTGTCTTTTTTTTTTTTTAGTTTTATTTTTATTATGTTAACACTTAACATGAAATCTACCCTCTTAAAAAAAAAGTTATTTATTTATTTATTTATTTATTTATTTATTTATTTATTTATTTTAGGGGGGTTAGGGGAGAGGAAGAGGGAGAGAGGGAATCATGGGCAGAGTCCATGCTGAGAGCAGCGGCTACGGGACTGTGTCACCATTCTGATATCATGACCTGAGCCCGAAATCAAGTCGGATCCTTATATGATGGAGCCACACAGGCACCCCGAAATCTACCCTCCTCACAAAATTCTAAGCATGCTACGTTATTGTTGACTACAGGTACAATGTGTTAGAGCAGATGCATACAGTTTAATCACTTTAACTGAAGCTCTATGCCCCTTGACTAGGAATTCATTTCCCCTCTGCCCAGCCCCTTGGCGATCACCACTCTATTCTTTGAGTCTATGAATCTGACAATTTAGTTAAATTGCCCTCGTATAAGTGGGATCATGTAGTATCTGTCTTTCTGTGACTGGCTTATTTCATTTAGCATAATATCCTCAAGATTCGTCCTTCTTTTTTAAGGCTGAATACTATTCTACTGTGTGTATATGCCACATTTTCTTTATCCATTCATCTGTTGGTTGGTAGGTACCTGTTTCTACTTCTTGGCTGTTGTGAATAATGCTGCAGTGAACATAGGAGTGGTAATGTCTCTTTGAGGTACTGGTTTTAGTTCTTTAGGATAAATACCCATAAATAGGATTACTGGATCACATGGTGGTCCTATTTTTAGTTTTCTGAGAAACCTCCATATTGTCTCACCTATGGGTTGCACCATTTTGCGTTACTACCAGTGGTGTGCAAGGAGTTCAATTTCTCCACATCCTCGCCAATGCTTGTTTTCAAATATGCCTTATCTTACGTATGAAGTGAGGTTTGGCTCCCAAGAATATTAGCAGCATTATCTGGTAAGAAGGGCAGTTATAAGAACTCCAAAGGGTTCTCTGGGTTGCTCAACATCAGGTTGCAGATCCACAGTCCATCCAGATTAGCCAGTTTATCTTGACTCAAAAGCAAACAATTCATTAATCACAGCATAACCTCCTCTCCCCCTGTCTCCCTATTGCCTGCCTATAAGGGAAGCTACATATTTATTTATTTATTGAACAAAACCCCTGCTTCCAACCAGTGGGGGAAAAGGTCGAATTGCTGAGCCATGATATAATCAACGAGAAAATGGTAAATGACTCTGAGATCACATCTATGGTATAGAACAATCTGGAAGAACAGTGAAGTCTTAGGCAGTGAGATTGCCTGTAATGACACTGAAATGGAAGGAATGTGAGCGTGTTGGCAAAGTTAACTGGATGGGGCCTGCTTTTGGCCACCTCACGGGGTCCAAACAAGCCTGAAATTGGTGGGAACTCAGAGCTGGTGCCCTTTAAGAGAAAAGAAAAAAAGAAAGAGAGGTAGAAGAATGGATCTGTTGTTTCTGGAAGATAGGAGCAGGAATTGTCAAACTCTGATAGTTTGGTTTAGGGAAGAAATTATAAGAAATGGGAGTGACCTAACCCAGAAGGCAAAGAGCATGTTCCCACTGGCTCTGATGCCCCTAAAATTCTTTCCAGATGCCTGACTTCATGGAAGGGGAGAAGAAGTGCCAAAGAGGAAAGTGAGAGGGAAGAGAAGGTAGTGAAACAACAACACAAAATAACAGGAGGAAAGTACTTCTTACTTCCTCTGAAGAAATAACTTTATTTTCGGTTTGCACAGAAATTTTATCAGAGAGAATTTTTTTCCTGAAATAATATTAATAAGATGTAATTCCCTATCAGTTTCCGCTCTTCCTGGAGTAGAGAAGGCAATCCTCCAATATTGACCGAGGCCCCCTGTGTAGCAAATGAAATCGAGGAGCCCTGAAGTCCCAGGGACACAACCGTGTAGAGTATGGTTTCTCGGAGCATGACCCAGCTGGCCAGGAGAGGGTCTGTTCGAGGCCAAGCCCAGCCACACGGGATAGAGATCGGATGTGTTGGGGCCAACCAGGGGCCAGGATAGCCAGGGATCCAGCTTTGAATCAGTCTGGTGTTTGAGCTTTCTTCGCTGGAAGAAAAATGAGAAAATACTGGTTATGTGAATGTTGAGTGTTTTTCAATAAGCAAGCTTTATTTTTGTCATGTTGTGAAATGCTTGTCCCTAAGAACTCTCTTTTAGCCTTTAGGTGTGTGGTATGTGATGCTGTACCACTTTGAGGCCCTCATGCCATTTTGATTGTATGAGCCCTGAGGACTTTTTTTTATTTATTTATTTATTTTTTTTCTTTTTTTTTCTTTTTTTTTTTCTTTTCTGAGGACTTTTACCTTGGTAGGCCTCTTCCCCTCCAAAGCACAAAACAAGACAAAACAACACTTTTTAAAGTTTTATTTTAAAATTTTATTTTTTAAAAATTGTATTTTGTAACTGTATTATTATAAGGATGGATATATTAATATTATTATAAAACTTCTTTCCACCCTAAAAGTTGATCCTTTTGCCTTGTGAATTTAAAAGAACTTAAAACATTTTTGTCGGCCCCTAAAGCATTGTGGTCCTAGCCATGGGCCAGCTGTGCCTCATGTATAAGTTGGTCCCAGATGCCATCCTAAGCCTCTCTGCCCCATTAATGCCTCCATTGGAAATGGCAGTAGATGGCATAGTTCTGGGTTCACTGTAGCATCATTTACCAACCAGCTGGTGTGTAGAGAAGTCACATTATTTCTTTTTTCTATACAGTATTCAGGTCAGTGTTATTTCTTATTTCTAGTAGCAGCCCAAGGCATTTCGAATATCTTTTTAACTCCACTGCTTGCTGTGTGATCCATGATGGCATTCAAAGAGATGAATAGGATGAGTCGTATTGACAGAATAATTCAAGCAGTTGAGCGATTCTGAATCACAACTAGGGAGGAACTGCTGGCACTTCTCCCATGGATTATCTGAGAATCAAAAGCAAAGAGTCCGGTGATTATTCAATTCATAACAAATACTGCTGATGGAAAGAACAAGAGGGGATAAAATTGACAAAGGCCAAACCTGTACAACGTGAGACTTATTATTGCCAAATATGGACAGGAAAACTAAAATCTTGGCAAATTTTGGATCTGCAAAATTTGACACAAGAAAATTGGATTTTATAAAAGTAAAACAGAAGATACAGAACCAATTTCACATTGTTGAAACTCTATGAAATATGAATCAAAAGCGATCAATGAGCAAAACCTTGAGAAGGTGAAAAGACAAATGAAAAATAATCCTGATTCAAATGACTTTTCTACCACAAATGCAACATATAAAATATGACTGCATTGTGCAGAAAATTTATCATGTATTAAAGTATGGGTGATAGAGCTCATTTTGGAAAATTAATCAATGTTAGTGAAATTGTAATTAAAAGTCTAATAATAATTAAAATGATGGAATTAGCCAAAACTCTGAGTTAAAATTTTGTAAAGAGATACAAGGCTCCAAAAGTCTTAGTGCGGTGTTTTTAAAACATTTTATTTTAAAAGTCTCTTTTCTTCCAACCAAGTCTTAAATTTTTTATTTAGTTATATATGCACATATACTATTATTTCTGCATAGGAATATTCTAGAAGGATAGTGCCAAACAGATATCAGTGCTCACCTCTGGGGAGGGATGTGGGATCACATGAGAGAAAGTTTACAAAGGGAGATATTTATTTATTTATTTATTTATTTATTTATTTATTTATTTATTTAAATTTTATTTATTTATTCATGAGAGACACAGAGAGAGAGGCAGAGACACAGGCAGAGGGAGAAGCAGGCTCTCTAAGGGGAGCCTGATGCGGGACTCGATCCCAGGACCCCAGGATGATGCCCTGAGCCAAAGACAGATGCTCAACTGCTGAGCCCCGCAGGGAGATCCAGATTCTGCCTTTTTATTAAAAAAAAAAAAAAAAAAAAAATCTGTTGATGGGACGCCTGGGTGGCTCAATGGGTTGAACCTTTGACTCTTGGTTTCGGCTTACGTCATGATCTCAGGGTCCCGAGATAGAGCCTTGCATTGGACTCCTCACTGAGCACAGAGTCTGCTTGAGGTTCTCTCCCTTTGCCCCCGCCCCAGCCCCACTCTCACTTGCTCATGAGTAGATCAATCAATCTTAAAAAAAAAAACCTCTCCTGTTGCCCTGCATCTTGCTGGTCCTGCTTTTCCACCATAGCAGAAGCACTTGTGGTGTCTTCCTCACTTCCCTTCAACACTTAACACACTTTTTCTCACTCATTTTCTCAAGTTGGAGCAAGTTGCTCTTTACACTTTCTTTTCTCTTCCTCATATGTGAGCATCTATCTTGATTTATGGTCCAAAAAATACATCTCTGTAGAGTAAGTAGACAGATATTATTATCCCACTTTGCAGATGGGCAAGTAGAGGAAGAGTTTAAAATACTTCTTCCAAGGGCACAGGACTGGGTTTAGAGCCACATTCCTAGCTCAGAGCTCTCTCTATTGAAAGGATACTCTTCTGAGCCTTTAATCTAGGACGGGTAACAGAATAAATGGGTTCCTTAAAAGAAGACACATCCCCAGTCCGCTTCCTGGGCCAAACACCTCCCACAGGTCCTCACTGCCTAATTAAAATGGTCTAACTAGAGAAATATCAGAAAAATAGGGACTTGGGAGAATTTGGAAAAAAATATATTTATATTACAAAACTTATTTTCTTTTTTTAGAGATTTATTTATTTATATGAGAGAGAGCAAGCACATGCACCAGCACACAGAGGGAGAGGGAGAAGCAGACTCCCTGCTGGGCTCCATCCCAGGATTCTGGGATCACAACCTGAGCCAACGGCAGGTGCTTAACTGACTGAGCCCCACCACCCCCAGGTGCCATGCAAAAAACGATTTTCTAAAGAATCCCTCGCATCTTCAACTCCCTATTGAATTATGTGATTATTTTGCACGAATTATAAAGATGTAGTTGCAGAGGACTCAGAGAACAAGTAACGAGAACAACTGAATGCTCTTCTCTCATTTCTGAAGAAAATATGGAGACAGTAAGACAGCTTCTTAATAAAACAAGACTCTGATCCTCGGGGACCTGAGACTGCAAGGAGGCCTAGGGCTTTGCAGTCTGGAGAGGAGAGGGACCCGCAGCCTGCTCCCATGGCTGCTGTGCTCCTTCTGGATGGCCCTTGCCCTTGCCGCCTGCCTGCTACCTTGTTCCGTGCACTGGTCTGGGCCCACAGGGGCGCTGGTTTGGGCTCACAGGGCGCCGGTCTGGGCCTATAGGGGCGCTGGTCTGGGCCCACATAGGCGCTGGTCTGGGCCTATAGGTGCACTGGGCCCACAGGGGCACTGGTCTGGGTCCACAGGGGCGCTGGTCTGGGCCTACAGGTGCACTGGGCCCACAGGGGCGCTGGTCTGGGCCCACAGGGGTGCTGGTCAGGGCCTATAGGTGCACTGGGCCCACAGGGGCACTGGTCTGGGCCCACAGGTGCACTGGGCCCACAGGGGCGCTGGTCTGGGCCCACAGGGGTGCTGGTCTGGGCCTACAGGTGCACTCGGCCCACAGGGGCGTCAGTCTAGGCCCACAGGGGTGCTGGTCTGGGCCCACAGGTGCACTGGGCCTACAGGAGCGCTGGTCTGGGCCTACAGGGGCGCTGGTCTGGGCCTACAGGGGCGCTGGTCTGGGCCTACAGGGGCACTGGTCTGGGCCTATAGGTGCACTGGGCCCACAGGGGCACCAGTCTGGGCCCACAGGGTGCTGGTCTGGGCCCACAGGTACACTGCTCTGGGCCCACAAGGGTGCTGGGCTGACAGGGGCAGTGGGCCCACAGGGGCGCTAGGCCCGCATCCCGCCCTCCCACTGAAGCTGCCAGATGCTTCTCTCTAGGAAAAGTCAAACAGAGGCTTTGAGTTAGAGCTCTTTAGTTCTTTGTGGGCCCCGGGCAAGAACCTCTTGGTTAAACAGATAGAAGTCAAGCAGCCACTTCCTGCCCAAGGGAAAAATTAATCCTTAATCCAGCCATTTCCATCTCCTCAGGCTGTCATTGGTGCATGTAGCTCTGGAAGGAGAGGGGCAGTTTGCAGAAAGTTCTAAAGTCAGGGACCCCGGGGGCTCCATGGTGGAGTGTCTGCCTCAGCCCAGGCTGTGACCCCGGGGTCCCGGGATCGAGTCCCACATCGGGCTCCCCAGATGGAGCCTGCTTCTCCCTCTGCCTGGGTCTCTGCCTCTCGCTCTCTGTGTGTCTCTCATGAGTAAATAAATAAAATATTTTTTGAAAAAAGTTCTGAAGTCTTATGAGGGAAAAGATTCTAGAACGCAAGCCCTCCTCTAAGACAAATTTCTGCCGAGAGCAGAGTAGCTGGTCCGAGCCCTCCGTACATTCAGGGGAAGAGTCTCGTAGGCGCAGCATAGGCTGCTCCCAGCAGGGGTGCAGAGGTGGGCATTGCACTTCGGGGCGCTATGGGAGAGAGCAAGGTTTCTACCCCAAACTAGAAAATCCTATTCCACTGTTAATATAATTAAACTCACATTTCAGTTAATATGCCTGGAAGCAAGTTCACTGGCTCCCTTTAGGGCAACGGGCAAGTGGACACAGATAGAAGGCCCGGTCCAGCTTCTCGGGAGTCCCTCCTAATGGCCTCAGGGCAGCCGCTTCCAGCGCTGACGGCCTCATCATCTTTCGAGAGTCACGTTGCCTTGAAACACCAGTGTCGTCACCCAAATCTTATGACTTTGCAGCACCTACCCCGTGACTCCCCTTTCCAGTTCTCGGCATGTCCGGAGCGGAGAGCGAGCATCGGAGCGTTGGGGCGCCTCTCGGAAACAGTCGAGAGCTTCAAGGTCAGGGCAAAGAAATTCTGGTTCCCTTGCAGCCTCTCCCTGGAGCTGTCCCTCTGAGTTTAGTTTTTACCCGAAAGGCTTCTCCGTTTGTCATTTCATCCAGAACCTTCGCCATAGGATGGGCCAGTATTTAACAGTAATGCAGTGCGATCCTCATTATGTTCACCCAGGGAGACTTCCAGCCCAACAGAGACTAGAAGCTTGCCCTGAAAGGCTCTTTAGGATCTACCAGTTTCAATCTATTCACTTTACCAAGCAGCGTTGCGGAGATCGAGAAAGGAGAGAGAAAGAGGTGAAGAATCCATACTCCTTGGTACCAGCAGAACAAGGCATTTGGGAAAACATAGGGAGATGAGCAGGAAAGTACAGATCCCCTTGCGTGTAGAAAGGAAACTCCGAGAATCGTCCGTCCTACCTACCTGCCTACCTACTGCTATACATCCAGCTCCGCCCATGCCAGGAGCTCAAAAAACCTTTGTGTTATGAATAAATGGCAAACTTTAAGTAAGTCAGCTGAACAGACCCCTCACTGGGCAGGCAAGCTCGCCGGGCCTGGACGCGGCCCCGGCCTGGGTGCGCTCTCTGGGCGGCCTAGCAACGAGGCCGTGGAGACGGAGGTTTCCCCTCTTCCGGGTCCTAAGGCCCCCGAGGACCAGGAACATCTCTTCTTCCAGAGGGAGAAGTTGTTCCCTAACTCAACTTCCCGCAAGCTTAGGACCCCCCAGGCCTCGGGTTCTACGCCCCTGGCATTTCCTAGCAATCCCCTACACCGCCGCAGCCTAAGTGTAGACAAGTTGGTACCTGAGCCCCAAATCTGTACCCCCCTAGAGCCGGGCTGCTCTCCCTCTGGGGCCCTCGTCCAGGAAGCGACCCTGCTCCCACAGAAACGAAGAACAGCAGGGAGTGGGCTACCCGGGGATGGCTGTCCTGCTCTGGCCAAGCGGGCCTGCCCGGGGATGCCAAGGCCTCCAGATCCACGACAGCTGCGGTGCTAGCGTCGGCTTCGTCGGGCTCCCAGCTGGCACCCAGCCCCAGCTCACAGCACCGGGGGCGGGGGGTGCTGCACAAGCAGAGTCATTTTCAGAAGCAGAAGCTGTTTCTATTTTGCACATCAGAGAACTGCCGTCGGATACACGAGTGCCTGGTCCCGAGGTCCCTAGTGGGTAACGAGGGGGTTAGAGGACGGCTCTGGCTTCCCGGCCCAGAGCCTCTGCCCTGCCACACTGGTTATGCGGTCCCTTAAGTGGATGGGGGAGGACGGAAGCACATTTTGGGGACCATGGCATGGAAGGACCTTGACACGAGCTTTGGAACTGCAGGATCCCGCCCGTGAACCGTGGAAAGTCCAATTGTCCTTCCAGGATTTCTGAGAATTCCTTACAGCCTTGTATTCTCAGGAGCGTCTTTGGCACCCGTTGCTGCCGATTAGTTGAATTTAGAGAACTCGAGTCTTCCCATTTCCAGGGGTATCATAAGTTTGATTTGCTTGACTCGGGATTCAAATAAGGTCCACGTATTAGGATTAGCAGATCTATTTCTTGAGTCTTTATTTTTTTAAATTTTTTAAATTTCTTTTTGGGGGGTACAGTATACTTTATTGATGGTACATGACAAGGTAGGGCTCCCCAAGCCCCTCCCCTTCCTCGGGGTCTAGAATGTAAATTGGAGGTCAGGAGATTCTCAGTGTGTTGGGGGATTAAGTTGGGGCAGGGACTCCCCAGCAGCTGAGGGCCTCTCTCTTCCTCTTGTTCTTGCTGGGGCTGGTGGTCCAGGAGGCTCTTACTCCTTGGAGGCCATGTGGACCATGAGGTCCACCACCCGGTTGTTGTAGCCGAATTCATTGTCATACCAGGAAATGAGCTTGATGAAGTGGTCATTGAGGGCAATGCCAGCCCCGGCATCGAAGGTGGAAGAGTGGGTGTCACTGTTGAAGTCACAGGAGACAACCTGGTCCTCAGTGTAGCCCAGGATGCCCTTGAGGGGGCCCTCCGATGCCTGTTTCACTACCTTCTTGATGTCGTCATATTTGGCAGCTTTCTCCAGGTGGCAGGTCAGATCCACAACTGACACATTGGGGGTGGGGACACGGAAGGCCATGCCAGTGAGCTTCCCGTTCAGCTCAGGGATGACCTTGCCCACAGGCAAGGTGCCAGTGGAAGCAGGGATGATGTTCTGGGCAGCCCCTCGGCCGTCACGCCACAGCTTCCCAGAGGGGCTGTCCACGGTCTTCTGGGTGGCAGTGATGGCATGGATGGTGGTCATGAGTCCCTCCATGATGCTGAAGTTGTCATGGATGGCCTTGGCTAGAGGAGCCAAGCAGTTGGTGGTACAGGGGGCATTGCTGACAATCTTGAGGGAGTTGTCCTACTTCTCGTGGTTCACGCCCATCACAAACATGGGGGCATCAGCAGAAGGAGCAGAGATGATGACCCTCTTGGCCCCACCCTTCAAGTGAGCTCCAGCCTTCTCCATGGTGGTAAAGACCCCAGTGGACTCCACAACATACTCAGCACCAGCATCACCCCATTTGATGTCGGCGGGATCTTGCTCTTGGAAGATGGAGATGGACTTCCCGTTGATGACAAGTTTCCCGTTCTCAGCCTTGACTGTGCCGTGGAGTTTGCCGTGGGTAGAATCATACTGGAACATGTACACCATGTAGTTGAGGTCAATGAACGGGTCATTGATGGCGACAATATCCACTTTGCCAGAGTTAAAAGCAGCCCTAGTGACCAGGCGCCCAATACGGCCAAATCCGTTCACTCCGACCTTCACCATCGTGTCTCGGGGACGCGGCTGGCACTGCACCAGAAGATGTGGCTGTGTGTCGAACGGGGAGGAGCAGAGAGCTCTTGAGTCTTTTTTAACAAATGAGTTCCACTCCCGTCTCTTGTTACAGATCCCTTTTCAGTTTATCTGTCATATAAATCCAGTCGTTTGTCGTGTAAGTGTTCCATGGTTTGGATTTTGTGCTTGTGTCCTTGCAGCATCAATAACGTGTTTCTCTACTAATTCATTAGTAGTTTTAAAGTGGTGATGTTCTCATTATGTCATTACTTTTTTCTTTTACTAACCAGGACGCTTTATAGAGAGAAACCTTCCCTCACTATTTCATTACTGAGAGCTTTATTTCTTATAGAAAACACAGTATAGATGCTTCATTCTCTTCCTTAATTTGTCAGTTTTCAGAAATGAGAAATCTCTGAAGATAACTACTGAATTAAAAAAAAAAAACAAAAAACAAAAACAGTGCGGGGCACGTGGGTGGCTTACTTGGTTAAGCAGCCGACGCTTGATTTTGGCTTAGGTCATGGTCTTGGTTGTGGGATCCAACCTCGAGTTGGGCTCTGTGTTCAGAAGGAGTCTGCTTGAGGGGTCTCTCCCCCTCTTCCTCTGCTCTCCTTCTGACTTCTCTAAATAAATAAATAAATCTATCTTTTAAAAAAAAGAAGAAATAAAAACGGTATGATATTAAAATGATATTTAAATACCTTTGGTATCTTTTAACTAATTGCATTCTTTATTATTTTCCTTTTCCACCTTTTTTGAAGGTAGGAGTCCATTTGAGTCAGCTTTTGAGTCATTTGGCTCATCTTGTATATTTCAGACCTAGATCATTATTTCTGTAGAGAATTTTGGTTTCTTTTACTGAAAGTAGTATTTGGAGACCACAATCTTGGAACCAGGGGGGCTCATTGATACTAAGTCGTTTGTTGTTTCTTTGGTTTTTTTTTTTAAACATAAAATATATCAAGAGTTCATACTGATATTTCCAAATCAAATTTAGTTCGCAAAGTCTTAATCCAGGTTTTGCGTGACAGTAGAATTTACGAAATTACAATATCACATACTTAACCCATTTGCTCTCTCCTACCATATACCCACAACAGCCTCAGGGCAACAATAGAAAAACTACCGTGGACACCATAATGTAACTGAAAACAATTTAAGTTGTTTTTTGTTTTTTTTTTTTTTTTTGCAATTCTTTTTGGCCGTAGGGTATATCCCAAATACTGAATTTTTAAGTTACTTGGAATAGTTCTTTTCTCTGTGGTCTAACCACCAACTGGATACACATTTAGGTTTAAGCTCACTGGCTTAATTTTCTGGTTTTAGGAATTACTTATTTTTTTTTTATTTTCCTTTATGAAAGGATAGATATTTACATCTAGAAATACTAAGTTACTTCTTGATGTCCAAAGTCTGAGTACACCTGAAAGGAGGATTGCCTGCTGGAAAATTCTTTCCATCTGAGAACAGATGTAAAACATAGATGGGTGCAAAGATTCAGTTGATTATTTCTCTTTGTGGACAGAGTTGTCCTGATTGGTCCCAATTGTTTTACACATGAGAGGTTTGTTTTCTATCACCAGACAAGCCAGATTCCCTGAAGGATGAGGGAACAAGGGTCAGAAGAAACATCACTAATGGGGAGGAGTGTGAATGAACACACACAGTGGTTAGAGCCTCTTATATGTGTTAGATAGCATTTAAGACTTGTGCCTTAATCTAAACAAAAAATACAGCATTCTGTTCCTTAATAATATCTATGTCATATACACATAGAAATTATTTTAAAAATAATTTACCATCATAAAAGTTGGCTCTTCGGGAAGCTGCGTCATGCTTCTCTGTGTGGTTTTCAATCCTTTAGGACACAATGCCTGAGACCCTTTTATTAGAAGACAGATACAGAGGGCTATCAGGGCTATTTCATCACATTGTGGTCTAAAATATTTTTGGAACGAATTGAAAATAAAGTGTCCGTTAACTTGAGTTTGCACACATCGTTCTTGCTTTAAAGAGCATTCCAATTAATTATACTTTTGTGAAAACAAAAGGGCTTTTGTAATAGAAGTAAATAAAGCTAACCTTTACAGAGTGCATGCTGCGTTCAAGGGTTGTCCTAAATGTTTTGCATGTATTGACTTATTTACAACCCACCCCCAACACACCCATGAGCTGGTTACTATTGTCTTCTTGATTTGGGTGATGCAATTAAAATATAAAGAGAATTAATAGACAACTTGCTTGACTGAGTGTATCAGCCAGGATAGAGTGGGTAATGCTCTGACAACCAAGAAGCCCCAAGTCTTGGTGGCTCAACGCAATAAAGTTTCTTTCTTGCTCACACTATGGGTTCTCTAGGGGTCATTAGGGCAGCTCTACTTGTTGTAGGGACAGTCATGGTGTAGACTCATCGCAGCTACTCAGCAATCCAGGCTACTGGAAGCCCCTTCTCACCCCGTGGTTCTACAGCTGTAATGCAGGAGAAAATGAAACAACATGGGCAACTACACATCTTTCTTAAAGCGCCGACTCAGAAAGGATGCACGATGCTTCTGCCTGCCTCCGTTACATTGGCCAAAGCGGGTCATACGGTCTAACTAGAGGGAAAGCAAGAAGTGCAGTTTTTATCATGTCCCAGAGAGTTGGAAATGCTGAGGAGCACCAGTGATCTCTACAGTCAATAAATGGAGGATTGAGAATATGAATCTAGGTAGAGGGTCCTACACCCTGTGATCCTAACCTTGCTCATATTAAAAAAAAAGAAAAGAAAAAAGATTTATTTACTTTAGAGAGAGAGAAAGAGAGAGCATGAGCAGGGGGAGGGCCAAAGAGAGAGGGAGAGAGCAATAATTGTAGATGCCCTGCTGAGCACAGAGCCCATCGAGGGGCTCCATCTCAAGACCCTGAGATTATGACCCGAGCCAAAATCAAGAGTTGGTTGCTTAACTGATTGAATCACTCAGGTGCCCCCAACCTTGCTCATGTTGTTAACATAGTGATTCTTTTCCTCACATCATCATTTAAAATTTAAAATTGTGTCCATATTTCATAATGCACGTAATTCATGTATGTCATTTAGAGCTATAAATATGTGTGACTTATTAATAAGTAAAAACCCATATACTAGGGAAGCAGCTCCATCAGAATACTTCTGAAAGGGATGTATACGTACTGACTGACGTTTGGGAAATTGCTGTGTCAGGCAATGGAAAATCATCAAGGTTTTCAGTGGGAGAAAATAATGACCAAATTTATATTCTTTTTTTTAAAGATTTTATTTATTTATTCATGAGAGACTCAGAGAGAGGCAGAGACTCAGGCAGAGGGAGAAGCAGGTTCCATGCAGGGAGCCTGACACAGGACTCGATCCGGGTCTCCAGGATCAGGCCATGGGCTGAAGGCGGCACTAAACTGCTGAGCCACCGGGGCTGCCCCCAAATGTATATTCTTAAGAAGATAATCCTGGAAAGGTGGATTGCCCAAATCCTAAACTTACATTGCAGAACCCTGTCGATGCAATTGTGCCGTATTGGGGGATTCTTTCCTCTAAGTACTCAATGTTTTCATTTTTATTTTTATTTTTTTAATGTTTCCATTTTTAAAATATAGTTTCAGTATAAAAACCAGTTTGAGGATTATTGATTCGAGGCCAATTACTTAACCTTCAGCTAAGAAACGTGAAGCTCGAAGTCGTTTAGTAAATTCTTCAAGGTCACAGAGTTTGTCCGTTCCAGACCCCACACTTCACCAAGAGCTCCTGATTTCCCCACTCACCCCACTTTCTGTTTCTGTGAGATAACAGAAGCTAAAATCAAAACTGAGAAGTTTATGTTTTTGAATGATTATTGGTAATCCTTTGACAGAAAATCTGGGAAGATATTTTAGAAGGCCCAGAGTATGAGAGAGAGAAAGCCACCGGGTATGGGTGGTATGAGTGTTTGGAGGAGGACCTGTGGGTGGAATGAGAGTAGGAGCATCGTCTTGAGTCTATAAAGCGACCACCAGGACAGGACAGGACTGTCCTTTCTCTAAGGCGTTCCATTTCCATCATAAGTCGAGCTTTCTCGGGTGGGAAGGGGATGCTCCGAGCTGCCCACATCCTCCAATTCTGCTCTGAAAAGCAGCGTTGAGACGATGTCTCATGAGAGGACAGCGCTGGTGGGCAGGCCGGCCCGCAGGTGGAGCTGCCGCAGTTACAGAAGTGTGGGTCCCAGAGGCTCAGGGCTGGGACCCCTCCCTGGAGACTGAGGCAAAGTGAGGGGAAGCAGGGATGAGCGTTAGCTGGCAGCGGGTCGCTTGAGCTTCGGGTGCGGATCCCCAAGGAAGGTGGTGGAGACGTCGTTGGAGGGGGGCTCCATAACCCCAGGAACGGCCGCCTGCGTTTTCTCGCCACAGCCCCTACCAGTGTGCAAGGTCCCCCCCTCCCCGCTCTTCCATGACCGCAGGTACGTGTCTGTCTCGTTGCCTTTAGCATCTCCGTTGCTTGATTCAGCTTTGCTCAGCGACATGCATGGAAGCCATGCACCCCCGGCCCCCACCCCGGCCCCCACCCCGCCCCACGAGCCGCAGCTTACTGGAAGCTCGCCCTTCTGGGTTTGCCCTCTAAGCTCTTCCCCGTGTGCCTCACTTGCTGACTTTGCTGTGCTTCCCGTCTCCCTCTCTTCAGGACAGTCTGTCTCTGTCTCTCTGGTCCCTGGTGTCTCCCTCATTCCCACCTTCAGTCTTCTCCCCCTCATTTGTCATCCCCAAAGAGAACTGAGGAAACAACTGTGCTTCTCAAGTCTGGGTCAGTCTCCTCCCCTCCATGACTCTGTCACCTCCTCTGCCTGCTCGGACCTCAATGTCCTCCCGCCACTCCTCACCTGCACACTTCACTGAGAAACAAAACCGAACAGAAGAAAATGATGTCATGTCCCTCCAGTCCTCACCCAACTCGTCTGCCTCAGGACTCGGCTTTCTTCCGGCTGCCGGGGGACAATCGGACCTGTTCCCACCTCCAGATCACCCCCGCGTGCCCTGGGTCCCCCCACCAAGGTCTCACGCAAGGCATCTACTCTCCCAATTCCTCCCTCCTTCTTTGCCTAACAGTCTCTTCTTTTATACTGAATTCCTCCCATCAGGATCCAAATCCTGGATAATGAGAAAAAACACAAAGATACGGAGACTAAACACAAGGCTGACGAACAGCCAGTGAATCAGTGGTCAGAGGAGATATCAAACAGTACAAAAAGACAAATGAAAATGGACATAACAACTGAATATCTATGCAGGAAAATCAATCGTAGGAGCACCTGGGTTGCTCAGAGGTTGAGCGTCGTGGGATCGAGTCTCCCGTCGGGCTCCCTGCATGGAGCCTGCTTCTCCCTCTGCCTGGGTCCCTGCCTCTCTCTGGATCTCTCATGAATAAATAAATAAAACCTTTTTTAAAAACCCAGAAAATTAAACTCTCTTAGACATTATGCACCCCCCCCCACAACTGCCCATTGCTATGCTCTTCTTAGCAGCCAAAATTTTTGTTCATCTCTATTTACTTTGTTCATCTCACATTCGTCTCTCCCCTATTAGCCCTCTGAAACCTTGGTATGGGTTGAAGTGTGTCCCCTAAGAAATATATTGGGCCTTCTACAGGGTTGGGGTTGTTGAAGGTGTAGGTAGTTAAGATGCAGTCATTCTGGAGTAGTGGGGGTCTTCAATCCGGTATAGGTGGTGTCCTTATAAGAAAAGGAGAGAGACTCATGAAGGGAGAGCACCAGGTAACAACAGAAGCAGAGGTTAGACTACAAGCTGAGCTACACCAAGGAGGGACAGTCACCACCAGAGTCTAGGGAAAAAGCAAGGGGAGATTCCTCCCTAGGTCCCCCCAGAGACAGCATGGCCCTGCCAGCACCCTGATTTTGGACTTGTGGCCTCAGGCACCAGAGGAGAATGAATTTTCGTTGTTAAGTCATCCTGGTGTATGGCAGTCCCAAGAAATCAAGGTACATGGTGTACATCAGTTCCTGTCTTATGGAACCTCTTGCATCCCTGATAGGATGGCACGCTCCCTCCTTGATACCCCTTCCCTGCCTCCTGGAACTCCATGGCATCCTGGTTTCCCTGTTACCTCATGGTCCCCTCCATCTCAGGCTGCATTGCTTAGCTTCCTCTCCTTTTTCTTATCCCCTAAAAGTTTAAGTCGGTGGTGCAGTAGGTTAAATGTCCAACTCTTGGTTTCTGCCCAGGTCATGGTCTCGGGGTCCTGGGATCAAGCACCAAGTCCTGAGTCTGCTTAAGGTTCTCTCTCCCTCTCCCTCTGCCCCTCTTGCTTGGGCTCTCTCTCTCTCTCTCAAATAAATAGATCTTTAAAAAAAAGTTTGAGGTTTTTCCAAGTCTCCATTGTCTGCAGAGAATTGTGAGTAGCCTAGACCAAGATCATCTGGTCCGGCCCTTGACGTCAGAGAGATGCGCTGTTGAGTTGACATCCTTAAGCTACAGTCGGAGTTCTCATTTGATTTCATCTGAATTACTTTTCTTTCTTATGGAAACTTGCTAACTCCCCATTCCCCCCTTCCCCCTCACCATGATTTCTATCAATGGGAGTTGACCCCCATTAGTGTGGATTTAAGTTATTCACCTATGACAATTAATACCTTCTTGAATTTTCGTGTGTAGATGGGTCCACCCATCTGAAATACCATTCTTCTTCTAAAGAGGCAGTTAGAATGCTTTGACTTTTCACCAAAAAAAAATGGTTTTCACTCAATTTTTTGGAACTCGAAATAGAATAAGTTCCTTAAGGAGAAAGTGGTCTAGTCCTTGCCTTCAGAGAAGGTAAATAACCTCCCTTAGGCTTCCCTCCATTTCCATACTCCGATGAAAACCAGTATTAACAGTTGGTTTTATCCCCTTAATGACTTTTTCTGTGCTCACACAAGTATGCAGAAACAGAGGGCTGTCATTTGATTAATTTTATAAAAGTTGGTACCATCCTATATACGTGACTCCAGCTTACTGCTCTCACTTAACATGATCTTATGACCTTAAGAGCTCTCTAGTGACAAGTAAGAGTTTCTTCACTGTCTTTAAAAGTAGCAAAAGGTTCTATGGATCAAATATTGCCACAATTTTATTCACTCATTCTCCCACGGAAGGTCAGGATTTTGCCTTCTGTGTGATCACTGTTGGTTGAGAAGCACCATTCCATGACTAGTGTCCCACTGAGCATTTTAGGTAACGTGATTTCCTGCTGTTTCTGCGTAAACTTCAACTCATTATCAGAAAATGGAGTTTTGCTTGAAAAGCTTTTATGTGGGCAGCCCGGGTGGCTCAGCGGTTTAGCGCCTGCCTTCAGCCTCGGGCATGATCCTGGAGACCTGGGATCGAGTCCCACATTGGGATCCCTGCATGGAGCCTGCTTCTCCCTCTGTCTGTGTCTCTGCCTCTCTCTGTGTGTCTCTCATGAATAAATAAAGTCTTTAAAAAATAAAAAATAAACATTCAGGTCACTTTATGGATTACATGAAGAATCTATATGAATAAGATCAAGATGTGGGACCCCAAAGAAAATCACTAGCTGTGTTGGGCTGTTGTGGGGCTTATTCTTTCCTCTCATCATTGTTTACAAACCAAAGCCTGGGGCAGGACCATCCCTATCAGGTCCCCTCCAGCTCTAAAAATGGCAAGAATAGGACAGTATTCATTCCAAGTGCACATGCCATGGAATTTAGGCAGTGCTGTGTTTCTGAAAAGCTATGAGAAATTTAAAATGTACAAGTCAATGAGTCTATTTTAGTGGGTCAGGCCTCCAAAATGAGTCATGCCTCTTCTTTTCCCGTATTGCATTACTCAGAACAGTTCATTTATTTAACAGATATTTATGGTCAGAGGGGGAGAGAAGGAGACAAGGTGTGTGAGAATCCAGAGTGAACACTTGAGGCCAAAGGAGGAAGTGGGCTTGGGGATCAGTGCACCTGTGGAGAGAGAGGGGAGGGTGGTAGGAGATGAGGTTAGATAGGAGCCGGGCTCTGCGTGGCCCACTCCCCGGACCAGTTCAAACCTACTGGAAGGCGTAGTGCAGGCATAAGTATTATTTAAATCTCCCTGGATGATTTGGATGCCCAATGGGAGCTGAGAATCACTGATGTGGGGCCTTGTGTGGGAAGCCATCAGGGAGGTTTAAAAACGTTTATGTGTGTGAAAAAAAATATAATATAAAATTTACCATATTAGCCATTTTTAAGTGTATGGTTCAGGGGTATTAAATACATTCATAGTATACTGTGCAGCCATCACCGTGGGACTCTATCTCTTTTCATATTGAAAAACTAAAATGCTGTGCCCATTAAAAAATAACCCCTCATTCTTTTCCCCCCTCCGAAGCCCCTGGCAACCATCACTGTCTTTTCTGTTTCTACGAGTCCGACTACTCTACTTACCCATATAAGTGGACTCCTTCGTCTTTTTGTGACTTACTTCATTTACACAGTGTCCTCAAAGCTCAGCCATGTTCTAGCACATGTCAGAATTTCCTTCCTTTGTAAGGGCAGATGACATTCCCCTGGATGTGTAGACCTTATTTGCCTCATCCATTCACGTGTCCATGGACACTTGGGTCGTCGCCATGTTTCAGTGATTGTGAATAATGCTGCTGTGAATATGGGCACACGTGGATCGACAGAGTCTGCTTTCTATTTGGGCCATATAATCAGAAGTAGAGTTGCTGGATCATATGGTGTTTCTATTTCTAATTTGGGGGGAGTTGCCATATTGTTTTCCGCAGCCACCGGTACCATTTTATCTCCCATCAGTGGCACACAGTTCTCCACATTTTCACCAACATTTGTTATTTCCTGCGTTGCTTTTTTTTTTTTTTTTTTTTTATAGTTGCAATTCTAATGAGTATTCCAATGAGTCATTACAGTTTTGATTTGCATTTCCTTGATGACTAGTGATGCTGAGAATCTTTTCAAATGCTTATTTGGTCATTTGCATATCTTCTTTGGAGAAATATCCATTCAAGTACTTTGCCAACTTTTCAGTGGGGTTGTTTGCTTTTTGTTGTTGAGTTTTAGGGTTCTCTAGAGATTCTGGATGTTAATCCCTTATTAGATATATGACTTGCAAATATTTTTTTTCCTATTCTGTGGGTTGCCTTTCTACTCTGATGATAGTGTCTTTTGACACGCAACATTTTTAAGTTTTCATGAAATCTAACTTCTCTATGTTTTTCTTTCATTGCCTGTGCCTTTGGTGTCATATCTAGGAAATCATAACCAAATCCAATGTCATGAAGTTTTGCCTTATTTTTTCCACCACTAAGAATTTTATAGTTTTAGGTCTTTGGTCAATTTTGGGCTATATTTTGTAAATGGTGTTAGATAAAGGTCTAACTTCATTTTTTTTTTTTTTTTTTTGGTATGTGGATATGCAGTTTTCCCAGCATCATTTGTTGAAAAGCCTGTCTTTTCTCACTCTTATTAGGAATCATTTAACCATACATATGAGAGTTTCTCTCTGGGCTCTCTATTCTATTCCATTGGTCCATATGTCTGTCTTTATGCAAATACTACATTGTTTGATTACTGTAGCTTTATAGTAAGTTTTGAAAACAGTAAGTGTGAGTCCTCCAGCTTTGTTCTTTTTCAAAATTGTTTTGCTTGGGCAGCCCGGGTGGCTCAGCAGTTTAGCGCCGCCTTCAGCTTAGGGGCTGATCCTGGAGACCTGGGATCGAGTCCCACATCAGGCTCCCTGCATGGAGCCTGCTTCTCCCTCTGCTTGTGTCTCTGCCTCTCAATCTCTCTCTCTCTCTCTCTCTCTCTCGTATCTCTCATGAATAAATAAATATAATTTTTTAATAATCAAACAAAAGAACCCCCCCAAAAAAACCCCAAAAAATTGTTTTGCCTATTCAGGGTCTCTTGAGATTCCATATGAATTTTGGGATGAGTTTTTCTGTTTCTGAAAAAAAAGTCATAGGGATTTTGATAGAGATTCTTTGGAATCTATAAATTACTTTGGGTATTATTAACACCTTAATAATATTAAGTCTTCCAATACATGAACATGGGATCAGTTTTCATTTATTTATATCTTCTGTAATTTTTTTTTTTTTTTAGCAATGCCTTGTAGTTCCCTTATACAGGTCTTTCTTCTCCTTAGTTAACTCCTAATTATTTTATTCTTTTTGATACTATTGTAAATGGAATTATTTTTGTAATTTCCTTTCTAGATTGTTCATTGTTAATATGTAGAAATGTAACTAATTTTTGTGTGTTGATGTTGTATCCTGTTACTTTGCTGAATTTATTAGTTCTATCAGTTTATGTGTTGTGTGTTTGTGTGTGTGTGTGTGTGTGTGTAATCTTTAGGGTTATTTTTTCCATATAAGATCATATCATCTGTGGAGAGAGATAATTTTACTTCTTCCTAATTTATGATTTGGGTGCCTTTTATTTTTTGCATAATTTTTCTGGCCAGAACTTATAGTATTATGTTGAATAGAATGGCAAAAAAAGAGAAAAACTAATGGATTGAAGAGGAAATTACAAGGAAAATGCAAACACAACATACCAAAATATGTGAGGCATAGCAAAAGCAGTGTTAAAGGAGAAATTTATAGCTTTATTTTAAAATCTTACAGTTAAAATTTTTTTAAATTTCCACAAATCTGTGAATCTTCCAATTCTGTTGTTCACTTCAAACTTCATCTCAGTGTAGTTAGAGAAGATACTTTGTATAATATCTGTTTTTTTAAAGCTGTTGAGACTTAATGTGTGGCTTAATATATGGCCTATCCTGGAAAATGTCCCATGTGAACTTGATAACCATGTTTATAGCATTTAATATATTCCTGATAGATCTACTTGGTTTATTGTGTTAAATGCTCTGTTTCCTTATTAATCTTCTGATTGGTTCTGTCCATTATTGAGAATAGGGTATTGAAGTCTCCAACTATTATTCAATTTCTCCCTTCAATTCTTTCAGTTTTTACTTCATGTATTTTGCTAATCTGTTATTAGGTACATAAATGTTGATAATTGTTATATCTTGCTATATTGAACCTTTTATTAATATATAATGTCCTTCTTTGCTGCTTGAAATCTTTTTTGATTTAAAGTCTATTTTGTGTGACATTAGTATAATCATCCCTACTCTCTTTTGGTTACTATTTGCATGAAATATCTTTTTCCATCCTCCTACTTTCAATTTGATTTTTGGTTTTGGATACAAAGTGAGTTCCTTGTAGACAACATGTGGTTGGATCATATGTTCTTATTCATTGACAACATGTGGTTGGATCATATGTTCTTATTCATTATGCCAATCTCTATTTTGTGATAGGAGAGTTTAATCTATTTACATTTAAAGTAGTAATTGCAATTAAAGTAATAATAGCTCTTTTGTTCCTCATTTCTTGCATTACTCTTCTTTTGGATTTAGCTGATTTTTTTATTAAAACATTTAAGTTCTTTTCTCATTTTTTGGGCATATTCATAGCTATTTTCTTTTTGGCTATCATAGGGATTACATTTAACATTCTAAAGTTATTACACTCCAACTTGAATTTATACCAACTTAACTTCAAGAATAGTTTTAACATACTAATAGTTTAATAGTTTTTAACATACAAAACCTCCTCCTTTACAGCTCTGACCCACCCTTTTTAGTTATTAATGTCACAAAATTACATCTTTATACATTGTGTGCTCAAAAAAATAATTTAATAATTCTTTTAAATTCACTAGTCTCTAAAATTATGTAGGGAACAATAAACCAAAGTTACAGTTTTAGACTATAATTTTTTAAAAAATATTTTAATCTCTTAAATCATGGAGAAAACAAAAACTGGAGTTATAAACCATTGCTACAATAATACTAGCTAAATTTTATAACTGCCCATATACTTGACATTTTTAAGATGTTTATTTCTTCATATTTCTTCTAGTTACTGTGTAGCATCTTTTCATTTCACCATGCAGGATTCCCTTGAGCATTTCTTGCAGGAGAGGTCTAGTGGTCCTGACTCTCTCAGGTTTTGTTTATCTGGGAATATCTTAATTTCTCCCTGACTCCTGAAGAACAATTTTGCTAGATAAAGGATTTTTGGTTACATCTTTTTATTTTGAGCACCTCAAATGTGTCAGCCACTGCCTTCTGGCCTCAAAATTTCTGATGAGAAATTTGCTAATTATTTTATCCCTTCATGAGAAATTGTCACTCGTATGTGACAAATTGTTTCTCTCTTACTGCTTTCAAGATTTTCTTTTTGTCTTTGTCTATTGAAGTTTTGATTATAATATATCTCAGTGTGAATTCCTTTGAGTTCACTTTATTTGGAGTTCATTAGCCTTTTTGATTGTTTATATTCATGTCTTTTGTCAAATTTGGAAAGTGTTCAGCCTTTGTTTATTCAAATACTTTTTCTGCCTCTATCTTCTCCTTCTGGGACTCCCACAATGCATATGTTGGTCCACGAGATGGTGTCCCACAGGCCTCTAAGCTCTGTTCACTTTTCTTCAATCTGTTTTCTTTCTTTTCCTCAGACCCAACAGTTTCCATTGTTCTATCTTCATGCCCATTTTTTCTTCTGCCTACTTAAATCTGTCTTTGAATCTTTTTTAATGTTCCTTAATGTACTTTTCAGCTCCAGAATTTCTTTTTGGACTTTTTTTTTTTTTTTTTTTTTTTGGTTTTCTGTTTCTTTTTTGTTATTTCCATTTTGTTCACACATCATTTTCTTGACTTTCTCCATATCTTCCTTGAGTCCTTTGAACACAGTTGATAGGGTTGTTTTAAAGTCTCTGTCTAGTACAACTGTCATCAGGCCCTTTTCAGGGATAGTTTCTATTGACTTATGTTTTTTCCTTTAAATGGGTCATACTTCCTGTTTCTTTGTATGCCTTTTGATTTTACTGCTGAAAATTGGACATTTGAATCTAACTACATGGCACTCAAAATTCCCCAGAATTTGCTGTTTTGCTACTATTTGTTTGTTTGTTTAATTGTTACAGTCTATCTCTCTGCCAAGAATCATCTTAAGATATAAAGTTAAGGTCTTTGTGATCTTTTCTGGCCTGGGCTCTGGACATATGTAATAACTTTCTAATTTTCTCCACGTATGCAATTATTTTTGAGTGTTCTAGTCTTTAATGTCTAGCTCCCAAAAGGGGGGGGGGAGAAAATGAAGTGGGGAGAGGGATGCCAATCCTTTAAATACCCCAAAAGTCACTTCAGCCAAAGGGAGAGAGGCTTTCAAACTAGAAGGAAGTGTAACGATAATGGTGGTCCTCCTCTCTGTCTGAACCTCTGTGATCAGAAGTGGCAATCAGCTCTCAGAGCACAGATCCTTGGTATTTAGAGGACAGGGTTCTTTTTGTTCAGCTGCTCCAGAAATACTTGCACAGTTGCCTCTCAGCCCGCTCTCACTGGGGGTAGGAAATGGGTAGCTGCTACTATAGAATGACATGAAATTGACCAAAGTTAACCACAATTTACTGTCCTACCCTTCCTCTGAAAGTTGTGACATTCCAGACTTCCAAATAGTTACTTCAGGCAGGTTCTGCTAGTGTAATTGTTATCTAGATGAGGAGACAGATTCTTGGTGCTTCCTACTTCACCATTTTTCCCAAATCCTTTCCCATGGTGAGCCTCTCAACAGAGCTCCTCTACATCTATGGATCACTCGATGCTGCATTGAGAATTAGACCCAGGAAGGCTGGGGTAGGTTCAGGGAAAACTGATGGGAGGCTACTCCAATAATCTAGATGAGATATAATCATGCTTGATCACCATAGTGTTGTTGTGATAAATATTAGAATCTGGATGCATTTTGAAGGCAGAGCTGCAAGGATTTGCTGCTGAATGGGAGATGAAAGTTTATGGGAAAACAAGTGAATATAGGAAATGTCTATTTTTATTTTTTATTTATTTATTTTTAAAGATTTTATCTGTCCATTCCTGAGAGACACACACAGAGAGAGGCAGAGACACAGGCAGAGAGAGAAGCAGGCTCCATGCAGGGAACCTGAAGTGAGACTCGATCCCGGGACGCTGGGATCACGCGCCAAGCCGAAGGCTGATGCTCAACCGCTGAGCTACCCAGGCATCCCGGAAATGTCTATTTTTAAAATGAACAAAATAGTCACTGAATTGTCCCAAGAAGCCACATTAGCTTTTGACCTCTAGCTCTGACCATCTTGTTTTTTTTTGTTGTTGTTTTTAAGTAGGTTCCATGGCCAGAATGGAGCCCAAGGTGGAGCCTGAACTCGTGACTCTGACATCAAGACTTAAGATGAGATTAAGAGTTGGATGCCCAACTGACCGAGCCACTCAGGTACTACCCCCATCTTTTTTATGATGACAATTCTTACCACCATTTTGGGCCATGGCAACTGGTATTGCATATTCAGCCCTTTCTCTCCTCCAGCCACACTGTCATGA
The DNA here is from genome assembly GCF_011100685.1 of Canis lupus familiaris. Lineage (NCBI taxonomy): Eukaryota > Metazoa > Chordata > Mammalia > Carnivora > Canidae > Canis > Canis lupus. The sequence continues at coordinate 1,212,534 of NC_049243.1, read as the reverse complement.
CTTGGTCTTACCATGGGTAAAGCCTAGGACTACTCTTTTCAGTGGACCTGAAAACTTCTGTTTGTAGCTTCAAAGATGAAAGTCATTTGCTGCTTCTCAACTGAGGGTATCCCAGAGATGATAGCTGATGTTCTTGCACTAATAGCTTAATCTGGACACATACAGAACCACCAGGAAGGATAAATACCGTCTATTGGTAGCACTCCGAGCTACTCTGCTAGCTTCAGCCCCTCCAAAATTTTAGCAAGTGTTTTAAATTGTATTACTCTGAAATTAGTATGTCTTTCCAAAAAGGACTTGGCCTAAGCTCTTAAAGGCTGTAATATGTGACAGTAAACACATCACTCATCTGCTTTTCCAATCTCTAGTACTCCCTAGTGGGGCTGGTGAAGAGGGGGGCATTCATCCCTGAG